>NC_081408.1:718532784-718881118 GCF_030272615.1 Cryptomeria japonica
AGAATCCAGTAAGGAGGATGTGATGGATAAGGGTGAAGAGGAGGGAAGAAAAGGAAATGAGGTTGAGGACACTCAGAATACTCTGATTGACACTGTTGATTCTTCTAAGATACCTGAGAAGGATACAATCCCTACTAAATCTAATATAGAGAAGGTAGAAAAGAAGGGGAAGGTTGAGGCCAAGGAAGAACCTATTTTGGAAGCAAGAGACATTGCAGGGGAAGTGAAATATAAGTAGATTTTCGATGATCTAGAATTTATCTAAGGCCACATCAACCTTGCCACTTTGTCCCCCATTCAGAGGCTGCAATTAGCTTCATTCGCTCAAGATAAGGCAAGTGAGGATCTCCTAAAGTCCCACACCAAATACAATGAATTGCTTACCCTTGCATACAGTATTCTTGAGAAGATAATGCCTTCTTATGTCAAGAACAAGTCTAATACTCCATCCGGATAACTAAAAAGTTTGATCAAATTGAGTCTTTAGATACGCATTTTGAATCATTGGAGAAGTCAGCTGAGGTGAAGGTTTGTAGTGAATTTAATGCTAAGAGGCTCAGTAAATTGAAGAGAATGATTGTCGATGATAGATTTATATTAGATACTTGTATTAAGAGCACTCAAGATGCATTATCTGAAGGCAGTAACATTTACAAATCATGTCTATCATTGTCAAAGTTCACTGAGGATATTGAGAAGAAGTCCAAGGAGCATGAAATGTTGTTAGTCAGAATATCCCAGTCTTGATCCTTTATCAGTTTCTGTGAGCAGTCAAGAAGACCAAGTAATATCCTTGACAAAATCAAGAGTTTGAGCCATGAATAGGAGAGGATTATTGGCAAGGTTGGCAAATTTTGAAGTCATATCACTCCCAAATTGGATTCATTGCTTAGTGCCTTGAAGAATGATCAGGATTCTTAGGCCACCAGTGAACCCATGAATCTTAAATTAGTAGAGATGCAAGCATACCTATTTAGTGGCCTTATATCTATCTTGGAGTGTCTCAAGAAGGGATGGGATAAGGTAGTAAGGTCTTTATATAAACTTTTAGCTTAAATTTTGACATCTAGATCCCTACCTTTGCCATTGATGTCAAAGGGGGAGTGTAGGGAAGTGAAAAATGTTGTATTCATCTTTCAGGGAGTTCCAAAATTTTGGAATTTTGAGATTTTGAGTTTTGCAATGTATATATATGTTAGTATTGATTCCGACACAGTCATTTTTCACTAAGTGTTTCCATCAATGCCAAAGGGGGAGATTGTTGGCAACAGACACTGCACAAGTCATCCAGTGTTGTGATTGATGGTAACCGAAGTCAAATATCTCATCCACAGTGTGTGATATGATCCTACCGAAAGTCAGAATGAATATTTAGTTAAGACTTGGTGAGTTAGAACAGTGCATCCGACAAAATGCAATATTTTGGTTGGAATTTCATTTTTTGTTGAATATTTTGTATTGCAGAGCTAGATGCAGATAGTTAGGTGTCTGGAGTACCTTATTCCAGAATCTTAGCCTCTGGTGATGATTATCGTGTGAGTTAGAAGATCTGGTGTATAGGTTTTTGGTTGAACAATGTGGTATGGCCATTTTGAATGGTTGATCATTGTGCAAAATTGATGGAGTAATTTTGGTGATTATTTTTGTGATCAAGGATGTTTAGTCGACAAATGGGAAGTGTGTGGACAATTATGTTTGGTCTGCATATGGATTGGAGTTTAGATTGAGCTGACTATGTATGCATGTTTCATCATTTGTATAGTGTTCTTGAATCCGACATGTAGAAGACCCAATTTCATTTTGTAGATATATAAGACCAATGGATATGATCATTTTGGATATATGTGTATGTGCGGAAAGTGTTTGTGATTGATTGTGCGTAGTTTCATGTGCGCAAGTGAAGGATTTATGCTCCAGAATATTGCAGAACAATGGAATAGAGCAGTGTAGCAGAGTAGTGTGAGATTAAATATTTTGTGCTTAACGAGAATTGTACTTTGGCATTTGTAGATGTTGTTTTTCAGTTCAGACATTCCAATTATCTTTTTTAAAAGATATTGTAAGACAGTGAGTCTTCCTAGGGTATTAGCCCTTGATATTTTGAGTAGTGAGCTCTAGGTAGTGTGCTTGAATGCATGTGCATTCCAATTTAATATTTTTATACTTTTGCGGAGTATATTTATATTGTGGGTCTCATCCCCACCATGGGTTTTCCCTTCACTGGGTTTTCCACTAATAAAATCATGGTGTTATGGTGTTGTTGATTGATTGATTTGTGTTTTAGTATCTTTCCTTTGTTCATTTGCATTAAGTGGTTGAAAGAACAAGTTAATGAAGTTAAAAATTGCAAAACACTGATTCAATCCCCCCTCTCAGTGTTCCTTGATTCCAACAAATTGTACCTAAAAATGGAGGCAAGTGGTGTGTGTGTGTAGATTATAACAAGTTGAATGTAACAACTACAAAATACCATTTTCCTTTGCCTTTTATTAATCAAGTTTTGGACTCACTAGCTAGCAAAAGGTACTTCTCCTTCCTAGATGGGTTCAATGACTATAATCAAATCAAGATATCCCCTAAGGATCAAGATAATACTACCTTCACATGCCCATGGGGAACATACAACTACTCAGTGTTACCTTTTGGATCATGCAATGCACATACTACCTTTGAAAGAGCTATCTTTAGCACCTTTTCAAACTTTTTCCATGATATGATGGAGTCTTAATGGATGATTTCACTAATTATGTTAATTGCTATGAAGAGGCTTTGGCAAACTTGGAAAAGGTAATTCAGATATGTGAAGACAATAACCTCTCCCTTAGTCATGAAAAATTCTTTAGATAATGAAAGAGGGAGTTTTACTTGGTCATTTTGTCTCAACTAATGTAATTCAAGTTGACCTTGCCAAAATTGAGATCATCTCAGGGCTTCAAGTACCACAAAAGAAGAGAGATGTCAAAAATTTTCTTGAACATGCTAGTTATTATAGGTGCTTCATAAAGGACTTTAGTAAGATTGTTGCACCACTTTTCACATTGTTAACCAAAGCAATGGAATTTGAACGGACTACAAGTCATCAACAACCAATTGAAGCATTGAAGAAAGCCCTCACTCAAGCACCAATACTTAGACAACCTAACTAGACTCTTCCTTTCCACATATACATAGATGCTTCTAACTTTCTAATTGGACTCATGTTGGGACAAAAGGAAGGTAATTTGGAATATGCAATTGATTACATTATTAAGAACTTGCAAAGTGTTGAGGTTAACTATACAATTACAAAGAAGGAAATGCTTGTTGTCATTTATACCATAAACAAATTTAGACATTATATAATAGGTTACTATATTTTTATTCATATTGACCATGCGACAATATGCTACCTAATGAAAAAACCAATGTTAAGTGGTAAGCTTGTTAGACGACTACTCTTGTTACAAGAGTTTGACATCACACTTATTGACAAGCCTAGGAAGGCTAATGTAGTACAAACAATCTCTCAAGGTTAACAAATTCCATAGAAGATCCAATAGTGGATGATTCATTTTTGGATGAACATATCTTCACATTAACACCTTATACCCCATGGTATGTAGATATTGTTAATTTCTTGGTTGTAGGGCATACACCTCCACATTTCTCACTCAAGGAGAAGCAATAATTTGTTTAGTACAACTCTTCCTAATCATAGATAGCTATTTATTTATTTTACACAGGGCCTAACAACGTCATGTGTATCTACCTCAGGGAAGATGAAACATTTGACATGCTCAAAGCATGTCATGATGAGCCTTGTGGTGGACACTTCATGGCTAAGAGGATAACAATCAAGATAATCAATACAAGTTATTAGTGACCTACCATACACTAACATGTGTTCATTACATGAGGAGATGTGATAGATGCCACAGAATGGGCAGGCCTACCAAGAGTGACAAGAAGCCCCTACAATCCCAACTATCAATCACACCATTTTACAAATGGGGTATTGACTTTATTGGCCCAATAGAACTTGCATCTAACAACAAATCCTATATATTGGTATGTATTGACTGTCTCACTAAATGGGTGGAAGTAAAAGATTTAAGGACTACAAGAGACACTCAATTTTCTCAATTCTTGTATGATGAGATATTTACAAGGTATGGTGTTCCAAGGGAGATGATAACACACTAGGGTCCATGATCAAACATAAGAATTCAACACCCTACCATCTATAATCCAATCAATAGGTTGAGGTGATCAATAGGGAGATTGAAGCCATATTGACTAAGATAGTTCAATTGTACAAGAGAGATTGGGCAGCTAGATTTATTGAAGTAGTTTGGGCATACAAGACAATATGGAAGAAAAAAATAAGGTTTACACCCTATGAACTTGTCTATGGAAAAATGCGATCTTGTGTATTGAATTTGAATATTAAAAACTTTGTACAATTGTGGAACTAAAAATGGATCTCAATCAAGAACAAAAGGACTGCTTACATCAGTTGAATGCACTTGATGAGATGGACATAGATGCAATTTAATTCACTAAGATTATCCAAAAGAAAAGAAGTAAATAACATGATCAATTCATTAAGATAAAGGAATTTAATGAAGGATATTGGGCACTATTATTTGATTCATAGTATAAGAAAAATAAGGGTAGAATACAAACACAATGGTTAGGGCGTAATTAAATTCAAAAAGTGTTTCCAAATGGAGTTGTTCAACTCACCACAATAGATCAAACCCGTTTCTCATTAATGGTGAATAGGCATAAGCTCAATTTGTACAAGAAACCCCATAATAAGGACACATTTTACTCCAACTATAGCAACAATTCATCTCACCACCCTAATCACCATATCACTATCATCACCCATGCATTCATCTCATATGACATTTGTAGATGAGCCATTTGGTTCACCAGCCACCATTCCATCCTCATAAATTATCCTAGCTCTCACATGCATACACTACAATAAGTACCATTCACTTTTTATTTTTTGTATTTAGAAGCATTAAGGATCATGCAGCCATATACATTAGTTGGAGCCTGTAACATCATGTCACAAACGGGACCTGACTTTACACACATGCAACCACTATAGGTCTCCATGCAGTCATCACTTTTATGAAGTCACATGCAACAAAAGGAAACATGACTTTACATGTAGTCGTTCACATATTACTAAAAATATTATGGCATGTTTCCAATCTGGCACACAAAGCAATGTCTTCATCACCAAATTCAAATTTCTTCCACATCGCGCAATCATAAACTAAAGCACACAATTATGCTCTATAACTTTTGTTGCTTAAATCACTCCAAGTTCACTCCAAGTACATCTATTTTTCTTTTTGACATTTATCAGTGTGCTAAATATCACATTGCAAATCTTAAGCAGGTATTTTAAGCATTAAATTATTTATTGCATAATCAATATTATTTCAACTTTATAATTCACATGCATATTTATTTATTCACTTGTCATATACAATTACAAAATCCCAAGCTTCAAATCTTCATACCCCTTATCCTCCTGCTATTAATTTGAGGATAAACTAATGCTTTAAGTTGGGGGTAGTCATAACGATTTTTGTCTTTTGTATTGCTAAAATTATTTTCATAATTATTCGTTAAGTCTAAGAACCTTGGTTAGTTGTATTATATGAGTAAACTAGTAGTAGACATCATAACCATTTGATCACCTCACAAAATATAATTGGAAATGAACTGAGAATGGTAGGGAAAGTTGATGGATGGGGTGAATTTTTGGGGAAATAACTGAATTACAGTTACAAATGAAGGAATAAGAGAGGAAATGGGTGATAACTCTATTAGAAGAGAACCTACAAACTACACCATACTAAACTTAGATGCAAGATTATTTCCATTTTTTGAAAGGTATGGGTGGGTACATTACTATTTGAGGCTAACATAGTTTAATGTTGAAAAGACAAAACAATTCACAGAGACCTTTTGGGACAATGAATTAGTCATGAAGGGGTTAAGAATAGAAGCATTAGAGGCAGCTATTCAAAAGCATCTGGTCTTCCACGAATAGGAGAATAATATCCAACATCTCCAGATGTGGTCTCTGCAAGGGAAGAATTCACTAGGATGCAAGAAAGACTTGACTCTTCAACTTAGGATACTACGTGTCTCCTCTCTGCCTCTATTGTGGAGGGAAGTAGAAACCAATGTGATAAGGTATTTTACCTATGACGGATGCCATTCCTTTCTCTATACTACTAATTTAAAGTCGTTAAGCAGATGCAGAGAGAATTCACACAAAACCGCTATCAAACACAACCTTATACAACCCAAATCAAATACCACATTGAAAAATTAAATAGATTCAAAATCTGCACAATGGATTCATGAGATGTTTGTACCATATTTACTAATAAACCATTACAACAACCTCTCAACCGATAATACATTGAATACAGTCTATAAGATCGAGAAATTTGCATTCAAATCTAAAAATAAATTGATTTACAAGAGAAAGAACACAAAAAAAATGAACTATACAAATTATCTTATTCAAATCACACTCCTCAACATCACCAATTCCCCTGTCCTCTCCAAAATTTGGGTTTTTCTTATCTTTTCTTAAAACCCCTCTTCCCAAAAACAATCCCCTTCACTCCCAAAACTCGTCCTCTCCAAAGTGCTATGTCCAAATTACCCCCCTCATGCCTTCTCAAAATGTTATTTTAAATTCATTTCTAGCTTCACGAATGAGCCTTTACACCCACCTGGCCATTTGTTGAAATTAGGTCTAGTGTCTTACCACTAGCTACACATTGACTCCCAAAAAAGCAAAACTCAAAACTGTAAATTGATTTGCCAAAATTAGAGTTTTTATTTTTTATGGGCTCCACTCCTCAAGAACTAACATTGAAAATATAATTCAGGGAGTTTTGAAATTTCAATTTGGGCTCATTCCACGTGGATGCCCCTGCATTAGTGGTGTAGGAGCACCTAATGCAAAATTGGGACAATAATGCAAATAAGGGTCTAATAGTATGTTTTCAATTTATATCATGTAATAAGGTCATATTATGACCATTTTTGGTGATTTTATGTCACGTAGAGTCATTTTTGATCAAATATGTAAAATTTGTTAAACTGTTGTAAAAAGTTGTTTAAGGAACTTTACAACTTTTGAAAGTTGAAGAGTCATGAGTTGTGAATAAGTAGTTGAGTGGTTGGAAGGTGGGAAAAATAGTTGGTAAAAATTGTAAATAGTATATATAAACCTTGTATGGTCGAATTTTTGGAGGGGGGTTGGAGTTTTGAAGATCAAGTCATAAAATAAACTTCATTTTCTTACATTTTTTTCTGAATTTTCTCTATTGCAGTGAATTGTATGTTATTTTATGAAATGATAAAGGATTGAATCCAATTATAAATTATATTTACATGAATATAGTTTCTTTCCTTTTTGTTTGAGTAATTTTAATAGAAATTTGCAAAAGATATGGCCATTTTGGTGAGTGCAGGTCTGAACCCTGCCTAGTGTTCCCAGTCTTGATAAAAATGTCATTACTCTTTATTTAACCGTTGGATCTTCATAAAAATTTCAGGAAATGTCCATAACTAAGTTTTCTAAAACTTAACCGAACAGATTTTGTTCATTATGTTTTATATGCAAACTTTATGAATGACTTTTTGTCTAATTTCTTCATGAATTTCAAAAGTTTACACCAAATTACAAAAATACAGTCATTATTTGAGAGGTTTGGTCCAAAACAACCCTACCTAATTTTTAGATATGTTTTAAATAAGACAAATGGGTACTAAAATATATTTTTAGTAGGTTTTATTCAAAAGTTATGATTGACAGTCCAAAATGGAAGGGCTACTAGCTTCTAGGACAGGTTATGTGGAAATTGTGATAATTAGAGGAATTTGTGTTTGTGGGAGTTCATAAGGTGTTTAAATTGTGTGATTTGAAGGACCTAATGTTTTCCTAAAGTATATTGAGTCTTGTGAACATTAAATCCCTCATTTTCTATTTGTAACCTATGGGGCAAGGTGTCTTTGTGAAGAGAAAACATGGAGTTGTGAAGTGTGTCTATATGTTGTTGAGTTGAACCCCAACTATCTTACATCAAATTGGTATCAGAGCTCAGAAGGTCTGGGAAAGAGAGTTTGGTATTTTTTTGTTGTGTTGAGTTGAACCTCACCTATCTTACATCAAATATGAGTGAAGGTTGATGATGTTTACACTCTTAAGTGTGACAAGACGATTCCCAACCTTCCTATGTGCTTGAATAATTTTAAATTCAAGGAAGATTTTTTTGTGGTAAACATGGGAGACACTTATATGGTTTTGGGAATGACATGGCTGCATGACATAGGAATATTCACCCTCAACCTCTATGAGATGGAAATGAGATTTGAAAGGGATGGAAAGACACATGTGTTGAAGGCACTCAGGGACACTAGCTACAAGACTATTTCATTCAGGAGGATGGAGTGTCTCTTGTGTCATGACATGGTTTAGTGGGCAGCAAGATGTGTTTAGAAACCAACACAAGAGGAGCCGTTGAAACCTATTTATCCACCTGACATCCAAAAGTTGAGGATCAAGCATGATAAGGTCTTCAGTGAGATTCCACCTAGTAGACCTCCAAATAGGGGGATAGAGAAAATTATTGAATTAGAAGAGGGAGCTAAACCTGTGATAGTCACTACCTACAGGCATCCTAAATGTCTCAAGCATGAGATAGAAAAAACCATGAAGGAGTCGCTAGCTATGCAACATATCCGACCTAGTAAGTCACCCTTCGCTTCATCTATGGTTTTGGTCAAGAAGAAGGATGGTACATTGTGGATGTGCATTGACTAGAGGCTGTTGAACAAAAATACAATCAAGAACAGGTATCCAATCCCTAGAATTGATGAGTTGATTGATGAGCTACATGGTGCACAATATTTTTCTAAAATTGACTTGAGGTCAGGATATCATCGGATTTGTGTTAGGGAGTAGGACATTGAGAAGACGACATTTCATTGTCATTATGGACATTTTGAATTCATAGCTATGCCATTTGGGCTAACCAATGCACCTCTTACTTTTCAGTCCACGATGAACATGGTGTTTCATTCACAATTGCGGAAATTTGTGCTAGTCTTCTTCGATGACATTTTGGTGTTCAGTAGGACATGGAAGGAACACATTGCACATCTTGATATAGTTTTGGGAATTCTTGGCAAGGAGTCTCTATATGCCAAGGAATCCAAGTGTGACTTGGGTATGACAGAGTTACTTTATTTAGGTCACATCATCAATGCAGAAGGAGTGTGTATGGACCCTGACAAGGTCAAGGCAATTGTAGAATGACCTACACCTGTGAATCTTACACAACTTAGAGGGTTTTGGGGCTTATGTGGTTTCTATCGCAACTTTGTTAATGAATATTCACGACATGTAGCTCCACTCACAAATTTGACTAAGAAGGGAGCTTTTGTTTGGACTCCCAAAGCATAGGAATTCTTTGAGATGTTCAAACGAATTATGACCACTTGTACAGTTTTCGCTTTGCCAGATTTCAACAAACCCTTTGAGTTGTAGTGTGATGCTTCAGGTGAAGGGATTGGGGTTTTCCTTGTGTAGGAAAAACATCTGATTGCATTTGAGAGAAGGAAGTTGAGAGGCCTTGAGAGGAACTGCAACATGTATGATAAGGAAATGTTGGCCATCATGCACGATTTGGCCAAATTCAAGCAGTATTTGGTAGGCAACAATTTCATTGTAAAATAGATCATAACAGCTTGAGACATTTCCTTGGGTAGCGGGATCTTAATGATAGGCAGCACAAATGGGTAAGCAAGTTGCAATCATATGACTAACATTTCCTCTGTCAAAGGTATATAGAATGTAGTTGTTGATGCACTATCTCACCATCCACATTTGAGCTCCATGGCCAGAGGTTTCAGAGGATTGGAGGCATTTGATAGTGGCAGAATATGCCAAGGACTCTTGGGCTTCAGGTTTAATTGAGGGGTCGATTCATGATGATAGGTACTCCATTGTGAATGATTTAATCATTTACAAGGGGAGGATATTTTTTACCCCAGGATCGGATGTGAAGAACATGGTGATGAGAACCTTTCATGATACACCTATGGTAGGTCATCTCGGCTACTTCAAGACATACAAACAGATATGGGAGAGGTTCACTTGGAAGGGTTTGAAATCACATGTTCTTTGATATGTCAGAGAGTATCTTGTTTCCCAGCAGAATAAACAGGATCACACGTACCCTGCAGGCTTGCTTCAACCACTTCTGATTCTTGATAGGAAGTGGGAGTGCATCTCCATAGACTTCATCATAGGTTTACCTAAGGTGCAGGGTAAGGACTGTATGTATGTGGTGCTTGACCGTTTGACTAAGTATGCTCATTTCTTTCCGATCACCACTACATATTTAGCTACACAAGTAGCAAAGCACTTCTTTCGAGAGATATTCAGATTGCATGGTTTACCTCAAAGTATAGTGAGTGATAGAGATAGCAGGTTTATGAGCCATTTTTGGCAGGAGCTCTTTAGACTTTGTGGGACCGAGATTACTCCAAGCACCAGCTACCACCTACAGATTGATGGACAAACAAAAATAGTGAATAAGTGGGTGGAGGGATATCTCAGAAATTACATTGCAGGGTAGCAGAATGGTTGGGTCAAGTGGATATATCTTTGTGAGTATTTCTATAATACCACTTACCACCTTTCTATTTAGATGACACCATTCATGGCATTGTATGGGTATGAGGCTCCTAGCTTTCTTGATCTGTTGTTGAGTGATAGTAGAGTGCCTAGTGTGAGAGACATGTTACAGGAGAATCGGGATATTATGAGGGCTCTTCAAGAGAATTTACAAATGGCACAAAATAAACAGAAGCAATACACAGATCAGAAGAGAGTAGAGCAGTGATTTGAGGTGGGTGACATGGTGTATCTGATGTCATAGCCGTATAGACAGTCCACTCTCAAGAAGAGTGGTGTTGAGAAGCTTAAGTCATGGTATTATGGACCCTACAGGGTTATCAGGTGTGTGGGAGAAGTGGCTTATGAGCTTGAGTTATCGGCGGACAACAAAGTGCATAATGTATTTCATGTCTCATGCATCAAGAAGGCGTTAGGACATCATGTGATTCCTTCCATGACTTTACCACCCTTGGATGATGAGGGTAAGTTGATTTTAGTACCCGAGGCTATCTTGGATAGTAGGGAGAAGCAGTTGAGGAGGAGAGTTATCAGGTAATATTTAATCAAATGGCAGGATTTGCCGGTTGAGGATGCTACTTGGGAGAGAGAGGAGATTCTGCAGCATCCAACATTGAGATTGCTTGAGGACAAGCAATTTCAGGGAGGACGGACTGTAATTTCCCCTTCTCCTTAACACGTGGACATTCATGAGGTTGGCCTATAATTTGACCCTCATAGGCCAAGGAGTTGATTAGGGGGTTGACTTGGTAGAAATTTGGGGCTTCACATTCTATTTCTTCTTGGTTTTATGGAGTAATAAGGAGATGACACATATCATGAGATGTGTGCACTTTAATTACAATGAAATAATATTTTAAAAGTGCAATTAAATAACATATGTAATAAATAATAATAAAGTGTACCTACCCGATAAGGAGGGGGATCTTCTAGAAGGTATCTTATGATGGTTTATGAAAAGAATAAATAAAGGAGGGAAATTCATGGTTGATCATGAGTTTTTTGTTATCTTCTCTTGTATTGTGGTTGTGGAGCCAAGGATTATCCACAGACTTGATCATTAGGAATGAGACCTCCCTATGATTTGCATAACTGAGGTGGTGAGAGATCCTCTAAAGGGTTGCAGCTGAGAGAGAAGGATAATTCAGTCCTTCATGATTGTGCTTATTGAGTTCTAATGACATCTTCATGATAGAAGGCATTGGGTGTATTCAGCTCATCCTTATTTTGACATTCATGTGCATCGATTTTATTTAAGGAGATTAGACGATTCATCTTAAATAATTTTGAAAGAGAAATAAGGAGGTTGCAAGTTGTACGTCAAGTCTGAAAAAAAATCGTGCCACACCTCCATCCCCACGATTTTGCTCATATCTCATTCTTGAGGCATCGGTTTCTTTCCAAATTGGAGCGCCCACCTATGATGAGCTAAACAATGACATTTGTGGCTTAAAAGGATACCAAGGATCTGGGAGAAATTAATTACTGCCAATCACATCTGCAGCAGGGCGATTTAGAAATAAATTCGACTTGGCCAAGAGGAGACTCAATGAGGGAAGATATTGATTTCTTCTTCATTTACAAACCTAGGCACTACCTTCTAGGTTCATTTGGCATCAATGATTCATAGTAATTTTAGTTTGTATGTTTGAGTCTATGGTTGTCATATGTCTTTAGATAATCTAAAAGTGATCATTGTTGCTAGTCAAAGCATAAACATGTTCATTCCAACCTATTTAGAAATCACTAAGTGCCTAATTAAAAATCACAAACACAAAGTTTGGTTGTTTCTCCGAGGCAACCTGCAAAAACCCGAGTTAGAAGTTTGGTTGGTTGTCTTTGACTATCGATTCTGCATAAAACATGTTATTAATTTGATTTTTTGTCTTTGCCATGCATATGCCATGATTCTGCACAGATAATTAGTACCAAAGACCAAAAAATAGAAAACAGAATGCAAACACAAAACAAATTTCAAGTAAAACACTGCATTTTTACCTCTGTTCTGGACTTTACATAGGCGCAAAAGTCATGACACAGGCGCAGAAGTCATGACACAGGCACAAAATGTCTTCAACACAGGCGCAAGTTGCTTGACACAGGTGCAGGTTGTCTCACACAGGTGCAGAAGTCTCCAAAAAACCCTTCACGACCCTATTTTTGGGTTTTTGGCCTGCAAAATCAACTTGAAAGCACTCAAAAACACCATAAAGGGGTTAGATGGTTAGTGTTCACGTCAGGTTCACCAATTAATGTAGATTAGGAAATAGGAAATCATCACAAAACAAGATAAAAACTAATCATTAGCTCAATCACAAAAGCATTCATTGCAATGATCTATCCTAAACAACGCTCAATAGAGACATAAAGATAAAACATGTAAAAAGATTATGCAAACTAGATGTTCCCTTCATGTGGCTCCATTGTTCTTCTTTCTTCTCCAAATATTTTTGTTGTAGATCTCACCTTCAAGTGCATAAACCTAATTGAGAAAGCAAGATTGACATTGACACAAGAATACTAGAAGCGTGATTTGACAAAGTGATTAGAAATTCAATAATCTGATTACCAATTAGCTTTGATTGATGAAGATCATCCAATTTATAGATAAATTGGAGATAGGATCAAATTTAGCATGAAATGGATATTAGAAGCAATTGATTTCAAAATGGGAAAAATGAGTGAAAAGAAGAAGGTTATGACACCTTCTATGTCATAAATTATGACATATTGCCAATGCAAACCTTAGAGGACTAGAACCCTATGACATCTTGCTATGCCAAGAGTATGATGCATGAAGCACAAAAATAGGGAGCACTAAAGACAAGTTAATTAGGTGGAAATTAAAATTAGGAAAATTAGAAATAGGTGGAAATTAAGAATTTAGAAATGATGAAAATTAGGAAATTAGGTAAATTAATTAATAATGTGTCATTTATTAATTAATTCACAAAAGAGGAATAATTAGCCAATTAAATGAACATTTAATTGCAATGAGAAGAAGACTTAGGATAAATAAATAATTTATTAATCCTAGAGGAAGAAATGACACACAAGGTTAAATGATTAAATCATGAAACCCTAGAAGATGAATTAGCAATGCGAGAATGACAATTAGGTCTTGATTGAAGATAATTGATATCGATCATGATTCTAATTAAATGATTTGATTGATAAATATGCCAATTGATGAGGAACAATGACAAATTGATCCAAATTGACATAATTGAGACAGACAACGATCGATGACAAATCGATCGCAAAATGACAATAATTGACAAGCGGACAAGGATCGATGACAAAAATAGATTGCAAGACGACAAGATTAAAAATGACCACGATCGATGACAAATCGATCGCAAAATGACAAGATCGAACATGACAACGATCGATGACAAATCGATCACAAAATGACAAGATTGAAAATGATAAAGACTGATGACAAAACGACAAGATTGAAGGATTGATGATAAATCGACAAGATTGATAAGAGGACAACGATCGATGACAAATCGATCGCAAGATTGACAGGAGGACAAAACCCTAAATTAGGATTGACGATGTCCAAAATAATGACAAATTAGCACGCACATTGATGCGACGGGCTAAAATCGATCAAAATCATGACTAGATAGTGTTGTCGACAAGACCAAATTTTGAGAGCAAGACGAATGAAGAATGTAGAGGAATGACTCGATGTTCACAAATGATAAAGACCAAGTGCGAATCATAGGAGAAATGTTAATGTGACGCAAAAACCTAAAATGAGGCAATGCGCAAATGTTAAAGTATGACTCCGCAAGCGTTGACCATTTTTAGGTGTCTACAATAAGTTTGGTTCATATATGTCTGATTGCATGGCTATTTGTCTTAATTATAGTCAGCAGTAGATGTAATTTTCTTGCAACTTAAATTCACCTTATTGCATTGAAAACACACAAAAACTATTGCATATACATTCTAGGAGACCAATAGACAATTTAGAAGTTGTTTGCAAGCATTTATATCATTGCCATTCGAAGTATGCAAATCTGAAGTTTCATATCAGTCATAAGAAAAGTGTTTGACATAACTCTTCTAGGGTCAAGAAGTCTAGAAATTTATATCAGAAGTGGCAAGGGATATTACACTACTTGAGAGAAATAGTTAGGGTTTAAATTGTTCTTTTTTCACTATTGTGTTGTAAGTCAATAATGCAAACACATAATTATATTGGAAGGATGTTAGCACCATGATTATTATTTAAATTTGTGTAGATGGAGGAAATCGATTGAATACAAGATTCAATCTTCCAATATCCAACAATGAAGTTTTTCCTGTAAAAAAAACACATGCAAATTAAAATCTAAACTAAGAACACACATGCATGTTACACAATCTACTCCATTGCACTCCTTAAACCAAGATCTTATGTAGATAATATTGCTCTCAGATGCACACACAAGAAGCTATGGTTTTTTGGAGATTCAAGATGATTAATGCAAAGGAAGCTAAAGAAAATGAAATGCAAAGATGATGAAGAATGCAAACTGGCATAAGTTCGACACATAAAGATGAGATCCCCAAATAAGAGAGGGGGCCTTGTTTAAATAGATTTTCTCCGGGCAATTTCATGTTGTGAGATGAATATGGGATAATACAAGATGAGTGGTATAGAGAAGATGATTGGTAAATGGGAAATGGTAAGTGGTAGGAGGGGATATTAAAGGGTTTTATTAAATAAATAGAGAAATGCATATAAGGTGAATGCATGAAGGTGTATAAATGAATATGATATAATGTTTTATTTAATAAATTTAATAGATAAATGATGATATATTAATAATAGTATAATGAAAGATGGAAATTATGAATAATTAATTATGGAGAAATAAGAGTGTAATAATAAGGATTCGCCCGATGTTCGGAGAAATTTGAAATTAAATGAGGACAAATTAGTGGAAATTTTTATGTGTCTACAATTTGTATAAAAAAGATACCAAGTTTGTAATAACAAGATTTTCACAAGAAATGAAATAAATTGTGTTATTTTTAAAGGAGATTTTAGAATTTGGCTATGTAATTGCAAGATAGGCATACACTTTTGTGAAGGGAATTGGCTTTTCTTGAGATTCACATGACCTATTTATAGGATAAAGCAACATGCAATTTTATTAGATTTGGTCAATGTCAATGAATAAAATTCAATAATAGATCCACACCACCTATTTATAGGATATAAACACTAAAATGAATTAGATTAAAAGCAAAAAATATAAATTAATGAAGTGATACTAGTTTATGATTTCAACAAGCTTGTAATGGTATAAATTTAATGTGATTAAGTAGTATCTCTTAAGAAGCAATGATTGTTATGGAAATATATATCATGTACAAATAGTGAACCCTATTATATCCATCGATGGTAATAAAATTTGATTTTAATATTATTTTGATTGAGAGTAAAACAAGTTTTGAAGGGACCTTGAAACCTTGTACAAAAAGCTAACTAAAAAGATAAGCAAGATAAACAACATTTAACAAAATGCCTAGGGGCTACAACAAAATTCCATCTAACATACAATTGAAATAAACTAACCACACAACAATAATATAAATAAATAGAAAAGGAAGCATAGTAGCATGGCTATATTTATTTCTTGGACATTGTAAAAACTAACTAGGTGTCTCTTCTCATTTTCAAAGATTTTTTTCTTTTTGCTTCCCTTGGATTGAGAGTTAAGTCCATCATGCTCATTTTTATTTTAGCTTTACCCTTAATGATATATTCTTCTCAAGGGCTTTTTAATTTCTCAAGAGGATGTGAATCCCCTCTACAAATTTTTAGATTGAATAACAACAAAATTTAACTACCCTTTCAAGATTTTTCTTGATGATTTGAAAATTGTTTTCCATTACATGAATTTTTCCTTTGATCTCCTTCTTTCAATTATCCATATTCTTGACCTTTTCGTTAGGTCATTTCTAATAACAACCAAATCATTTTCCATTTTGTCCATATTCAGGATGGCTTCCCTTCCTTTCATAAATTTTTCCTCTTGTGAGCTAGGAATCTCAAGACAAAGGTTAGAATAAACAATGAACTAGAAGATTACATTGTTATGACAAAACTCCAATTAACGTGTGAACAATTTCCAAGAAGGCAGTGTGGTGTTATATACATTAAGGAGAGTGTGTAGTCCATCTTTCTTATAATCAAAAGCAGCCATGAAAAACCTACACCTAATAAAGGGCCTGCCAAAACTAGTTTATACAAACCTTTGTATCATGCATATCAACTAAGGTTATCATTATAAAGGCAAAGAGGAGTTTTAAGATTTAACCATCAATTCAAGGGTTACTTAAGGTAGTAAAAGGTGGAATTTTCAAAGCAAATACAATAGTTAAAAATCAGTTTTGACCCTACATGGATGCAGTGCCACTTGAGACAACTTTAGGAGTAGTTGACAATTAGTTTATGGAAGTTCTAAGGCCCCTTTTGCATGCAGAAGCAACCAGTTAGAGCTCAATTCAAAGAGACACAATCAGTTCAGCTTGAGTTGATTTCAAGACTTCTTTTCTATAAGTCTTCTTCCATTCTTTATTTTTCTTCTAGTTCTTTGTTTTTTGCCTACACACACAACAGTAAAAGTATTGTAACTCAACAGGTTTTCTATCAAGTTTCAAAGCATTTACATTTATAACAGAAAAATACTTCTTTCAGATTCAATAAAGCTATGGTTCCTCCAAGATTTTCTTGTTCTCTTGTTATCAATGAATGATTGGATTTAATTAATTTGATTTTATTTCAAATGCTTTAATTTGTTTCATTATTATAATGCTGAAACAACAAATTTCACAAGTGATACAAGTTGTGTGCTATGTTTTTGTTTTTTCAATCAAGTTAGAGGTGTGAAACTTAGTTTCCTTCAGATAAACATTGAAAATGAAACCTCCATACAAAACATCGATTTGTTATGTGATTTTTATCAAGTTGTGAATAAATTCATGCTTTTGTTGGGTCAACTTGTGAGTCAAAATCAATAGTTTCAGACTTAAATTTTGGTGTATCACCTCCTGCTAGTCATGTTTTTTCAGTTTAAGCAATCTTTCTATCCCTTTTCCCAATCAAGTTCTGGTGCAGGAGCACCTAGATGGCCATGTGCTTCTTTTTGGCCATGTTGAGTCATTTTAAGTTTCAAAGGCATGTCAAGATTTAATAAGGTTGTTAATGATCATTCTCATGTAATAAGGTCCTTGAAGACCAATTTGTAATGTCTAAGTTCAATATGTGGTCCTACTTGTCTCATATTGTCAAAATTGTCCTTATAAGGCTGAAGTGTGTCCAAGGCATCAAATGAGGTATTTTATCATGTATGAAGTATATTTGGGCCTAATTTGATGTATTAATGATTCTTTGAAGTCATATAGGTCTCATTTTGGGTTTATAGTCAAGTTGCACGAAAATTGTCAAAATTGACAATGTTGTCAATGCAAAATTTGTTGTAAAAAAGGTGCATTAGGAAGTGGTTTGTTGGTAGTTTGTGTTCAAAGGGTGGTTATTAAATTTTGAGGGATTGAAAATCCTTTTAATATCTTCATTTCCATTTCCAAGTGCTGGTTGGATCATGTATTGAGGCATAAGTAATAAAAATTCAAAGTTTACCCTGCACTTTTCTTGTTTTCTAGGCGTAGCAATCTGATACCAAGTGTTTTTCACCATTAAATCCTTATTGTGGACATCTGAAATGTATTGGAATTGAAAGAGAAATGATTCCTTGAAGTTTTTTCCTTTTTTTAATTCATTTTCACTTTGTTTTGAGCAAGTTATCATAAATTTTGTAAAATCAGTCACAAACCCTTGTTAGGGTAACTAGTGACATAAAAATATGTAATTTTTGGTCATCCCATCATCAAATACTCATGAAAATGGATGGGATGACCCTTTTAAATGTCTATTTTCAATTTGTCTTTTTTTCAGGGTGCCACATACAATTTTGCATGTGCTAAAAGGTGACACAAATCTGAGTTTATGTGTCTCAGTCTGGAAATGACAGTGAATTGATGGTGTTTGGGTGGTGAGAGTGAAATATTGGGCTCCCAAAAGTTGATTGAATTATTGGGAAGGTGTGAGGGGTTATTCAAGACCCTAAACAAGTTTTTTTGGCCCTTTATTGGTCAAAATACTCACCATTTTTATGACTATCCTAAAATTGGGTATATTGTTGTCCTAAAGACCTAGTGGACTGAGATTTTGTGAATGTGGTGATATGAATGAGTTTGGTGAGTGGAATACCATTGGGAAATGTGTGTGGGAGTCCTTAGTGACCTTTGAAGGTGATAGGAGGCCCTAGAGAGGGGAGATGGCTTAGATTTTTATGATTGTTCTAAACAAGGTTGTGGCTGCCACAGTGAACCAGTGATATAGCGACAAGTTCTTTTATGGCGATTAGGGTGGATGGGTGGGTCAAGAGTAGTGCTTTGCCTATTTTGAGGAGTCCCTTCAAGGGTATCATGAAATACCTTAGGTTGGCGATTATTCCCTTGGCATTGTGAGTCATACCTAGGGACAAGTTGGAGTCCCAATAGGAGTGTAGTTTGTGTGAGTGAGGTTAAAGAGTTTGGTGAGGTCTAATTATTGGGAGACTCAATTTGACCTTTGAACAAGTTTGTTGAACCTGATTAATGGATTCCAATGGTTGGAAAAGGGTTGGGAAGCATGGATTCACTTTTGGGTTGTTGAATCCTATTGAGCACCTATTAGCCTTGTGAGGGCTCTTGAGAGTTTGTGAAGAGTTGACACCTATTTGAATAGGTGATTTGGGAGAAAGATCTTCCTAGTTTGTTGTGTTTTTTGAATGCTTTGGATCAAGTTCCACTAGTTTTAGGAGGTTTTATGAGGGAACTAGCCCATAATCTAGAGATTCACCTTCATCATGAGCAACCCATAGGTTCAAAGGTGTTTCCATGTTGCATGAGGTCACGGAGCTTTAGAGATTGAGCAATTGGGCACAATCCTGCATGACAACAATATTATATTGCACGCTCTTTTCCTCGACCATCAAATTGTGCTAGTAATGAATCTAGTGCCATTTTTTAGCAGAGATATACAAAAGAAGTAATTGTCTGGGAAAAGGAGGCATCAGAATAGGTGGGGAAGCTAGATATTCATTAAGATTATCAAATTCCTTTCAACACAAACAATCCCACTAAAATTTGGTATCCTTGTGAAGTAAAAGCGAACGATTAACACTTAATCACAAGTTGCAAGATGAATCTATAAATAGATTGGAGTTTTCCTTGAAGACTGTGAATATGCTTGAGATTATTTGGAGGCGGCATGTCCATAATAGCCTACACCTTAGTTGGATTTACTTCAATTCCTCTTCTTCATACAATAAAACCCAAAAGTCTTTCGGAAGTAACTCCAAAAATACATTTCTTAGGATTAAGACGTAACTTGTACTTTTCCAGTCTTTCAAGATCTTATTCTAGACAACGGTGTGTCCTTCTTGTGTCTTTGATTTTCCTAAGAGATCATGTACATAGTCTTCCATGATATCATCAAGAAAATCATGAAAGATAGTGGTTATAGATCGTTGATAGGTAGCTCCTGCATTATTTTTGATAGCAAAATGTTCCCCATGGAGTAGTAAAAGTTGTCTTATGTTGACCTTTGACAATAATTTTGATCTAATTATATCCCAAGAAACCATCCATTAAGGAAAGCATCTTGTGTCCGGTTGTTAGATCCACCATGATGTCAATGTTGGGTAAGGGTAAATCATCCTTAAGACATGCTTTTTTGAGATCCCTAATGTCTGTGTAGATATGTATTCCCATAGTGGGTTTTCCAACCCGTACTATGCTTGAAAACCATTCTGGATAGTCAATAGGCCAAATAAATCCCACATCTAACATCTTTTGTAGCTCTTATTTGACTAAAAGAGCAATTTGAGGGTGCATTTTTCTCAATTTTTGCTTGACAAGCTTCTCATTAGGATGTATTACAAGATGATGCACTACTAAATCTGGATCCAATCTTAGCATATTAGTGTATGACCAAGTGTAGTTAACTTGTATATCTTTGATAAAAGTTACTACATCTTTCTTTTCTTGATTAGTGAGAGATTTGGCAATGAAAGTATTCTTCGAATTTTCTTTTGTCCCCAAATTTATTGTTTCAGTTTCTTCAATCAATAATGAGGACCTTTCTCGCAATAGGGGAACTATGGTAGGCAAGTCAATTCCCTCATCATCTAGTGCCTAGTCTAGGTTTTCACTAGTGGATATGCCCTTTCCTTTTACTTTTTTGTTGTCCGATAGCGCCTCATTGAGGTTTTCACTAGGGGAATTTGGGCTTTTATTTTCATTTTTGTGACTAAAGGAGTTGGCTTGACTACCAAAGTATTCCTCCTTATTAACTTGGATGCCACAAACTATCATGTGATTCAAGTCTGTACATGTTTAAAAGTACCAAGAAGGCACTATCATCAACACGGATGTCGAGGGCAGGTGGTCCTTGTTGGTCCTTCCTCTTTAGGTCCTAGACCATGTACTTGATAACCCATTGTGTCCACAATGGCAGATTCTCTTGGATACATGTCTTTTGGAATATTTGTAGGTTTGTCATCTTCCTCTCGATAGAGCCATGAAGTGACATTTGTCTCAAGATTCTCTTCATCAATCGGGCCCCACTACTGGAATGTAGTCTTCTTGCATTGAATGGTGAACTTTTTTTTAATTTTAATTTCTTTAGGCCTACCATAGGACTTACTAGACGCAAGGAGATGTCCCACATAGAGTGAATTCTTAAGGACATATTCTCCACACCCATTGTTAATGATTTTGGTCCTGATCTCGGGTTGTGTGGAAGCAGAGGTGACATTGGAGTTGTTGATTGATGGCGATGAAGCGAGAGTGTTGAGAGGACAATGGTAGGTGTGTTTTCCTTCAAGAAGTTTGTAATATTGGAAAGGTCGTGTATTAGCAGAAATTATGATTTCCTTACCATTATATGGGAGTTTGAGGCATTGATGGTAAGTGGAGGGAATGACTTGAATGGAATGAATCCATGGACAACCAAGGAGGATGTTTTATGGGAGATCAAGATCCAACACATGACACGTTGTTTCTACTACTGTTGGGCCCACTTGAAGTTGCAATGTATTTTTTCCTTTAGAGACCCTTTCAACATCATCATATGCTTTAATTGTGATCTTTCCTTTTGAATCAAAAATGTCCTTGGGGTATCCCAATTGTTTTATTAATTTATATGTATACAAATTTAGAATGGATCCACCATCTATAACGACCCTTTTTATTTTATGTTTATGTACAATGGCTTCAGTATGGAGGGGTTTGTTATGAGATGGATTGGTGGACACAACATCTTTAGAAGTAAAGACAAGGTGATGTTGGGAAGTGATATTTCCTATCAAATATTTTAATTGTGAAGCATTGATGTTATCAAGGACACAAGACTCAAGAAAATATTTTTCAAGGATTTCTTTATAGATGGGTGATGATTTAAGTAGCTCAAGGATGGATATTTGTGTAGGAGTTTTGCTGAGATGGTAAAGGATATTATAATGAGATGTGGATGTAGCATTAGAGGATGGCTATGGAGGAGGAGTAGCCCCTTGGATAGTGACTCTCCCTTAGCGAGTGGTAATGTTTCAATCAACGGGGGTGGTAGAAGTTTCTTGAAGGATGACTCTCCTCCTTTGGGGTGTGGTAGGGTTATCTACTCCTTTGATGGTGATGATATTAACATGATCATAAACTACTTCTATAGGACCAACAAGGGATTCAAAGGATGATATGGTATTTGTATAATCATAAGAAACATCATGGGATGATGAAGCTTTTCCTTTATCATGCTTTGGAAAGGGGTCTTGATAAATTTTGAGCTTTTCATTAGATATATTTGGCTTATTCCATACTACCTCAACTTCTCCTCTATCAATAAGATCTTGAGTATAGTTCTTCAATTTCATGCAATTTTTAGTATCATGACCTTTGAAGCAGTGGTATTCGCAATATTCATTGTCATTGTACCAAGATGGCTTGGGTTGATTCTCATTATAAGGCCGTGTAACATGATATTGTACCATATTGGTCGTAGTAAGTTGTTGAAAAATGACATAGATAGGTTGAGCGAGATGTGTTTACTCACACTTGATTTGATTACTTTGTCGAAGGGTTGGTTTGTGATTGATGGAGATGGTCATATTAGAATTGATTTTCTTTTGGTGAGATGGAGGATTGCAAGGTGGGTTTGGTTTTGGTGGTGGATTGGATGGTACTTGAATGGTTTTCACATTTTTAACCTTCGTCACACCATCATTTACCATATTTTTATTTTTATCCCAAAACTTAGCCTTGTCATTGGAGGAAGGACCATGTTATTCCTTTTGATAATGTTTGATAACAACTTTCTCAATTAATGCATGTACCAAGGCCAAGCCTTTCTTGGTGACTTCTTCATAATCTTCAAGACATTGCACAAATAAATAGAATGACATTTCAGACACAAGATTATGGATAAACATTTCTACCTCATGTGCTTCGAGGATATCCCAAGGACATCGTTTGACAAGATGATGCCATCATTGCAATAAATTAGCAAAAGTTTCCACATTCTTTTGTTTAGTATTGTATAGATCCATCATATATGCACCACTTTTAATGTTATACATATAATGAGCCACAAATTTTTAAGCTAAATCGGAGAATGAAGTGATGCATCCATGTGGAAAATTAGAAAAAACATGCAAGGGAAGGGGCTCCTAGGCTCTTAGGGAAGAGTCTCGTTAGATAGAAGTCACTATAAGAGACCTCTTGAAAAGTTATGGATAATTCTTTGACATGTTCCCTAGGGTCACATTTTCATTTGTATTTGTCAAATTTTAAGATCTCAAAGCTAAGAGAATAAGGAACCACAAAAATCAATTTGTCAAAAGGATATGGGCATATTTCTTCAAATGTATAAGCTTTCTTTTTATGTTTATCCTTCATGTTTGAGTAACTGTTTTATGTCTTGAAGCTCTTTTGCCAAGTCACTAATTTGGGGGATGTTAGACTGTTAGTGGTGGAGTGGACGATATTGATGTTCCAATCTGGGAATATGATAATTGGAAGTGGGTGGAATGCTTGAACTATTGTATTGATATGCAGATGTAGTGATGGGATGTTGGGAAGCTTGAAATAAAGTTGGAGGAGGTTGGCTTATATGTATGAAGTTGGCTATGTTGTTTAAGGATGTGGAAGTGGAAGGTGGAGTGATAGTTGGATAGGTAGGGGAGGGTGAAGTGATGTTATGTGATGATGGATTCAAGACGGTATCAAGAATAGGTGCAAGATTGTTAAGGAAATCCCCAGTTGGTAGAGTGGTGATAATAGATGTGTCAACCTAGCCCCATGTTGAATGAGGTCCAAAAAGAAGGCACTCAGATTAACCTTTATCATTTTTTCTATCATCTCTTGATTCTATGCATCATTCAAGAAAGAGGATAATCATGGGGATACATCTAGTTGATCAAATAAAACATCTTCCTCTTGGTTGAAGCCATGTGTCTCATAATGTGTGTTGGTATCAAGGATCTCACTAGTATGTGAATCCATTATCTTTTTCTTTTAAGCTCACGCGTGGACCATAAAAGGGAAAATCTTTTAAGGTGGCATGTCACCATGAACAAACATGGTTGTAGATGAATGAACAAGATTTGATGGAATTTTTGGACTTAGTTTTGGATTTGATTAGATTTGGATTGTATGTGAATTGATGCTTGATTCAATTAAGGTCTTGTTTCAAATTTAGATTGGGTGTGATTGAATTAAGGATTGATTGGATTAAGTTGGAATAAATTGGGATTGGATTTGGATTAAGGTCAAGACATAACTATGTAAACCTAGGTCATTTCTTATTTAGGATAAATAATCTTTCTAACTTAGGATAGGAAAAGTTCCTAAGAAAAATTTGATAGGGATGATCAAACCAATAATTAGAGTCAATTTAGGGTAATACTTAAGGTAGGCTAAGTTCTTAAGCACTAATATTTTCACAAAAGATTAAGGACTATGGATGAACGGATTGACCTTGGATTAAGGTATGATTAAAATTGATGACAATGATGATGACGTGCCCCAAAGGTTGATGTCACTAAGTCCAAAGGAAGGTATATGATATGGTCTAGAAATATGTAGGATAAGGGAAAATGATTGAAATGAGGATGGAAGAAAAGGATTGGAAATATTTGGGCTTCTAAGGTTGCAAGTTCAAGGTGTCTAATGTCAAACAACCCACTTATCGAATGGTGTGTCGAGGAATGATAGCTTAAGATTTCATCATGGCACAAATAGTGATGGATAGATAGAGATGGGGTTCTAGATGCCTAGATGTCAAAAGGCGTAGACGATAAAACAAAAGTGTAGACAGAGAAGGGAAGTGAAGATTTTTTTAATGTTTTGACAACAAATATCAAACACAAACGCACATTGGCCAAGTATCAAATATTCAAGGCATGATTTGGGAGGGACCCTCTTGAAGCCAATTTCCATTAGTCTTAGCACATATGAAGACACTTCAAGCACATTAACACATCCTAAAGTCAAAGCTCATGCAATGATTTCAACCCACATCTTCGAATCTCAGTTGATAAAAGTGTTGGGAATCCTAGATGGGTGTGTTCACTTTTGTCTTTGCAAGAGAGGACGGGTAGGGGCCTCTAGGTATAGAAGGCTAACCCAATCACCCTCTCCCTGCAAAGCTACATGTAGCTTTTGCTAAGCCAGATATTTTTGTCTCATCTCAAGGAAGCCTTATGGTGAGTATCTTGGGGGAAAAACTAGTTATTCCCTCGCATAAAAAATGATTGCTATGTTTGGTCAAGACAAGGGTTGATTCTATGCACAAAGATTTTTAGTTTCTGATTGGGTGATTGACACCTTGCAAGCATCCAAAAAGACACTCAAGACTCTAACCAACCCTACTTGGTTAGCTTATATACCTCACATAAATGTGGGTACTTCCCCTTTTATATTGGCACCATATGACAAAGACTAATGCTGATTAGATCTTGACTTTAGTCTCAATCATTTATATAGCATCCCGAAGGAAACATTTCTCTGGTTCATTCCCTTGTGAAGGAAGATGCTCTTCACAAGATAGGACCTCTACAAAATAATGTGATTCTTCTCCTTGGGAACTCCACAAAATGTGGAAAGAAGACTACCTACACTATTTGGGATCCTTACTAAACAACACAAAACAAGGTAGGTCTGGTTTTTGATCACCCAAGTTTGCACAAGGGGAGAGAATACACCTACTACCTTCAAAGACACAACAAACAAGGTAAATTAATCCTCCTAATTAAATTATGTGATGCTAAGCTAATGTATGCACAATGATGTGCAACTATGATGAAAAAGAAAAGAAAAAAATAATGGTTTATTTCCCTTCCTAGGTTAAAAATATGTGCAACCATTGTTAAAAATGCAAATAGTGATTAATTACATGCCCTATTTAGACTATGTGCTACTAAATGTGATGCAAAATAAAAGAAACCCACAAAACCATGTGTCGGTAGCTAAGAAAAAGTGGTCTTTGGCTCAGGTAGATGAAATGCTTCACTAATGGTTGTCTCTGAAAGGTTGGCAAGTATTCTTCCATCCTTCGCCATTATTCTTCTTGAGCGAGAATCATAGTGTTGGTCACATTCAACAATCAACTCATAGCATTGCACCATCGAAGGGAAGCCAACTGCATTTACAATTCCACTAGCCATTATCTTCTTCGTTGTAGCAGTAGGTTTGCTTGTATACAACGTGCTACAGAACTTCTTGATGTCGAATTTCCCAAGATTGGTGTCTCCTATATTGCTCCAATGAGATGTGATCTTGGTTTCCAATGCACCGCTCCTTGAATCTTCTTTGATGAGTGCTTGATAATTTACAACTCCACTAGGCTTAGGTGCGACCATTCTTCACCTATAAGATATGTATAAATTAGATATATGGTGAAGAGTGTGTGTAATGTTAGTTTTAAACATATTAAATGTTAGGAATGACAACACAATATTGATTCAAATCAACCTTTAACTTCTAATGAATCTGAAATTAGGTGCTCAATAGTCAATAAGACTGATTTCATTACCTATCTACTCTTTCTAAATGAGCTAGTAGTAATAAGAGAGGCCTAATTCACTAAATATATCATTGTTTGCTTCTAATTAGACCTACATATGACTTTATTAATGTGGAGATCATACTTACCTTTGAATTTTAATAAATCACTATTTGAATTGATGTCTTTGATTAATATAAATGACTGATAATTTTGAAAAAGTCAGTTGGTGATGAGGATGGATGAAGAAATTTGCCCTATATATGCTTCAGTTCGTTGCACCTTTGAGTAAATTCGCTAATCTACTAATCAGATTAGTTGCCTTTTTCTAATGCTCTGCTCTTGAATTTGTTTATTGCATGAATTAATTGCTTTGATTTGATGTTAGGAATGATTGTTTGAATACCCTTATAGAGGCACTTAAAGAAAAAGATGTGTCTCTCCCTATGCAAGCCGACTTGTTTTAGTAAAACTAAAATTAAATGTGTCTTCTCCTGTTGGTCAACTTGACATTTATTCAACACAACTTTATTCAAATTTATATTTTTCGCGCCAAATTTGTATTCGATTAATCTTTTGATAGGCATGTATATCCCTTCAATTAAGGGGTAATGGAAGTGCATTCAAATATAATTTGCTCCTTTCATGAGCAAATGAAAAGAATTTCACTCTTGAGTGTAGGCAAAAGAGATGGAATTCACTCTCAATAAGGAGCACTTGAAGTAAAATTTGCTCCAAAAGAGGAGCACTTGAAGTGGATTTTGCTCCAAAAGTGAAGCACTCGAAGTGACCTTGAAATTTAAGTCTGCTAACTATCTTCCTTCATGACAACTCGAATGCTTTAAATCATACTCAATCAAGGATTCAAAGGAAAATTCACTCCAAGGGAAGAGTACATGAAGTAAATTTCACTTTGAATAAGGGGCACTTGAAGTGGTCTTCAAACCTGAAACTGAACTCGCTCTTACTCACTTCTCTTCATCCTTTGGGCTCAAACCTTAAGTCTTTCAACCATTCATTCATGAAAAATGTCATGCCTGTGAAGTGTACTTGTACCTACAAACACAAAACACTAAATAGATCATTATAAGCATGATTAGAAAATAAAGAAAAGAAAGATAAACCATAGCTAATCGATCTATCGCCTCCTAGTAAATGCGAGTATGAATTTCGCTCTCAGATCTGGTTATGCAAATTCTAGTGACTTGACTACACTTAAATGGAGGATTTAAATGATGAAGATGCATTATCTAGATGAGATAATGATTTAAGCTATATGATTCTATGATATTGCTATGAAATAAGCTAAGAATTAAGCTAAAATTCAATTTCAAATATAGCATAACTTTTTTCGCAATGTCTCTGCAATTAGGCGACAGGAGGTGGCTTGGTGTTTGTGTAAACATGGCGTGGGAGGATCCGCCACATGTGCCCCAATGGGTTTTCTCCAAAGGGAGATGGGAAGACAGGGCTCCACAGTCAAGCAGGCATTTCAGGGGGTTTCGTCCGGTTTCAAAATATTTTCAGGGGTTTTTTAAGAGCAATTTGCGTCATCACATGGGGGGTTTAAACTCGTGAGGCCAGAGTGGAAATGCGAGAAAGCATAATATTGGGAAGCAGATGGGCATTTCCGGTTGTGATAATCAATCCTTTGCTGAAGTGGTGGCCGTGGGAGTCAAGGACACTTCTAGGGCATCCGAGCCTGTCAAACAGGCGACAGCTTCTGCTATCTCTGGCAAGGACGTGATAATCTCGAGCAATAAAGCCCTTTCTATTTCAAATCCGGAAAAAGGTAACATGAGAGATGTAGTCTCGCTGAAAGAGGTATGGTTCCCGCGGCCATGTTTTGATTTTAGAGGTTCTTTTGTGGCAGAAAGGGCCTCCAAGTTACACTCCATTGCTCTTTTGGGGGAATTTTGGGGCCCTCAAACCAATTTGTCTAAGTTTCATTCTAAATTGAGAAAATGTTGGCCTGCACTAATTTGTTTTCAGTTATTATCTTCGAATTCCTACGTATTTGTTTTTGAATCCCCCCATTTGAGGGATGATGTTCTTGCAAATTCGTTTCATTGGTTTGGTAATATTTTGATTTGAGTTTCTGCTTGGAAACCCTTTTTTGTCCTAGATTGGGTTAAGCCTAAAACTCTCTCAGTTTGGTTTGGATTGTAATTATAACTCCAAAGCTGATACAAACAATAAGGAAGGTTTGGATGTTCCTTTGAATCTTACCCCTAAGAAATCCCCTCCTATTTTTGTCTCAGTTGAGTCTGATTACCAATTAAAGGAGGGTCCCAATAATGTTGTTCAATCTCTCCACTCCACTGACAAATTGGAGAATGTTGTGAACACTTTAAATTAGGTTGGTTTGGAAGGGTTTACTAATCCTAAGCCTGTCGGTCAGGCTCAAGGTGGCAATGCTAACCTAGTCAGCCAGACATGTCCTCCCCCCCCCCCCCACAAGGCTCCATTCATGGTTCTGCTCAAAAGGGGGAGCTAGATGTCAATTTAGGTGTTGAGGTCTTTTGTTCTTTAGAAGGGTCAGGTGGTCATATGGATATTCCACATAATATTGTAGATACAGGGGAGAATGCCCCGGTTGAGTCTATTCCCTTTAGTCTTGCTGATGATGTCCTAATTCAAAAGGTAAAAGAGTTAGCGCATAGTGAGCCTATCAAGGAGTTTGACATGCCTCAGGAGTCTCTCCATATTTCCCCAGATGAACACACGGTTCAGCAAGTTGAGCACTTGCTCAAGTCTAACAAGGATCATTTAGAGGAGGAGATCTCGGACAAGATTATGTGTTCTATTGAGAATGATTTGGATCTAATTCATAAGAGTTTGCCTCTATCCCCTTCCTTTAATCCCTTTGAGGTCCTTATTAATGTTACCCAGGAAGCTTCTAATTGGGTGGTTCCCCAGGAATTGGTGGTTTCTCCTCGGTCGACTTTAGTTAAATCTCCTATTGGTCCTCCTATTTCCCAAGTTGACTTGAAATTCCCTATCTCTCTTGTGTCTCCGGGTAGGGGTAGACCTCCAAAAAACTGCAAAACTCAATTGGAAATTGATGCAGGCATTCAGCAAGTCTTGTTTGCTTCCCCTAGGGTTAAGAAGGTTTCAACCTTGTCTTTAGGTAAAGGGGAAAATAGTGGCCAAGGCTCGAGTTCCATCAAAAAGAAAAAGAAGTGTGTAATTAGTCCTCCGATCACTAGATCGGTGGCGGTTAAAAGGAGCTTACATAAAAGCTTTGGGGAGAATAGTTCTTCCCCTAAAGATGAAAAGAGGGGAGTGTCGACCTCCCCTCGAGGGCAATGAGGTTCATCTCATGGAATGTTAGGGGCTTAAATTCCCCTAACAAGAGACGCTTGATCAAGTCTCAATTAGACTTGGTTAAGTGGGATATAGGCATGCTCCAAGAGACTAAGCTCTCTTTGGAGAATTCTGAGTTTGTATTTTCTTCTTGGAAGAGGTGGAAGTTTCTGTCTTGCCCGACCTCTGGGGCATCGGGAGGCTTGGCATTGTTATGGAATGATTTCGTGGTTGATGTATAATTGGTCACTTCTGCTCCTAATTGGATGTTATCATTAGTGTCATACAAAGATTCTAGGTTTAAAGTATGGGTGTTTAATATTTATGCCCCCTCAGGTGTCTCGACTAAATACAACCTTTTGTGAGAACTCATTAGGGTTTCATCCCCCCTTAGGAATCATTCCTTTATTATTTTTTGGGGGGATTTTAATGCAATTCTAGACTTAGGTGAAAAATCAAGGGGTATTTGTCCTAATAAGAAGTCTATGGATGATTTTAATGCATTTACTTCTGATATGTCTCTTTTTTATTGTAATCCAAATAATGGTCTTTTCACATGGACAAACATGAGGAATAATTTCTCTCAAAATGCAGAAAGATTGGATAGATTTTTACTTTCCTCCAATTGGTTCGATTCAAATATTGAGTTTTTTTCTTCTATCCTTCCCCTGACTGGGTCTGACCATTTCCTAGTTTCCCTTTCTGTTGTCAGAGATAGACCTTCCCACAAATTGCCTTTTAAGTTTGAACCCATGTGGTTTAGGGATCCTTATTTTCTTTCCCTCCTCCGACAATGGTGGGGAGAGGCTCCATTCATTAGAGGATCTAGAATGTTTCAAATTGTCAAGAAAATCGGTTTTTTTTTTAAAATATCAGGGAGTGGAATTATCTGCATTTCAAGAATATCTTTGAAGAAAAGCAAAGGATTTTGGATATGATTGATGTTTTGAATAGGCATGTGATGCTTCATGGTATGGGTTCCAGGATGTTTGATGAAATTAAGTCTCTTAGGAGTGAGTTAGAAGAAATTTTGGCTAGAGAGGAGGTATATTGGAGACAAAAATCTCGGGAGCTTTGGTTAGCTGATGGGGATACAAATACAAAAAAAAATCATGCTACCACTAAAATGAAAAGGGTTAGGAGTATGATTTCTTGTATTCAAGATTGTCATGGGAATATTCTCTCTGAGGCAAGGGACATTTCTAGGGAAGCGGTAAAGTTTTTTAAGAATCTTCTTTCATTCGAGAATATAGATGTCTCTAACAATATCTCTTCTCACATTCCCTCTCTAGTTTCTCCCGATGACAATAGAATGTTAATGTCTCCTTTTTCATTAGATGAGGTTAAGGGGGTTTTTTTTGCTATGAATCCAGATAAGGCACCCGGGCCTGATGGATACACTCCTTTATTTTTCCAAAAATGTTGGGATTTTGTGGGTCTGGATGTTCTTTTGGCTCTTGAGGAAGCTAGGCGAAATAGGTCCATCCTTAAACAAATGAATACAACCTTAATAGTTATCTTACCTAAGAAGGAGGACCCTAAAACTTTTGCATATTTTCGACCCATAGCTTTATGTAACACCCTCTACAAGATCTTTGCTAAAGTGATTTCTATGAGATTGGCCAAACTTTTACCAAAAATAATCTCCCTGGAGAAAGGAGGTTTTGTTCCACAAAGGGAAACTTCTGAGGGGGCTATAGTTTCTCATGAGGTTTTACATTCTATTTCAGCTCAAAAATATCATGCCATGATCCTGAAGCTAGATATGATGAAGGCTTGTGACAGGGTCGAATGGAATGTGTTAAAAGTTGTTTTGTCAAGGTTGGGTTTCTCTTTGGCTTGGAATCATGTCTTGTATCTCCTCGGCTAGATTCTCAGTTCTTGTTAATGGGTCCCCTTGTGGTTTATTCCCCTCTTCTAGGGGTCTGAGGCAAGGGGATCCGTTGTCCCCTTTCTTGTTTATATTATTAGTTGAAGCTTTGAGTTGGGCTATTAGATCAGTTCGAGTGAATGGTTTATGGAAGGGCATCAAAATTCAAAACTTTGATCAGAGGATTTCTCATTGCCTTTTTGCCGATGACACCCTTTTGTTTGGTAGCGCATCTTTGAAGGAGGCTAGAGTCATAGATCAAGTGGTTAGTGATTATGTTTCATTTTTGGGTCAAAAGGTCAACAAGGACAAATCTAAGATATTCTTCTTAAACACTCACTCTTTGATTCAGGATAAGCTTCAGAAGTTTTGGGGTTTCCAACTTGGGGATTTCCCTTGCAGCTACCTTGGGATCCCCTTTAATATTAAAAAGGATAAGGTGGGTTTTTGGGACAAAGTAATTTCAATAATTTCAAAGAAAATCCTGTCATTGAACCATAAATGGCTCACCATGGCTGGGAAAATTGTTCTGATTAAGTCCGTGTTGAATGTGGTTCCAATTTATTTATGTCAATTATAAAAGCTCCCAAGGTTGTCCTTGTCAGTTTAAAGGATACCTTGAGATCTTTTCTTTGGAATAATAATAAGGATGGGAAATCTAGGATCTCCTTGTTAGCTTGGGATAAGGTTTGTCTTCCTAAAGAGCTTGGGGGGTCTGGAATTCAAAATTTGGAGAATTAGAATCTGGATCTGGGGGCTAAGCTAGTGTGGAAATTGTATGATAAACCAGATTCCCTTTGGGCTAAGATCATGTCTGCCAAGTATCTTCATAATGGAGTTAGAGAGTCTATTTTTCGCGCCTCAAATTTGCCCCGGGGGTCAGCTATTTGGAATTTTTTGGTGAAATGTAGAAGTGTCTTGTTGCCACATCTTTCTTGGGTTGTGCATAATGGTAGTAAAGTTAGATTTTGGGATGATGCTTGGAATGGCTACTGTCCTTTGGATTCCATTAGGGATTGGACCCCATTAAAATCAATCCTTCTGGACAGTTGGGGGGTTTTTTTGTTTGATTATTTTGATGTTGTCCATAATGGACAAGTGAAGATGGCTAAATGGAAATCAATTGATTGTCTGAATGTTATTCCCAGCCTAAAAGCAGATTTTTGTTCTATCCTCAAAGATAGAATTATCATCTTCTCTGAGAGGGAAGATGAGATTATATGGACTAAGGGTACATCTGGCAAGTACACAGTCAAAGATGGATATAATTCCCTTATGTCAGCTAAGGACTTTTCTTCTTGGCCTTATAATTTATTTTGGCATTCAGCTTGCCTCCCGAAGGCTGGAACATTTGCTTGGCTTGTTGTACAAGACAGGGTTCTTACTAGGATGAGACTGGATAGGTTGGGTTTGTCTGTTGTTTTCCCTTGTGTTTTGTGCAATAAGAATTTGGAATCGTTCTCTCACTTGTTCCTTCATTGTGATTTTGACTTTGGATGTTGGCAATGGCTATTTGAGAAACTAGGTCTGTCCTTTGTCATTGGCAATGACCTGCTCTCCCACTTTAGAGCCTGGCCTATCTTGTTCCCCTCATCCTTTTACGCTTGTCTCTAGCTCATCTCTCCATCGATTATCATTTGGAACATATGATTAGAAAGAAACAATGGGATTTTTAGAAAGTTATCTACTTCGCTTTCTGAAATTTTAGTCAAGATAGAGGCTTCTATCTCGGAGGTGGCTCTGTCATATATTCATAAGAATTTGGAAAATCTGACATCATTCTCTCATTGGGATGGCAAGATTACAAGGACATGGACATCTCTTTCTGCCATCCCTTCTCATGGGTTTTTTGCAAGAAGTCTGGCTCTTAGTAATAAGAGACTTGCTACTAGATGGCACCCTCCCCCTTTGGGTCATTTCAAGCTTCATTTTGATGGGGCTTCTAGGGGTAACCCGGGTTTGGCTGGGGCCAGTATGGCCATTTTTTACCACAATGCAGTCCTAATAGATGCTCAATGTCATGCCCTTGGTTCTCAGTCAAACAATTTTGCTAAATGTTAGGCTTTGTCCCTTCGGATTGATTTGGCTATTTCTTTAGGGATTAAAAATCTATTGATTCAAGCAGATTTGATGGTCATCATTCAAAGTGTTTTGAGCTATAATAGTAATTGCTGGCACTTGAAGTACATTATAGATCATATTTTGGAGAAGTTGTCCTTCTTTGATACTTTCTCATTATCTCATTGTTTTAGAGAATCGAATAAGTTGGCAGATTTTTTGGCTAATATGGCAATAGACATTGGTGCTCATAGTAAGATTGTGGAGGTGTGTGATATTCCTCAAGACATTCTTCTTGGGTATTTGATCTAATCCCAAGGTTTTAGGTAATTGTCTTGAGTTATTTTTCCACTATCTCTTGAGGTATACATATTATCCTCTTCTCTGATCAGATTGTATTTGTACCACATGTGTAGATAGGAGGCTTATGTTTCTATTCACATATGGTGTATTCTTACAATTCTGCATTTGGGTTAGATGTTGATGTGTGTATCTCATGAGGTGTGGGTAGGTAAACTTTAGTTTGCATTTCATCCTAAAGGCTAATTTATAATCTGTTGAGGTATGGGGTATAGGCTTCTTGTTCTAACTATGGGTTTATGGCAATTCATTTCAATTTATCAATCTCTATTTCTTCTTGAGGTACGCATGCTATCTTCTTCTCGGTTCAGATTTTATTTGCACCACATATGTAGATAATACTATTGTTTATATATGGTGTGTTCTTAAAATTTCACTTTCTGGGCTAGATGACGAGGTGTATACTCATGAGGTACGGCTAGCAGGTAATTTGCATTTTTTTTTGTATGCATATTAATCTAAAGGCATAGTTGAATTTATTTCGAGGGTCGAGGAGAGGGTTTTTTCTCAAATTTATGTACAAGGCAGTGGGATGTATTATATAGGCCGATATCTGATATTTGATACCGCATATTTTCCTTGTGTATTTGGCATTGACAAAGACATTTATAGGGTGGTGGCATGTGTGATTTGTGCAGTCTTTATTTTCAGTCCTTTATAGGATTTGGCATGCTTGTAACTCTTTAACATTTGGTACGATCCTGGGCATTTATTACTTGATGTAAGTACTATATCATTGGCCACCTTGTGTGTGGTTTGGCTTTAACAGAATTGGCTTTTGGGATAATCATTGTTGAGGGTGGCGTCCTCGCTTGATGGTGATGCATTTATGGGTTTTAGTGTAAGGGTTGTTAACTCATGTGAATTGTTCTAATCAAGTAAGCTTGCAATGGATATTTTGTATTGTCATTATGGAAAAGTTAAGGGCAGTTTTTTCATTTATGTTATCTCTTGCTATTGTCAAAGCAGTTTTTATGTTATGTTTTTCATGGCTTTTTCGGAGCCCTTCCTCCTGCAAATGTCTTCTTCTCTGTCCATTGGTGTTTACAGAGTGGTTGTAGAAGCCCGAATACTGGGGGAAGAAAATGAGGACAATTATGTCAATCTTGGTAAGGTTTTCAACTTGTTTACTCCTACGATGGATTTTGAATTCCGTAGGCTTTTAGGGTGTCGGTGGTTACAAGTTTGCCCTCAAGTTTCTTGTGTTGAGCTTCTCTCTCACTTTGTTACTATTTGCTTTGATAATTTACTTGATGTGGACTTGGTCCGCCTCTTGGTCTCCACATTTATTTTTCCGTCAATTTGCAATTGGGCATTGGTGTCTCATGCATTGGTTGGTTATCGTTTTGATATGGGGTCTTTTTACTATGGTGGCTTTCTTCCTCGTCACGAGCTTTTGGCTAATGGCTGGTCTAGCCAATTAATGCATGAACTACGAATGGGTTTGATATGTGATTCCATGGAAGACACTCGGGCCTCCATAGATTTTTTGTTGTATTTGGCTCCTGATCAGTACGTGGATAGAGCGTGGGTTGTCTTCCAGACATTACATTCGTTAATCACTTTGGGCTCTTTGTGCTCTGCTCCTGCTTGTTTGGCTTTTCCTCTAAGAGTTATTCCGCCTCCGGCCTCACCTCATGAACCTCTGGAGGAGAGTTCTAGTTCCTAGTTTTTAAATATCTAACTATTTTCTTTTTGTAGTTGGTGGAATGGTTTTTGTTGTTGCAAGCTTGAAGGTTCTTCAGCCTCTATTATGTTTGGTTTGATTATCTATGGCTTTGGCAGGGAATTTTATCTCACTTATCTTCCTGGTGGTCCTTATGGAAATTTTGATCTTCCCTTCATTTGGTGATAGTCTGAATTTTGGAATTGTCCCATGGGACCCTTGTAAAATTTGTAAAAAAATTATAGAGATGGGGGGGTGGGGGGTCTGAATGGACAAAACATATGATGTAAGGGTAGTGCCTATTTTTGATCTTTTTGAAGGCTACAACCGGAGGTTTTCTTGTGGGTTATTTCCTGTTGGTATGCCTTTTGAACCCAATGTAAACACTTTATTATTAATATATAAGTTTAGTGGATTTTCCACTTTTATTTATTTTTTTTTAAAACATTGCTAAAATGATAAATTAAGATTGCATATGCCTATATTAACAATGCTTGAATGCAAAATGAGATGGGATTCGGGATCCTTTGAACTCCAAAATGGGGTCTATTTATAGAATTTCCAAGGCTAGGGATGAGGTGGCAGGAATCAACGGTCAAGATTGAGTCTGAAGATATCAATGGTTAAATTGGAGGAGGTTGGCAAAGAGGTTGGATAAAAGGGAACATTTGGAGGTTGGTAGGAGAAGGGGTTGGATAAAAGGGAACAATGTCATCTGCATGGTGACAAGTGTCAAGGAGCTTCTAGAAGAAGTTGGATGAAAGGGAACACTTAGTGACAAGTGTCACAAAGCTTTGCTCATGAGAGGGCAAAGTGTTCAAGGAAAGGGGACATGGTGGTTAGGATGTGCAGGCTAAGATGGGTTAATTAAACCCGAGGTTAGATGGAATGAGTTAGGTTTAGAAGGGGTTAGGTTAGGTGGTTAGAATTTAGGAGAATTTGAATTTAAAAATTTAAATAATAGGAAAAGGGTAATTAATCTCAACAACTCATAAATTGATTTGTTTTAATTAATTATGGGATTTAGAAGAAATGAATTTGATGATGAATTTGATGGGGGAATTAATTAATTTGAATTAATTAATTAAAGGGGATTATGAAATGAACCTATTAAATAAATCCTTAGAATTATTAATAAGTAGCTGAAAGGGAGAAATTTAATCAAATTGTTTAGTGAATTCAATTAAATTGGGAAAGGGGATTAATTAAATAATTGCTTATTTAATTAATTATCTTCAGACCATTTTTTGGTGTATACATTTTGCCCCTCTTTGAAGCGAGGTGTGATGATACGTTGATTCAAAGAATAATCTCATTTTGATGATGATATTGGTTCGATAGGATGCCCCAGCTCTTTGTTAATAGATTGTGATATGATGATCCCCTTCGGGAGATCAATTGAGATAATTGATCTTTGGAGGTTTTGGATTTTTTTTTCGAAATTGATGTCTGCAACTGTAATTGATGAAAATGTGAGTTATACGATCACAGTGATGTGGTTCTTGATGATTGATAAAGCTTGATTGATTGATAAGATCAAGATTCAGTTTGGTTTCAAGAATGATAACTCCTGTATAAGACAAAGATGATCAAAGCGTCTGGTTTCAGGAACGATATATCCTGTATAAGACATGATTAGAATGTCTGGTTTCAAGAAAGATACATCTTGTATAAGACATGAGAGAATCAATTTAGATGTGATTGATTGATAGAATTGATAAGATTGATTGGATAAAGAACTGACAGTTTGTTGATATCAAGTTGCAAAAATATTTGGATATGCTGATGTTGGTTCTATTGAGAGGGTAACATAAGATTTTCGTTGGGTTGATAGCATTTGGAGAGATATGAGTCATCATTCTAATTGTGTATACACTTGTGATGATACCTTGATGATTCTTGTGATAGATTTAACCTTGGATAAAAGGAGCATGCGGGATCCCATGCAAGAATGAAATGCAAGCTAAATGTAAATGAAAATGCAATGCAAAGCTACGACCGAACCAGTCACTGGATTATTGCATTTTTGTCATCATTAAGCTTTTTAAATGTGGGAAGTGAGTGCAAACATCGATGGTATAATTAACCATGATGACCTGAGCACTGCTTTCTTGATTTTTGATATGGCAAGTTAGCATAAGCATCGAGGTATAATTGAACCGAGATGACCTGAGTGTTGCTTGCATAAAATAGACAGTATTAATCATTTCAATATGCAAATCAGAAATGTCTTCAATGATACTCTGGTGATCATGTCCTGAGACAAATTTGCAAATATTAATGATCATTTTTCAGACAACAGACAAGAAAAATATCATGTTTCTTCCTTGTTCCTCTAGTCAAAGACATCCTAGAGTCACTCAGAAATCATGATAGCGAAAATCAATATAGAAAAGTTGAACAATCATGTTAAAATCATTATCCAAAAGATATCATCCATGCGTTTAGACCGGCTTTCTGATAGTGTGATGATTGATAATTTGATCTCGTGTTCAATGTTGGATATGTAACTATTTGTTCTACCTATTGGATTAAGCTCAGAATGATCAAGAAGTTTGCCCCCAGCTAAGTGCAGGATTTTACCCCAAGCCTAGAAACAAATTCATTATGATATACCCAATGATCCAAACCATGGTGAGAGAGCAGCTGCGATGCCTGCGTATGTACAAAAGATTTATGATGCATATGAACAACGCTGATGGAAAATGAATGAATGCAAGCGGAAAGATGCATGAACTAATAGATGGAAGAGCTAGCTGATAGATAGCGCCTATTTGTCAGGTTTTCACCATCTGTTTTTATTGCACTTTTTCTTATATTTGATTTTTTGGGGATTTTCTTTGCTTTTTCACTGTTTTTGTTTTTTTGGATTTTTCACTGTTTTTGGATTTTTTCTGCTTTTTCACTTTTTTTTTTCTTTTTTTCTTTTTTTCTTCTTTTTCAGACATAAAACTTCTTCAGATGCATGCTATTGATGGGTTCTTTGAGTTGATCTTCATCCTATGTTGATAGCTGATATGCTCCTAATCTGAATATTGTTGTGATCACAAATGGACCTAACCAGTTTGGTTCAAACTTTCTTTTCTTTTCTCGATCTGCCTGGTTGCGTGGATTTTCTTTTAGTACTTCTTCTCCTACTTGAAAGATTCATGTTTTGACCCTGTGATTATAGCTCTAGCACATTCTTTGTTGATATACCTTTAGATGATCAAAGGCATTTTGTCTTCGTTCATGGATCAGTTCTAACTCTTGTAATCTAGATATTCATTGTTCTTCATCTGGGATGAGACCTTTCAATGATACTCATAGAGAGGGTATCTCTACTTCTATTGGCAGTATTGCTTTTGATCCATAAACAAGAGAGAAAGGTGTGGCACATGTTGGTGTGTGGATACTAGTATGGTAGGCCCATAGAGCGGGGTTTAATTGGATATGCCAATCTCTTCTAGCATCATTCACTGTCTTTTTGAGGATTTTTAGAATAGTTTTGTTTGATGTTTCTACTTGCCCATTCCCTTGTGGATAGTAGGGTGTGGAGAATTTGTGCTGGATTTTGAATTTCTCACATAGCTCTTGTACATCCTGATTCTTGAATGGTCACCCATTATCAGTGATAATGGTCATTGGTATTCCATAGCGATAGATGATATAATTCAAGATAAATGCAGCAATTTGTTTTCCTATGATATTTATGAGAGGTAGTGCATCAATCCATTTTGTGAAATATTCTGTAGCTACAAGGATGAATTTGTGACCATTAGATGAAGAAGGATTTATATTTTCCTACTAGATCAAGACCCCATTGACAAAAAGGCCAAGATGTTGCCAGAGCATGAAGTTCTTGTGCTAGTGCATGAATCAAATTCGCATGGATCTGACATTTTTTGCATGTTCTAGCTATCTGAAAAGAATCTTGTTCCATGGTTGGCCAATAATAGCCCAAGCATATGATTTTTTTCAAAAGGGTAAGACCACTTGAATGAGTGCCACAAATGTCATTATGGACTTCATGTAAGGCCTTCTCAGTTTTGTCTTGTTCAAGACATCTTAAAAGAGTACCGTCTAGACCTCGTTTAAACAAGGTATTTGCAGCGAGAGTAAAATGGGAGGATTGGCGAATAAAGTTTCTCTTTTGGTTCTTAGATAAGTCAAGAGGTAAGGTGTTATCTTTCAGGTATGTGTAAGTTTGACCATAACGAGAGGAATCATGTCCAACAAGGTGACAGATAGTTCAGGAATCGAGACAATTATGAGTAGGGTGAAACAACTCTTCCACCAAGAATTCATAACGCTATTGATTTTTCTGTGTTTGAAGGAGAGAAGCAAGTGTAGCCATGGCGTCTGCTGCTTTGTTGTCATTTTTTGGAATCTATTGGAAAGTTATTTCTACAAAGTATTTCTTGATATCATCAACCATCTTTTTATAAGGCATTAATTTTTCATCCTGTGTTTGATAGTCATCATTGATTTGATTTATGATGAGCTGAGAGTCTCCAAAGACTTGAAGTTGTGTAATATTCCATTCTATAGCCATTTTGATACCTGTAACCAAAGCTTCATATTCTATTGTGTTATTGGTGCATGGAAAGCTTAATTTATATGCTTTTGGGATTGTATGACCTTGTGGTGTGATAAATAGAATGCCTGCTCCTGATCCATGTTGTATTCCATTATTGATGCTTTCTCCTGGACTGATATTTGGGTGATGTATTGTAAGATATGGATCGAACCCTAGAATGTCTGTAAATGACCAGGTAAAATTGATTTGCCACCTTTTGAAGGGTTCCAAATATTCTTACCTTGCTAGTTCTGATAGAGAAGTTTCTGGATATAGATTAGTTGTGCCAATGATAACTGCCTCTGTTGGTTCTATTAAAATGGATGACCTTTCTTGATAGTGCTCAGGTAAAGTGTCAAATCTCCCATCTTCCGACGCCTCGAGGAGGTTTTCACAGTTAGATGCGTCCTTTATTTTTACTTTTTCTCTGTCCGATGTTGCCAATAAATGGTTTTCAGCATTAGACTTGATATTGTTTTCTTTATTTTCCTTTTTGCGACTAGGAGATTTAACACCCACTTGACTTGAAGATACATTAGCGGAATCCCTGGTGAGAGTTGTTATGGGTTTGATTTCATTAAGATATAAAGATATGGCATGGTCATTAGGAAAGGTATCTATGGTGGTATGTCCTTCATTTTCCCAATCCATAGGTTCAGGGTAACTTAAGGATAAAGGATCTTCAGGTTGAATAGTTTCAAAGATATTAGGGGTCATGATAAAGATGTTAGAGCTTTCAGTATGTATTTCAATGTCTAGAACGATACTCTCGTCAGAATGACCTCTCACAAAAGGTTCCTGATCATCCTCGGTTAAGTCCATGTCAGTCGAATGTGATTCTAATTCAAGTAGGCTAGTTCCTAACGTTTTCCCTGCATACGTGTGAACTACATCGACTACTATATCTTCTTCTTCTTCCCTTTCCATTTGAAGTTGCTCTTGTTTTTTTTCCCTGATAGCAAATGTTCTTCATTCTCTTGATCTCTTAGCTGCATTTGTTTTTCCATGTTTGACAAAATTGATGCAAATGATTGTTCTTTGGATTGTGTGCTTGAAGATGTTGCCTCTTTGTTATGTGGAACAATGACCTCTTGAGCTGATTTCAGATTATTACAACACTGCACTGGATTTGAGTCTGCTGATATTGTGATTTCCTACCCATTGTAGGGAAATTTCAGGCACTGATGACATTTTGATGTAATAGCTTATATGTCCTGTATCTAGGGTCTTCCCAAGAGTATGTTGTATGGTAGGTCCAAGTCTAGAACTTGGCATGCTGTGTCTTTCTACAAAGGTCCCATGATGAGGGGTAATATCACAATTCCTTTAGAGTAATGTTCTTCTTCACCATATGCTTTGATTTTTATCCTTTTCCGGGGATCAACTGCATCTTTTGAATAACCCAAAGCACAGACAAGATTCAAAGAGCAAATGTTCAAGCCAACTCCCCCATCTATTAGGACACGTTTAACAAGTGTTCTATGAATGAGGACTTCAATTTGCAAGGGAACGCTATGGGGATTTCGCAATGAATTAATGCTTGGATATGAAGGAGAGCTTTGAATAGGATCCTTTGAAATAGGTTTGACAATAATTATGGATATCCCTTGGGGAACTTCATCTTTGGATGTATTCTTTGGTGATGATGCTATGGAAGATTCTTGGTAGCTTTCAGGAGGTGTAGGAATAGATGCCTTTGGAGAGTCAATTTGCTTATGGGTGGATGAACCTTTATTAGACATAGGTGTGTGATTGTGATCTTCTTTATCCAAGTCCTTTAGAGATATCTTTAAGAGTTGCATAAAAGAGCCACCTTTCTTTGGAGATATAATTGAATTCTTGTGAGGTTTTGACATAGTTGGATTTTGATTTTGGACTTGTTTGATTTCTTTGATATGTTGGTTTGTCATGTTTTCTTGTATTTTGCTTTGGTATGCCATGTTGCTATGATTTTCAGCTATTGCAAATGTTTCTATTTTTGTTTCAGGGGTTCGATTGTCCAAATTGTGTTTTGGTAAGTGATCAACTGTCAATGTAAATGTGATAGTGCAATATGACACAAAAAGATGGTTCAAGTGTTTAAAGGTTTGCAAGTTTTTCGATCTTTGATTTTGGAGTGCAATGATGATGATTCGATAAGAACCAAGTCCCAGGAGGAACGATATATCCTACGATGTGGGACAAGATTATCCTCACCAAACATTTCAGTTTCATGATAAAGGATGATAGATCCTAATGAGAAACTATGTTTGAGTGATCAGTTTACCAAAGAAGGTGATAATGCACTTTGAGATGTTTAGATCTTGAACTTGTTGAGTGTGAGCACTTGAAAGTCTTGAGGTGTTTATGTTCTAAAGTCTAATTTTGACGGATGATAACTTGACCAAGCAAACTAAGAAGACAATTTAAGCACAGAATAACAGATAATAGATGTTTATGATTACTACAAACTGATCAAGCAAAATGACAGACCTGAAAAAGTCATGCAAAGTGGCAGCTCTAGACTGATAAAAATAGAGACTCGTACGACAGATTATAGTCCCAAACGACAAGAGATATAAGACCAAACGACAAATCAGAAATTTCCTTTGAAAAATAAGAGACTTGTACGACAAAACTTTATGAACCATACAAAAAATCACCAGACAGTACGACAAAGAACCTGACTCGTATGATAGATAACAGAGCAGAGATAAAAAAAAATGTTTGTTTTGCCGAATTTGGATTGATGAATTTTGATGTTTTGCTTATGTTTTCTAGTTTTAGATGTCTGATTTTTCAATTTAGGGATGAATACATAGAAAACACATGATGTGATAAGTGACTCCAAGCATGCTAAACCCTAAGGAAGTTGGTTGAGGAGAGAAAACCTTTTCTTGCAAACTTAGGTACACACCCAATAGCTAATCAGAATATGGTCGCTGAGTCTCACGCAATGGATTCTCAACATCATATTATATGACTCCAAATGCTAATGGGGGCACGATATGGCAAGTATCTTTGGAGAGTTACTATCTCTCTTGCACAAATATTATCACCCTTTCGGAGGTGAATCAGGTAGCTCCTAATTTAACCAGCACTAGTAAGGGATCTGTTCAGCGCGTCGGGGTATAATACTCAATTAAGAGGTCTCCCAGCCTTGAAAACCAAGGTTTGCTATGTTGGCATATGTACACTCCAATGAGACATTGTAGGTGATTGAAGGTTTTGTCATTGATGGCAACCTTACAATCCTATGGCACTGGCAAGGCATTACACCGGCACTAGCAAGATCAGACTCTACACTAGCACGCAGTCCACCAACACCGGCATAGAGAAAGGAAGCATACCGGCACAGAGGCCAACAGGATTTTTGATATATTATATTTTGCTTATTATTGTAAAATATTTTGTAAGCCGACTTGGCATCATTGTAAAATGACTCTTATATAAGAGAGATCATTGTAGAATATTTGGAAGTAAGGAAGATAGAAGAGTGTATTTAGGCGAATTGAGGCAGACCTATTATGCAAATTATAGGTTAAGGGTTTATGTAAGAAGTAGAGCAGAAACCGGTACTAGATCTAGAATTATAGATGCTATTCTGAAGCAGTACAAGATACTAGATTTATATAATCCATCATTGTAAGTCAATGAGACTTCCCATTGAGCAGTGAGCTCTAGGCAATTGGCCTTCCTGCATGTGCAAGCCCCTCTTGTAAGTAATATTCTCTTATTGGCCAGTAAGTGAATATTGTGGGTCACAAATCCCACCAAGGTTTTTCCCACACTGGGTTTCCTCGTTAAATCCTTGTGTCATGGTGTGTTTTTCATGTAAGTGCTTTTAATTCTGTTTATTGCATTATCTCTTACATACCGGTACACTGTTATAATATGTTCTACATGTTTTAAGTTACGAAATTCAATTCACTAGTTAGATACTGATTCACTCCCCCCTCTTAGTATCTATGGGAATCCTAACAATTGGTATCAAAGCATGGTCCTCTATTTTCAGAAGCCTAACAGCTTGAGGAAGATCTTGATGCCGGTAGATATGGAAAATCTGATGAAGCAACTTGAAGCAGCTCTTTCAGACTATGATGCAGAGAAATTGAAAAATATCAAACTAGAAGATGATCTAAAAGCAGCTCAGGATATCATTCAGGCACTTCAAGAAAATCTTACCATTTCAAGAAACAAGAGAAGAGAGCTTTGTGAAAAGATGCAAAATGAGAATGATGAAAAGGAATCACTTAATGATATGATAAACATGCTAAAACAAGAGAACATGACAACAAAGAATGAGATGCAAGATATGACTATGAGATTTTGTAAGGAAATTGAAGATAAGAAGAAGAATGAAGAAGAATTGACCAGAAGACTAAGTGATGCAGCAAATGAGAATACAAGACTTAGCTATGAAAATGATTTATTGAAGATAGATCTGATGCACACTCAGAATGACTCCAATGAACTGATGAGGCAGAAAGAAGTCTTAGAAAGAGAACTAGAAACTGCAAATCAACATAAAGAAAAATTCAAGAAAAGCTCAGAGGAACTTGGTAACTTGCTAAAGAATCAAAAACCTAAAGGTGACACTTCTGGAATTGGCTTTGAAGTTGGTGAAAGCTTCGGTACTACAAACACACAGGATCATAGCAAACCGGTAAGGTAACCTAATGCTTATAAATTCAATGGAAAATGTTTTAACTATAATAAGTGTGGTCATAGAGAAAATGAATGTAGATCTAGAAATTATCAGAATATCAACACACCCACCATTCAATGTTCAAAATGCAACAAAGTTGGTCACAACTCTGAAAATTGCAAAATGAATGTGAGATATTATGTTTGTGGAAGATTTGGACATTTATCTAATCAATGCAGAACACAAACCGACATAGGTTATGGAAAGGCTATTCAAAAGAATAATGTGACTTGTTATGCATGTAACAAGATTGGGCATATTGCAAAATTCTGTAGAAGTAAAGGATCACCGACAGATGACAAAGGTCCTAACTTGAAAGGGAAAGAAAAAGTTGAAGAAGTAAAACAAGAATTCTCAAAACAATGGATTAGAAAAGCTGATCTAAATGTTGGGAATACTCCTCCACTGGTAGAATCAATCAACACTCCACCGGTAGAATAGAGTATTACTCCACCAGCAGGACAGAGTAGTAGTGCTCCATCGGTAGGAAGTTCTTCATCAAATTGAAGAAATTTTCCTTGAGGGTTTGGCAATCTAATGACACATATGCTATAATTCCCTCGGTTAATGGTGAGAACTTGGAAATTACTTCATTACTGGCAGACAATGTTAAGTGACTACTTAACCAGCATGCATTAAATATGGTAGATGGCAAATAAACATTATAAATTTGTGGTTTTGGCTCCATTTCACTTCACCAAGATTTCAAACATTCGAAGAGCGCAACATTTGCAGAGCTAAGGGATTTCAAGCAAAGAGGCGAAGCACTTCAAGCAATCAATCCATCCAAGGTAGAAAAAGGTATTTATCATCATGGCATCCACCTCTACACTTGAATATAAAGCAAACCCTACTGTAGTCGAGGTTATAAAATGCCCTAGGCCTGTATTTCAACTAGTTCCTGAGGTAGCAAAGAAAGATGATAATATAGGTGCTTTCTCTCAAATACCAAAAGGAGTTGTTTATGCTGAAGACCCCAGAATTTACATTTACTGTAACATAGAGGAATTGCAAGATGAAGAGATCAAAACAATGTATAAATCTGTCATATGTGATAATTTCGGAAATGTAAAACCGGAACATAAAATCATTGAAACCCTAGGATTTACTGAAATCCTCTGCATTCTTGAATTTCCTAAGGATGTGATTAGGATAGTCTTAAGCAGGGTACATGGTGAATTTTTCTGGTTAGATGCAATTCATAAAATTACCAAGGAAGTTGTGAAAGCTATCACAGGGTTACCTTCCACCAGTAAAAGACCAGACAAGACTAAAAAGGTCTCCAATGACCTAGTAATGAACTTAACTGGTGCAACATCCGACAGAAGGTCCTTGAGGGTAAATGATGTAACAGATATAAATGTGAGATTTGTTAGCATGATTTTAGGGTATAAAGCTACTCATGCAAATAGACTTAACTCAGTTTCCAGTTTGTACATTAAAAGTTCTTATGATATGGTTACAGACAATGTGAAAATTGACATATGTGAATGGTTAAAAGATGAGTTAATTGACAACTTAGGCAAGATAAAGAAAGATAAGAAAGGAACTTTTAGGTTTGGTAATCCGCTTGTATGCTTGATGCTACACTTAACCAAACAAGTTCCCGGTATAGGCTATAAAGTACTTGGATTTGATATATCGGTAGGAAAGTGGTTAACAGAACTATTCATTAACATTGGTAGAGACAAGGAAAAGAATATCCATGAATAGTTTCAAGCACTTAAGGCCAAAATGAAGAAGAGAATCAGATTATCACAGAAGATTGTTGACAAGTACAAAGATAACATATGCTTTGTAATCAAAAAGGATGAGATTTGGATGGAAGCAGTCATCCCAAGAACAATCTGGGTAACAGAGATGGGTTATGAGATTGATGATCATATAATTGAGACTTATGCTAAAGCACTTCTTGAAGCACCAAATGAACCAAAGGGAGAAGTATTTGGTAGTGCTGAAACCATAGAAAAACAAATACAATCTAAAAATAGAGTGAAAATGTTGAAGCAGTTGTGAGAAGAGGTTCTAGACAGGCAAAGGCTATTAAAGAAGATGTATTGAAACAAACCGGTATCACTGAGGATGAGTTAGCAGCCCCATAGCCTGAAACTCACCTATCACAGGTAGGCACTTCTTCGAAGAGTGACATGCCTGCAGCTTTCAAAATAGTTGTAAGGAAAAGAGATCCTTCACCAGTAACCACACCCTCACCTAGGAGAACAGACATAGAAACAAGAAGAGCAAAAGGCTCTGAAACAAGAACAGGTACAGGAACAGAGTCATGAGGAAATAGTACAACTGGCAATAGGAGAAGATCAAAAGACATTGCTTAAAGAAATGGAAACACAGATTGACCTACCAGAGGTCACTACAAGCTTGGTTACTTCCTCCACTGGCAGAATTCAGAATGTTGGTTCCTCCTCAACAGGCCACAAATCAACAAATGTAACTGAAGTACTTTTGGACTCCATCAAAAGGATAACTGATTGTAGTTCACAGGCTTATAAAGTTATAGATGACACAATCCCAATTTTGAAGGTAATAGCTCCTAACTGTAACATAGACAATAAGGATTCTTTAAAACAACTTGATACTTTGTGTAAATACATCGCTGAGAACACAATGACTATTGAGCAAATAAAGGAAGAGACATTGAAGAATAAGGTAGAAATTGAAAAGCAAAAATTCTTTGAAGATCAGATAAAGAAGTGTACTAGGGAATTTGACACACTTCTACTGGAACTATGTAACTTATTGAAAGAATACAAAACTTTGTACAAAGACACCTGCAAGACAAACTTTTTGATAGTAGACATAGATAAGAAAATGAGCAAGGTACAGGATGAAATCAATAAACGTGTTGATAATTTTATTAACTCACCTGATACATTATCAAGTTTTTAGCAAAGGATAACAAGTTTTGAGAAAGAGTTACTTAAGTTAGAAAGAGAAAAGGAGAGAATAGTAAATAAGGCAAAGAATTTGAGACTAAAACTGAGTCCAAGATTGGACTATCTAGCATCATTACGGAAGGAAATATCTGAGGCACTGGTACAGGGACAGAAAACACTGACAAAGCATATGCAGCACCTCACCGGTACAGTTAAAAGAACAGAGACAACAATAAAGGACGACAAGAAGTTTATGGAGAGTATAAACTTGATTTTGGGAGATCTTTTTCAAATTGTAACCACCCAGTTACAAGGTTGAGACTACAACTCTACTGACATCTTGACAACCTTTGTCATTGATGCCAAAGGGGGAGTAGTAGTATGTGAAAATAACCAGCAAAGGACTTATCTACTCAGGGGGAGTTCTTATATTTTTGGTAACATATTTTTGGAAACATTTTTGGATTACGGTTTTGGATACACTTTTGAATTTTCTCATGAGTGTTGTCATCAATGCCAAAGGGGGAGATTGTTGGCATATGCACACTCCAATGAGACATTGTAGGTGATTGAAGGTTTTGTCATTGATGACAACCTTACAATCCTATGGCACCGGCAAGGCATCACACTGGCAATGCATTACACCGACACTAGCAAGATCAGACTCTACACCGACACTCAGTCCACTAGCACCGACACAAAGGCCGACATGATTTTTGATATATTATATTTTGCTTATTATTGTAAAATCTTTTATAAGCCGACTTGGCATCATTGTAAAATGACTCTTATATAAGAGAGATCATTGTAGAATATTTGGAAGTAAATAAGGAAGATAGAAGAGTGTATTTAGGCGAATTGAGGCAGACCTATTATGTGAATTATAGGTTAAGGGTTTATGTAAGAAGCAGAGCGGAAACCGGTACTGGATCTAGCATTATAGATGCTATTCTGAAGCAGTACAAGATACTGGATTTATATGATCCATCATTGTAAGTCAGTGAGACTTCTCATTGAGCAATGAGCTCTAGGCAATTGGCCTTCCTGCATGTGTAGGCCCCTCTTGTAAGTAATATTCTCTTATTGGCTAGTAAGTGAATATTGTGGGTCACAAATCGCACCGAGGTTTTTCCCACACCGGGTTTCCTCATTAAATCCTTGTGTCATGGTGTGCTTTTCATGTGGATGCTTTTAATTATGTTTATTGCATTATTTCTTGCATACCGGTACACTGTTATAATATGTTCTACATGTTTTAAGTTAAGAAATTCAATTCACTGGTTAGATACTGATTCACCCCCCCCCCCCTCTCTCAGTATATGTGGGAATCCTAACATGCTATACCTGAAGGTACGGAGGAGAGCTATTCCCGAGCACTATCGTTGACTTGATTTTCATCAAATCACATTTATTTTATAGTGGGTTGGATTACTTGATGTTAGTCATTCCCACTTAGGTCGTTCCCCTTACACCGGCTGTAATGGCTTTAAGAGTTATTTACTCCTCGGGAGGGCATGCCTGCTAAAGAAATGCACTAATGAAAGCAAAAGATGAGTTTGGCTTTTTGATCACCTAAGAAAGGTAAGAGCATACTCGCCTATCATCAAAGACACAAAATACATGATTGTTCATTCCTTTAGCAAAAGATAAGTGTGCCTAAAAAAAACTTTAAGGAATACACAAAGTTTTGTTGAATTCTTTTAGGCAACCTACAAAATAAATCCGTTAGTAGCCATTGATGTGTTTTGAATTTGGTCTTTGACAAGCGTATTTTCATCAATCATTCTGCAGAAAAGAGTTAAGCTGCCAAAAATTTCACAAACAAGTCAAGGTTAGCATTAGTAAAGCTTGGATTAAAAATAGAAAACCCTAAAATGCAGTTTATTTTTAAATCCTAGAGGCAGATACTCGTACGACATGATTTATGAGTTGAAACGATACAAATTTAGATCTCATACATAAGCCAAAACAGGCTCGTACGACACATAAACAAGCTAATATGAGTCAGAATATATTCAGTCAAAAATTTGTATGACATGAATTTAGATCTTGTGCGATAGAATAAAGATGCTCGTACGGCACAAGATTGAGCTAATACGAGTCAAAATATAATATCGTCCCAGACCATAAAGGAGTTCGTACGATCCAGAAAAGTAGCTTGTACGACACTATGAACCAGACCCAGTAGAGATGAAAGTTTATGAAGCTTGAGAGGCCAAAAATGATAATTTCGGCCCCACGATGGGTGCCGAAATGTCATGCCTATGAAGTGTACCTGTACCTGCAAACACAAAACACTCAATAGATCATTATAAGCATGGTTAGAAAATAAAGCAAATAAAGATAAACCATAGCTAATCAATCTATCGCCTCCTAGTAAATGCAAGTATGAATTTTGCTCTCAGATCTGGTTATGCAAATTCCAGTGACTTGACTACACTTAAATGGAAGATTTAAATGATGAAGATACGTGATCTAGATGAGATAATGATTTAAGCTATATGATTCTATGATATTGCTATGAAATAAGCTAAGATTTAAGCTAAAATTGAACATGATAACACTGCTAAAATGATAAACTAAGATTGCATATGCCTATATTAACAATGCTTGAATGCAAAATGAGATGGGATTCGAGATCCTTTGAACTCTAAAATGGGGTCTATTTATAGGATTTTTAAGGCTAGGGGTGAGGTGGCAGGAATCAACGGTCAAGATTGAGTGTGAAGATATCAATGGTTAAATTGGAGGAGGTTCGCAAAGAGGTTGGATTAAAGGGAACATTTGGCGGTTGGTAGGAGAAGGCATTGGATAAAAGGGAACAATATCATCTTTGTGGTGACAAGTGTCAAGGAGCTTCTAGAAGAAGTTGGATGAAAGGGAACACTTAGTGACAAGTGTCACAAAGCTTTGCTCATGAGAGGGCAAAGTGTTCAAGGAAAGGGGACATGGTGGTTAGGATGTGCAAGCTAAGATGGGTTAATTAAACCCGAGGTTAGATGGAATGAGTTAGGTTTAAATGGGTTAGGTTAGGTGGTTAGTAGTTAGGAGAATTTGAATTTAAAAATTCAAATAATAGGAAATGGCTAATTAATCTCAACAACTCATAAACTGATTTGTTTTAATTAATTATGGGATTTAGAAGAAATGAATTTGATGGGGGGAATTAATTAATTAAAGGGGATTATGAAATGAACCTATTAAATAAATCCTTAGATTTATTAATAAGTAGCTGAAAGGGAGAAATTTAATCAAATTTCTTAGTGAATTCAATTAAATTGGGAAAGGAGATTAATTAGATAATTGCTTATTTAATTAATTATCTTCAGACCATTTTTAGGTGTATACAAAAGCATGTCAAATTCACCTCATGGAAGGCCTAAAAAGAAATTGCGTTGCTGTCAAAGAGCACTTGAAGTGGATTGAAACTTGACACTTAGCATTTTATTGTTTACTCTCCTTCATTCCATCCATTCGAGTGTTTCAAACTAGGCTCAAGGTGCATTCTAGGATCAATTTCTCTCTCAATCAAGAGCATTTGAAGTGAATTTCTCTCTAATGAGGGAGCACTTGAAGTATCTTAAAAATGCACTTTTGAGTTGAATCTTATCACTTTATGCCTCATTTTATGCTTCTATACACCAAAAGTCTTCAAAACTCACCTTGAATATGATTTCACCTTCAACCCAAGGCAATAGAAGTGAAATTCACTCTAAGAAAGGGGCACTTGAAGTTTTTGCTCCTAGAGAGGAGTAATGGAAGTAACCCTCACCAACGATCTCCCTTCATTCCTTGGTTGAATTCATGATAAACTTCACTTCTTCAATGATCAAAATGTTGCTAAAGGCTTATAAACTCACTCATTTCCCTCAAATGTTGCTCAAGAAATTTATATTGCTCTCACCTATGGGCAATGGAAGCAGATTTCGCTCCAACTAGGGAGCACTTGAAGTTGCCTACATACTTGACCTGATCCAAGGTTATTAATTTTGCATCACATTCCTTGCTTGAATTGAGACACTGCACAATGATTAGAGGAAGCTTGAGTGAATTGAAGAGCTTAGAAAGGATTTCGCTCCTAATGAGGAGAAATGGAAGCAAAATTCACTCCTACTAGGGAGCAATTGAAAATTATATATACTTAGTCAAAAAATATTTTTTTTGCTCCTGAAAGTTACCTCTCACTGGGATGCATATAAGTCACTCTAATGACAAAAAGAACACTTGTACTACGTTTAGACTCTTAAGGATTCCTCCATCAAACTTCTTTCTTAGTATGCTTAATTTGACTATTCCTTTTTACCATTTTGCTATTGCAGACCTTGAGCAATTGAGCTGATAACCACCCTAACCACACACTTAAACTTGCAAGAGAGACAATAGACCAAGAGAGACTAGAACTTGAGCAAAAGAGGGGGGGCATTTTGATGGGGCAATGTGTGAAATGGTCACAACAAGTTCCTCGCTCACTGCCTGATTCCTCAAGTCAACGATGTACTTCCTTAACTCTTGATTGAGAGTATGTTATGCTTCCAATTATGATTTGCCTTAGCAATAATCAACCATCCCTTGAAGAGTGTGTCATATGCCATCTTTTGCAATGGGATAACTATGAAGTACAAAAAAAAGTATTGTGTCCCAATCATTAGTTTTTGTGCCATCAATGTTCCCAACAACTTGATCCAATGTTGGTCAGCACCCACCAAGTGGAAGGTTGGTGGCCAGAGTGTTGTCTTCCCAAGGCATTTTCAAGTTTTTCTAGAAACACATTGACTCTCGAGCATCTATCAATAATGTGGTGCAAGAGCACCTATGTTGTCATCAAGCCTCTATAAGGCAAGTTATGCATCATTTATGTTTTTAAGAGAGAAAAGTTGCAAATAAGGTCTTGAAAGACCATATGTGATGTAATAAGGTCCTTGGAGGCTATTTGGGACCTTATGGGACCAATTTTTATGTTTGATATTCGTTTGGGGTCTCAATGTTCAAAGTTGAAAATAAATTGCTCTACATTAAATTGATATCTTTGAAAATAAGGTCAACTTTGAACATTGAGACCCAAAATTCAAAATGTAAAATGCAAAATGCGAAATGCGAAATGCAAAAATACAAAAATGCAAAAATGCAAAAGCAAAGAAGCAAAAATGCAAAAAAGAAAGAAGAAAAAAAGAAAAAATGTAAAAAAGAAAAAATGCTTTGCAAAAAAGCAACAATGCAAAAAAGAAAAAATGCTTTGCAAAAAAGCAAAAATGCAAAAAAACAAAAATGCAAAAAGCAAAAATGCAAAAAAGCAAAAATGCAAAATGCAAAAATGCAAAAATGCAAAAATGCAAAATGCAAAAATACTAAATGCTAAATGAAAAATGCTAAATGTTAAAAGCAAAATGCAAAATGCAAAAATGCAAAAATGCAAACATGCAAAATGCAAAATGCAAAAGCAAAAATGCAAAAAAACAAAAAAATAAAAATGCAAAAATGCAAAAAAATAAAAATGCAAAAAAGCAAATATGCAAAAATGCAAAAATGCTTTGCAAAAAAGAAAAATGCTTCGCAAAAAAACAAAAATGCAAAAATGTTTTGCAAAAAAGAAAAAATGCTTCGCAAAAAAACAAAAATGCAAAAAAAGTAAAAAAAGCAAAAATAAAAAAAATAAAAAAATAAAAAAATGAAAAAATGAAAAAATGGAAAGTGCAAAAATGCAAAGATGCAAAATGCAAAAATGCAAAGTGCAAAAATTCAAAAATGCAAAAATACAAAATGCAAAAATGTAAAATGCAAAAAACAAAATGCAAAATGTGTTGGAGTTGAGAAACACAACACCACAGGAGCCTAAAGATCTTCTGCAAGCTAAAACAATCTGTCACAAGGAGAAGCAATGAAGCAAGAACAATCTGCAGAACAAAAAACACAGGAAAATATGCTCAAAAAAGGAGAGCTGAATATTCACAAAAAATGTGTAGTGTCATAATGATACAAAGAAAAGAAAAATAACCTCTAATTGGTCAAGAAACCCTATTTGCATTTTGCATTTTGCATTTTAGCATTTAGCATTTTTGTTTTTTTGTTTTTTTGTTTTTTTGCATTTTTGCATTTTTGTTTTTTTGCATTTTTGCTTTTGCATTTTGCATTTTCCATTTAGCATTTAGCATTTAGCATTTTTGCATTTTGGATTTTAACATTTTTGTTTTTTTTCTTTTTCACATTTTTGTATTTTTGCATTTTGCATTTTGCATTTTGCATTTAGCATTTAGCATTTTATCATTTTTGCATTTTTGCATTTTACATTTTTTCATTTAAGAATTTTGCATTTTTGCATTTTTTGCATTTTGCATTTTGCATTTTGCATTTTGCTTTTGCATTTTGCATATTTGCATTTTGCATTTTGCATTTTGCAGTCTGCATTTTAACATTTTTGCTTTTTTGCATTTTGCATTTTGTGTTTAGCATTTTGCATTTTGTATTTAGCATTTTTGCATTTTAGCATTTTGCATTTTTGCAGTTTTGCATTTTGCAGTTTTTCTTTTTTGCAAAACAAATGCAAAAATGCAAAAAAAACAAAAATGCTAAAATACAAAAAAAACAATGCAAAATGCAAAAAGCAAAATGCAAAAGCAAAAGCAAAAGCAAAATGCAAAATGCAAAATGCAAAATGCAAATGCAAAAGCAAATGCAAAATGCAAAATGCAAAATGCAAAAAATGCAAAAATGCAAAATTCTAAAATGCAAAAATGCAAAAATGCAAAATGCAAAATGCAAAATGTTAAAATGCAAAATGCTAAATGCAAAATGCTAAATGTTAAATGCTAAATGCAAAAATGCAAAAATGCAAAAAAAACAAAAATGCTAAATGCTAAAATGGAAAATGCAAAAGCAAAAATGCAAAACAACAAAAATGCAAAAATGAAAAAAAAACAAAAATGAAAAAAAACAAAAAAACAAAAAAACAAAAATGAAAAAATGAAAAAATGAAAAATGAAAAATGCTAAAATGAAAAATGCTAAAATGAAAAAATGAAAAATGAAAAATGAAAAATGAAAAATGAAAAATGAAAAATGAAAAATGAAAAATGCAAAATGCAAAAATGCAAAAATGCAAAATGCTAAAATGCAAAATGCAAAATGCAAAATGCTAAAATGCAAAATGCTAAATGCTAAAAGCAAAATACAAACTGCAAAATGCAAAAATACAAAATGCAAAAATGCAAAATGCAAAATGCTTTTTTGCATTTTTGTTTTTTTTGCAAAGCATGCATTTTGCATTTTGCATTTTAGTATTTTTCATTTTTCATTTAAGCATTTTGCATTTTGCATTTTGCATTTAACATTTTTGCATTTTGCATTTTTGCATTTTGCATTTTTGCAGTTTTGCGTTTTTGCATTTTGCATTTTTTCATTTTTGTTTTTTTCATTTTTGCGTTTTGCATTTTTGCATTTTGCATTTTTGCATTTTTTTTTTTTGTTTTTTTGCATTTTTTTTTTTTTGCATTTTTGTTTTTTTGCATTTTTGCATTTTTGCTTTTTTGCAAAACATTTTTGCATTTTTGTTCTTTGCATTTTTGTTTTTTTGTTTTTTTTTACATTTTTGCATTTTTGATTTTGCATTTTACATTTTGCATTTTTGCATTTTGCATTTTGCATTTTGCATTTTACATTTGCATTTTGCATTTTGCATTTTGCATTTTGCTTTTTGCTTTTGCATTTGCTTTTGCTTTTGCTTTTGCTTTTGCTTTTTGCATTTTGCATTTTGCATTTTGCTTTTTGCATTTTGCATTTTTTTTTTTGCATTTTAGCATTTTTTTTTTTTGCATTTTCATTCGTTTTGCAACAAAAGGGAAAATGCAAAATGCAAAAATGCAAAAATGCAAAAATGCTAAATGCTAAAATGCAAAAATGCTAAATGCTAAAATGCAAAAATGCTAAATGCAAAATGCTAAACGCAAAATGCAAAATGCAAAAATGCAAAAAAGCAAAAATGCTAAAATGCAAAATGCAAAAATGCAAAATGCAAAATGCAAAAGCAAAATGCAAAATGCAAAAATGCAAAATTCTAAAATGCAAAAATGTAAAATACAAAATGCAAAAATGCAAAAATGATAAAATGTTAAATGTTAAATGCAAAATGCTAAATGCAAAAATGCAAAAATGCAAAAATCCAGAATGCAAAAATGCTAAATGCTAAATGCTAAATGGAAAATGCAAAAGCAAAAATGCAAAAAAGCAAAAATGCAAAAATGCAAAAAAGCAAAAAAACAAAAATGCTAAATGCTAAAATGCAAAATGCAAAATGCAAAAATGTAAAAAAAACAAAAATGCAAAAATGCAAAAAAGCAAAAAATGCAAAAATACAAAAATGCTTTGCAGAAAAACAAAAATGCAAAAAAGCAAAAATGCGAAAAACAAAAATGCAAAAAAGCAAATCTGCAAAAAAAAAAAAAATGCAAAAAAAAAAAAAGCAAAATGCAAAAATAAAAAAAATAAAAAAATAAAATGCAAAAATGCAAAATGCAAAATGCAAAAATGCAAAAATGCAAAAATGCAAAATGCAGAAATGCAAAATGCAAAAATGCAAAAAATGCAAAAATGCAAAAATGCAAAACTGCAAAAATGCAAAATGCAAAAATGCAAAAAGCAAAAATGCTAAATGCAAAATGCTAAATGCTAAATGCAAAAATGCAAAATGCAATAATGAAAAAATGAAAAATGAAAAAATGCAAAATACAAAAATGCTAAATGCTAAATGCTAAATGCTAAATGTTAAATGCAAAATGCAAAAAAGCATAAATGCAAAATGCAAAAGCAAAAATACAAAAAAGTAAAAATGCAAAAATGCAAAATGCAAAAATGCAAAAATGCAAAAAAGCAAAAAAACAAAAATTTAAAAAATGCAAAAATGCAAAAAAGAAAAAAAGAAAAAAAATTGGTTTTCTTTTTGCATTTTTGCTTGCATTTTTTCTTTTTTACATTTTTTTATTTTTTGCAAAGAATTTTTGCATTTTTGCATTTTTGCATTTTTGTTTTTTTGCATTGAAGACAATACATTTCCTTATTTTCCTTGGGATTCTCTTTCTCGACGTTCAATTCATTCATCATGTGCAACATATCCCGTCCCAAGGCTTCTACTATCTTCAACTCACTGTCATTGCTACCATCCTTCATGCTCTCGTTGTTGCTTGCTTTCGTCTTTCTATGTGATGTTTTGTTATCTCTTAATGTCCATCACCTGATTGTAAGAATCAATGCACAAGCACAAAGGTACTACCTTCATTATTTTGTAGAGAGGGAATCATTCCCTCAATGAACTACTTCTTCTTCAACCCATTGGTTGGTTGGTTCTTGATCTTACCCAACAACTCTTTGAGCCTAGGATTGTAAGCTTGCACATTCTCATGCTTCCCCTATTCGCTATGATATATACCAACAACAATTTCATTATCATCCCTTAAGAGTTTAAATTTTGTCTGAACCACCTTCTTTAGCTTTTCCCAAGATTCTATGTTCATCATCCAATTCTGAGAACCAGTCGATGGCTATTCCCCATAGCGTTGTGGGAAACGACCTGAACCAATAATTTTTATCAATCTAACTGCTTGCCAAATAAATGGTTTCACATGTCTTACATTGTCTTACAGTATCCTCTGATCTATTCTCTGTGAACTTAGGGAGTTTTTGCTTGTCAATACTTGGACTCATCGAGGGAGTCACCATTAGTCTCAATCAATATTTATTGTGTGCTTAGGACTTGATTGGATTGTTTTTCTCTCAAAGTTTTGGTGCTACACTTCCACTCATGACCACGTGCGAGCACTCTACATGTCCATCATCAGCATCCCTTGCACCCTAGTTACCTTCCACGTTTTGGACTCTCTCTCCTCGTCAACATCTTTGGCTTGGGTCCCCCTATTCTCTGTTCTTCTAATATGGACAAGTTCTTGATGCAGGTCAAATTATTCTCAAGTATTTTGGCAATCTCGTTCTCAAGGTTCCCTCCTTCCTGTATCGACTGTACAGGCTGGTTACTCTCAACAAACTCCATCCCGAAGTTTTCTTCAGGCTCTTCAACTGATACTAATTGTACAAACCGGTTTTCAGCTTGGTTGGCAAGATCTTCATCAAGGAGTGATAGATATCTAGCAATCTCCTCCCACTAACTCCACGTATGATGTGTTGTGCCTTCTTCATGATGCAAGGGCATTACTCCTTCACGGGTTTTTGTTTGTTGTTTCATTTTTCTAGTTGGGTTTTAATTGCATTTTGGTTTTCTTTTGCATTTTGGTTTTCTTTCTGCTTCCTGTCGTAGGTTTCTAGAAGTCAACCTTTGTTTTTTTGTTCTTAACTATGACAGGAAGATGTTTTCACTTTAGATTTCAAAGTCTCGAATATCGATCAATAGTTGCACTCAGTTTTGGTAATCGGTTTCCAAAATCCATGTTGGCAACCATTGGCCAACCAACTTCTCATCTATTAGTAAGGCGATGGCGGGTGTACTAGGGATTGGATTGGTCGAGTTAGGAGAGAGCCAGTCAAAGTGCAGATTAATGTAGCAATTGTAGAACAACTGAATGTGAGTGACCAAAAGGTTTGTATCGACCCGTAAGGATATCGGCCAAGCAGCCTGCTACGATTTTTGTGTTGTAGATGGGTGTTCGAAAAAATTTGTAATAAGTGAGGACTCCAATAAGAATATATGTCTCTTTTTTTTATTGGTACATACGATGTTTGCCTGAACAGATAATATTAATTCTTAGGCATATTTGACATAGAGTGTTGGTGTAATTTCTTCTTGGTTATACCTGAACTTCCTATCATTAACTCCATGTTGTTGCCTGTAAGTTTTCGTTGTTTGTTTTATTAAACTGGTGATCAGAAAGGTGTGCCATCATAGTGGTATCAAATCCTAAAGAGATCGGGCTTGAGTTGTATAGACATAATGCTTCCAAGGAGAATGGGCAGAGGTGGAGCCCGAGGAAGAGGCAAAAGAGTTCCTAGTGAAGGAATTCAAGAAATGTTGCAACATTTGATGACTCGAATGGATGACTTAGAAAAGGCACAAAGAAGGGGAACCCCTGAAGATGATGTAAGTGAGAACGAAGGAGAAGAACAAGAACAGGAAGGGAACAAGGAAGTATACAAAGAACTTGAAGGGTTTGAGGAGAGATTGTTAAGGACAGTATTGACTATGGGTTCTAAACCGAAGATAGAGGTTCCTACATATTCGAGAAGCCTCAATGGTAAAGATTTAACTGACTGTATCAATGATGTGGATAATTACTTTGAATATGAGAGAGTGGAAAAGGAAAGGAGAGTTCAATTGCCTGCACAAGATTGAAAGGCCACGCTGCTATGTGGTGGGACTTTGTCCAATTGGAGAGAAAAAAGGAAGAACAAAAAGAAGATTAGTTCATGGGATCAGATGGTTGCTAAATTGAAGGCCAAGTTCCTTCCAGGAGACTGTCAAGAAAACCTACTCAAAAGATTGCAAAATCTGAAGGAGAAGGGCATGACAGTCAAAGGCTATACTGAAGAATTTTATAAGTTGGTAATTCGGTCTGGTCATAGTGAGGAAGATATCGATAAAATAGCCCAATACATGAATGGCCTGAAGTATAGTTTGTAAGATGAACTAAGTCTCATGTCCCCTAGGAGTCTTGAAGAGGCTTATCAATTTGCCTTAAAGGCAAAAGAGAAGTTGCAGCAAAAGAAAAGTCAACAAGAGAAAAAGAGAGGAAGAGGGTTTAGAGGAAGCGGACAACAATATGGGAGAGGACAACAACATCATCAAGGAGAAGAGGTTGAAAGTAGTAGCAGGGAAACCAAAAATGATAGAGGAGGCTATCAAAATCAAGGTGGAAGAACTTATGGAAGAGGAGGTTCACAAGGAAGAGGAAGAGGATTTGCTCGAAAATGTTTTAAGTGAAACTAATTGGGGCACAAGAGTTGGGACTGCTCTAAGCCTTCTCAAGGAGGGCATTCAAAGTTTGAGAGGAGCAATTGGGTTGTTCATGTGGATCAAGAGAGTGTGGGGTCTCCAGTACACCACAAGGATGGACCAGATTTGGGTGAGTCTTTACTGCTCAAGAGGGTATTGTTGAAGCCACAAAAAGAAAATCAAGAACCAATCCAAAGGAGACTATTATTCAGAACTAAATGTAAGTCCAAAGGTAAATGTTGTAGATTGATTATTGATGGTGGTGAAGAAGTTGAGGAAATACAACTTCAGAGATCCCGAGAACACCTGCATGCAAATACCTGTCACAAGAGAATAATGGAGACACATAAAGCAAAAAAACATAAATGCTCTGAAGAAGAAAATTATCATTCAGAAAGGGAATCAATTTAATGAAAAAGTACAATACAATCCTTATAAAAGGATAATAGAAACCCTAAAGATGTGCAACCCTAAAGAAACCCTAAAGGGATAATGTGTATTTAATAATTAGAATAATTATTAAATACTTACAATATTTATTAAATTCCTAAGTTTAGCTTAAGTGTAGAGTTTAATAGACTAATAATTAAATAAATAATTATTAGCTAATACAAGATAACTCTAACAGGTAGTACATATAAGATTGTTGCAACAAGGATGGTAGATAAGTTAGACCTTAAAAGGATCAAGCATCCATTTCCTTATAAAGTATCCTGGTTGCAAAAAGGTCATCAATTGTTGGTAAATTGGTAAGTGAGCAAAAATTGCAAAAAGGTCATCACTTATTACAAAAAGAAGAAGGTAACTGAGCACCCAATTCTTTCTTTGCTTGATTTTGACAAGGTCATCAGGAAGAAGGTAAGTGAGTAGCCCATTCTTCCTTTGCCTGATTTTTGTTGTTGTGTAGCTAGGTCGGATCCCTTTTAAGGCTAACCTAGTGCACAAAATGTCAAGTGGCCTGTAGGCCTTGGCATTTGGATATCTCAGTTGTATGAGTCTAATTTGGGGCAGGCCCTATTTGGGCGAACCACTTGTGTGTAACTTGTGATTAAGTTAAATTTAACTTGCAACTAAGGGAGACTCATATGTAACTTGTAATATATAGGTCTGACCCTATCCTTGGCGCCAAAAGTATATGGCCGACTTGAGGTCTATTAGGAGGTATTAGTTCATACATATGCAAGGTCATGATTGCATCAATTGATATGAATTCGACAACATGAAAGTCGTGTACTGTGCTCAAGGGTGACAATAAGAGTTTATCGTCTATGGTTGGGAAGGCAATAGATATGATGTTTGTCTGTGGTTAATGAGCACTACCATAAAATCAACATGGTATCAAAGTGGGTTCCTTCTATAGAGCCTAATCGTTTGAAGGTAGATCCTATGTATTTGAGGGAGTTCAATAGACTCAAGTGAATTACTTCTCTAATCAGTGAATTCATCTTCGTATCGGGATCCTGGGACCACACTGTCAAGGTCTAGAACCTCACCAACTGCAAGCTCAATAACACACTTGTAGGCCATGGCAGCTATGTGAACATTGTCGATGTCTCACCTGACGGCTCACTCTACGCCAACGGTGGGAAGGATGGGGTTACTGTGCTCTGGGACCTTGCTGAGGGCAAGAGGTTGTATTCGCTCGATGCAAGGGACATCATCTATGCCCTTTGCTTCAGCCCCAACAGATATTGGCTTTGTGTTGCCACGCAGCAGTACATTAAAGATTTGGGATCTCGAGAGTAAGAGTGTTGTTGCTGATCTGTCTCGATTTCATTCCCACCAAGAAATCCCAGGACGAATCAAAGATTGCATTCAAGGAAGGAAGATTGCTTGCATTTCTTCATAGAGGAAGATTCAGCATTCAAAGGGAGTCTGACATATCGTCAGAAGCAACCTTGCACGAAGAGGTCAGAAGGTTGATATCTGCTTCAGAGGGAGCCTGATTTTCTCAGCTTCATAGGGAGCTACATCGTCATGAAGATTTTTTTAATGAGTTCTTCTCTGTGAGGGAGAAGTTCAAGGTGCAATCCCTTGTTAAAGAATTCTTCTCTGGGAGAAGTTTGAGGTGAAAGCTCTCATTCCACCCTCTGCGAGTAGGAATGTGCTTGTTTACCCTTTGGGAGTAGCTATGGTGAATGTATTATTCATGGGAGTAGCCATGGTGGTAGTCATTATGTGACTTGGTTATTCAGAAGGAATCCTCCCTAGCTAAGAGGGAGTGTTATTGTGTAGCTAGGTTGGATCCCTTCTAGGGCCAACCTAGTGCACAAAATGCCAAGTGGCATGTCGGCCTTAGCATTTGGATATCTTAGTTGTATAAGTCTAATTTGGGACAAGCCCTATTTGGGCAAACCACTTGTGTGTAACTTGTGATTAAGTTAAATGTAACTTGCAACTAAGGGAGACTCATATATAACTTTTAATATATAGGTCTGACCCTATCCTTGGCACCAAAATTATATGGCCAACTTGAGGTCTATTAGGAGGTATTGATTGATATATGTGAAGGTCATGATTGCATCAATTGATATGAATTCAACAACATGAAGGTTTCATGTACTGTGCTCAAGGGTGACGATAAGAGTTTATCGTCTATGGTTGGGAAGGCAATAGATCTGATGTTTGCCTGTGGTTAACAAGCACTACCATACAATCAGCAATTTTGACTAGGTGTTTCAAGTAGAATGTGATGCTTTAGTGGGTTAGCAATTGGGGCAATCCTAAGCCAAGAAGGTAAATCGGTTGCATATTTAAGTGAGAAGCTTGATGATGCTAAAAGGAAATATTCTTCTTCTGATTTGGAGTTCTATGCTTTGGTTTAGTCCCTAAAGAAATGGAGACATTATTTGTTGCCTAAGGAGTTTGTTGTCCATACAGATAACCATGCTTTGTTGTTCATAATAGCCAACAAAAGTTGAATCAAAGGCATGCTAAATGGGTTTAGTATCTTCAAAGTTTTAACTTTGTTTTGAAACATAAAAGTGGGAAATTGAATAGAGTTGTTGATGCTTTGAGTAGAAAGAATTTGTTGCTTTGTGAAATACAAACTAACAGTGTGGGTTTTGAAAGTTTGAAAGAATTATATGCAGAGGATGCAGATTTGAAGGAAGCATTTGAAGCTTGCAGTGTTCCTATTGCCAGAAATAGAGAGCCATGGGTGGAATTTATGATACAATAAGGTTTGTTGTTTAAGGGAAATAAGTTATGCATTCATAAAGGATCGATGAGAGACAATTTGTTGAAAGAAAAACATTGTGGTAGTCTTGTTGGTCACTTTGGGTAGGATAAGATTTATTTGCAATTAAGTACTCATTATTTTTTGCCTAGAATGCATGCAGATGTGAGAAAGTATGTAGAGAAGTACATAATTTGTCAACTTGCTAAGGGAAGAAGCTAGAATGCTAGGCTTTACCAGTCATTGTCGGTTCCAACCAAACCTAGGGATTCAATATGGATTTTGTGTTGGTTTTGCCTTGTACACAAAGGGGCAATGATTTAATCTTTGTGGTGGTAGATCGATTTACAAAAATGGTGCATTTTATACCATGTAAGAAGACTAGTGATACCACTAACATTGCTAATTTGTTCTTTAAAGAAGTTGTAAGGTTACATGGAATTATAAGGAGTAAAATTTTCTGATAGGGATACAAAGTTTGTGGGTCATTTTTGGAGGACCCTATGGAAGAAATTGGGCACAAATCTAAATTTTAGTTTTGCATATCATCCACAAATGGATGGTCAGGCCAAGGTTTCCAATAGAAGCCTTGGAAATTTGTTAAGATGTCTCATTGGTAGTTCACCTAGAAGTTGGGATCTCATGTTGGCACAAGCAGAATTCGCATATAATGATTCACCAAATAAAAGTATAGGTTTCAATCCTTTCTATGTGGTGCATGGTATACACCCAAGGGGTGTCTTTAAGCTTCGTGATTTTGCTATATGGAGAAGAGGAGTGCAGATGGGGAGGACTTTGCCAAAGCCATTCATGATATTCAAGAGAAGGTAAAACAAAACATAGAAGACAAAAATCAGCAATACAAAAAGTATGCTGATCAAAAGAGGAGGCAGTTGCAATTTCAGGCTGGAGATCTTGTGTTGGCTCATCTTTGTAAGGAGAGGTTTCCCACAGGAATGTACAATAAACTAAAAATGAAATCTTTAGAGAATCAGCCTGCAATAGTCTCTGCTCCACCACAAATAGAATGCATTCTAGATATGAAGATGTTGAAGAAGACCCATAAGCATGAGTATTTTCAGTATCTCATCCAATGGAGCAATCTTTCCATTGAAGATGCCTCTTGGCTTACAAAGGATGAGATCAATAAACTGGGTCATTCAATGGCATATCTCATGAGCAGGAGCTCATGAATTCATTCCACCTAGGGAGTCTAATGCAAGGGCATTCCTTCATGGTTTTTGTTTGTTGTTTCATTTTTCTAGTTGGGTTTTAGTTACATTTTGGTTTTCTTTTTGCTTCCTATCGCAAGTTTCTGGAAGTCAACCTTTGTTTTTTGTTCCTGTCTTAACTGCAATAGGAAGATCTTTTCACTTTAGTTTTCCAAGTCCGAATACCGATCGACAATTGTACTCAATTTTGATAGTCGGTTTCCAAAAGTCATGTTGGCAACCATTGGCCAACCAACTTCTCATCTATTAGTAAGGCGACGACATGTGTACTAGGGGTTGGATTGGTCGAGTTAGGAGAGAGCTAGTTGAATTGAAAATTAATGGAGCAGTTGCAGATCAACTGAATGTGAGTGACCAGAAGGTTTGTATCGGTCCGTAAGGAGATCGACCAAGCAGCCTATTGGGAGTTTTGTGTTGTAGATGGGTGATGAACCGATTCTAATAAGAATTGAAAAACTTTGTAACAATTGATGACTCCAATAAGAATATAAGTCTCTTTGTTTTATTGGTGCATACGATGGTTGCCTAAATAGGTAATATTGATTCTCAGGCATATTTGACATAGAGGGTTAGCGTAATTTCTTCTTGGCTATACCTGAACTTGCTATCATTAATTCCCTGTCATTTCCTGTAAGTTTTCATTGTTTATTTTATTAAACTAGTGATCAGCAAGGCATGCCATCACTTCACTGGATGGTTTTTGTCTCTCCAGACTTTGACTTTGGCTAACACTTGTACTTTTACTTCTTGTTGGACTTTGTGATTCTCTAGAACCCCCATCGTAGTTCACTTTGTTCTCTAATCTTGAGAGATCTCATCAATCCATCTCCCTCCTTTTAATCGTTTATAGTACATGTTCGGTCTTTGTTTGGCCATAGGGGCATTAATTACAAAGGTGCGATGCCTATTTGTCTCACGCTCTTCTTCCTCCCTCCAATTCCTTTCCTCATACCATGTATTCTTCATTGACTTTGTTGATCTTGAAACCTTTCTCCCCAAAGGTCATGGAGTGTAATGAAATTTTGTGCCAGAAACCTTGGTAGTACCTAGAGAAGGTGGTCAACTTTGTTATTCACTATTAGGCTATCTTGGATAATGCTCTCAGGGACCTCTCGCTAGAGAACTTCCCTTCAAATGTACGAATTGAATGATACTTCCCACAAAAACACCAAGTATTGCATCAATTCATCCTTTACTGGGTTTTCCTCTTCAGTTTCGCATACTTCTGGTTCTTCTATCGGTCAACCCATTACATTGCCATATTAGTGATTGTCATATTGCTTGTCTATGACTTATATTTCTAAGTTTCATATCCACAAGGGTTCCAAATATTTACTTGAGTAGGGTAATAGTATTTAACATACAAAGTAAACGAAAATTTGTACATATTGCATATTGTAATAAATGATCTATCCTTCTGAAACTATATTGTATTGTATTGTCATGTTATGATATTCTATGTGTATACAGTGAAAATGGATAACAACAATGTTGAAAGACTAAATGAATTCAACCACAAAACCCTAGCCCAACAACAACAAAGATCCACCATAACATATGAAGATTACCTAAGACAATGCAAATCAAATGAAATCACAAAGATTATACCATCACATGTTCAATAGGGTTTGGATCTTCATTCTTCCTATCTCCATTGATCTTGCTTGATATATTTGCTCTCAGATTTTATATGTGCACAAGAGATCAACAAAGAACGGAAATGTGGTTGCAAGTAGGATTGCATATGAAAGTGCAAAAGGCATAGTGTAGTCGAGTAATCAAATAGTTAGTTAGTTAGGGTTTGATAATGAAGGAAGCATCTTCTTATATAGAAGACACTATAAGAAATGGAGGGATAAGATTAAGAGGTGTAAAAGATAAATGGTCGGCTATGATTAGAGGGTAGGTAAAGAAAATAAGAAAATAATGAAAGGGTAGGTAGTGTAGGAATTAAGAGATGAATGACATGTGTTATGGGTAGAAAAGGCTAATGAATTAATTAAATAAATAAAGATTTATTTAATTAATAGAAGAAGTGGGATCAATTAAATAAATAGGATATTTATTTAATTTAGGAAAATGATAATTTAAATAAATAAATGTATTTATTTAAATGAGAAATAAGGCTAGAAGAAGATAAATGAATTAATTAAATAAATAAAGATTTATTTAATTAATAGAAGAATTAGGCTTAAGATAATTAAATAAATAAAAATATTTATTTAATTAGACATGACAATTTTAGGTGTCTACATTTTGCCCCTCTTTGAGACAATGCGGCTTGTCGAGTTGTTTCAAAGAAGATAATATGAACTGATACAAAGTTGCCCCAAGATGGGAATGATATGCGCCCTCGAGAGATTGGATGAAAATGTCTGGAAAGATTGCAGACAATCTCTCGATAAGAAAGAAAGGCTAGAATGGATTGACCGGATAGGATAGAGTGACAAAGTCACGGGATAATGAAGACTGACTCGAGAAACGAGGGCTAGAGCTAGGGCTAGGATAGTCTATAAAATAGACCACAAGGGGAAAACATCCTCATTGTCATCCACACATCCAAAAGATCAAAGTGCAGAGCGAGAAGAGAGCAACAGCAGTTAGTAGCGATGGCATTGGTTCATAGATTCGATCGTGTTCGTCGATTTCAGAGGCCAACAGATGCAGGAGAGCCGGTGAGTACCACAAAACCTCTTTGTACTTTGTTGCATTAATTGTTGTCATAAATGCATGCTAGGTAGGGCAATAAATGCACTTTAGGATAATGTCAAAAATGTGTAGGCATGTCTGCGTTGGTGCCAGACGCGTCTATGTTGGCTAGGAACGTCTACATTTGTGTCAAGCACGTCTATGCTAGGAAAAGCGTTTGTGCAAAATGCGAGCGCGTTTGCGTTGTGCAGGCGCGTTTGTGAAATGTGGGCACATTTGTGCAGGACAGGCGCGTCTGTGCAAAGCAGAGGCACATTTGTGTATTGTAGGTGTGTCTGTGCAGAGCAGGCATGTTTGTGCAATATGTAAGTGCGTTTATGTCATGAAGGCACGTTTATGTCTTCAAGGTCAAATCGACAGTTCTCTAATGAACATACGCTGTCGATTGGATAAGCTGCTGAGAGGATACACTCAAGCTGGTCCTCTAAGGAAGACTAGGATAGATCGAGGCACTTTGTGATGAACGGTGAGTACCAAGACATAGTACTTTGTGATGAATAGGGAGTACTAATATGAGCAGCACTTTGTGATGAACAGTGAGTGCAAATATGAGAAGCACTTTGTGATGAACAGGGAGTACCACTAGGATAGAAGCAACACTTTGTGATGAACAGTGAGTGTCACTAGGATAGAAGCAACACTTTGTGATGAACAGTGAGTGTCACTAGGATAGTATGTGTGATGAATAGTGAGTGTCACTTTGATAGAAGCAACACTTTGTGATGAACAGTGAGTGTCACTTTGACTGACATGACTGATTTGCTTGACTGCAGGAGTATTTGCCTATGCTGGAGTCACGGGAGAGATTCCCATCGACGTAGAGGTTACGACCAGAGCTGACATTCGAGGACAGGACTGCCATTGAGGTTATGGGTCTGAGATACATTCTGTATGTGCCTGAGTTTCGGGCGAACATGGGGTTACTGACTGCTTTGGCCGAGAGATGACATTCTGAGACATGCATTTTTCATTTGTCATGGGTGAGATGACAGTCACCTTGGAGGATGTTTACAGGATTCTAAGGATACCGATTGATGGGGAGTTAATACCCTATTATCAAGATGGAGATAGGGAGGCCCTGAGACGAGTGTTTCAAGATCCAGGACTAGAGATGAGGGCTAGACACGTGGCATGGGACACGATGACCATGACAGGGCTGGAACTACTAGCAGTGCTAGGAGGAGTGATCAGTGGGTTCCTATGTCCAGACAGGGTGACACGAGGATTGGTTGTAGGCTGGGGGAGCACCTTGGAGACACTGGTTACACAACATACCAGATATGCCTGGGAACCATGCGTGCTGGCACACTTATATTATAAGCTTCATCAACTTGTGTATCATGGATCCATAGGATTGGGCTACGGAGTTACATTGTTGCAGGTATGGGCATATGAGCATCTGCTAGTTACTCGACCGATACATTTCAAGGGTCGGGGTCATGGACGCAGCTTTGTGCATTTGTACGATATGATTACATCACAGCCACGGATTGGCAGGTTGGAGCATTGGCGTCGAGTCCTGGATGAGATCGACACTGTGATATGGAGGTCGTACCATGAGTGCGAGCAGTGGATCTACCCTATACTTTCTGGAGCAGATATCTGATTGGGCAGATGCCCTATGTATTGGAGAGACAGTTGGTTGACAAGGTATGCAAGCAATTTGGCAGGATCTAGCGGATGCCACGGGGTTCTGGTATGTATGTGCGGACAGTGCGAGACCAGGCACACTTTGGGCCACTGCTATCGTATGATCAGGCCGTGATGCAGCTGGTAGAGATGGTGCCTATGCCATGGGATATGTGGCCTGGGATTGAGGATGCAGGGATAGATGCAGAGTATACTGCATATTGGGTAGAGCATCCATTTCCATGCCTGACAGATCTAGGTGAGTAGATAGATGGAGATGGTGGAGGTAGAGGCCGATAGACGAGGTGGGGTGCAGTTGGAGAGAGGAAAGTGGCTCCACAGAGAGAGGGTGGGGAGGAGAAACAGGCTCGGGTGGTGAAGGGTCACAGTGGATTTCCATTACAAGTGCTAGCAGCACAGGGTCCTGGATAGGTGCAGGGACAAGGAAAAAGGCAGGTACAGGCAGAGGCGCATGCACAGGCATAGCCACCAGTACAGGGGGAGCCACAGGCACAGAGGGACGAGGAGGAGGAGGATGAGCTATTTGAGCTGAGAGAGATCTGTCAGGGATAGGTAGATGAGATCCAGGATCTGGAGAGGGATACAGCTAGGCTCAGGAAATAGTTGAGGGATACTGAGCGGGAGTGAGATCAGACTATCCAGCGCTACATTGAGGCTGAGACAGCACTGAGGGCTGGGAGGCAGGTGATAGAGGACACAGGGGCTAGATACGGCTATGTTCTACAGGCAGGGGAGGAGATAGGATATTGGCGAGACCTATACTATGGGGAAGTGCCACCAAAGCAGCGGGCGAGGAGCTTCCATAGGCCATCACGTACAGCGATGACCATAGGAGGGAGTCAGAGGATATAGATGTCCAGTGGTGGAGTTATGGGTCCTCCACCACCACCAGATAGAGGGGGCAGGAGAGATGATCCTGGGGCAGATCCTTCTAGGGCTCAGACTTCGTCAAGGCCAAGCGGCTCCGAGGGAGGGAGTTCATCATAGCCATAGAGGGCTCCCTATGTATCAGTTTTGTACCATTTTTGTATGATGATGTAGACACCTTCGGGTGATTTTGTAGCCATATGTATTTTGACATCATTGTATCATGACACTTTTGATTATATATATATGAGATGATTCATCTTTGCGGCAGCTATATGCATGTGTACCTATGTGATGAGATGTTTCATGATGTATGTTGCTATGTGATGCTTATGTTTCATGATGTATGTGTCTATGTGATGATTATGATATGAATGAAAATATGTATATGATGCAATGCAATGTTTTTTGTTCTTTTGTGTTTTTAAAATGTTATGCAAATGCAAATGTAAAATGTGCTAACATGTGTTGTGTGTAGGATGTGATGTAATTGTGATATCTATATGTATGTATGAAATTCTTAATATGTGATAATGCAGGTGCAACTACATGAGATGCGAATATTTTTGGTGTGTCATTATACTCAGTCATGTGATAGCAGGCTACATGGACTCAAGAAGGACGATGGAAGCCAATCAAGAAAGGGGGATGGAAGATAGAAGATATAAAAATGAAAGAGCTTTTGATGCGTTCATTGAGATTTATTATAGCAAGTAGGTTATGACAATTGAGGCATATGTTTGACCCAGAAAGTCATTGTACCTGTTTGCATGGAGATAAGACAGTCACAAACAAGGAATGCCCCAGTTCACACTAGACTCACGGTGTCCTCATATCCTTGGACAAGTCATAGCATTACTAAGAGACAATCTACAGACAACAAAGAAAAATAGGTGACGATACCCCATCCTCGCCTTTCTAGTCAAAGACATCCTGGAGATAAAATCTCTAGTCGGAGACATCCCGAAAAAGCTAAAAGATATGTCACCAGAAAGATAAAATCAAAAGAAAACCAAGACTCAACACCAACATCCATTGTAGTCCTCAAGTTTAGTGTCTCTTGTCACTTGTATAAGTCTTATTTGATTGTGGTCACAATGTTTACTTTCACAAAAAGGATAGATAGCACTGAACCATATGTTGTCTGAGTCTGTTGAAAGATTTGATTTTGTTGAATCCCATTGTTGTTGATGTGTCTCATTTGAAGTTGGCTAAATCCATGCAACTGATACTTTATTGCGAAGAAGACGGAACTTTATTGCGGATTGGCGATGCAAGTGCTGCTTTATTGTGGATTGTGCGCGGATAGACTGAAGAAAATTGGAAAAATAAAAACTTGTACTCCTCATAACAGGCGATGCTCTTAGGTCCACACCCATCACTAGACGTAGGATTTGCCTTAGCCACAGATAGGAGCTGATTTATTATGAATGGAAAGGGTGAAAAGGAGGAATTATTATGAATGGCTAACCAATCTTAGGTAGATCCATGACAAGCCATGATGGGAATGGGTAAGTTTATTACGGATGAATAGGTTGTGAGTGTGTGCAAAGTGAAAAGATGAGATTGAATCTTGAAGGAGGGAGGAGTAATGTCTCTACACATGGTGTTGGTGACCCAGTTTTCACCATGGTACTTGCCCAGGGTGCCAGCAAAGTGGTTTTCACCGTTGGACGAAATGTTTTTCTTTACTTTTTTTGATTTTTCAATTTTTTTTATTTTTATTTTTTGTATTTTTTGAATTAGGATACTCGGAAGAGCTATGTGTAAAACCTGCGAAGGTGCATGTTGTTGATAGGATCCTCCAAAGGTTCACCCTCTATGGTTGAGAGCTGATATGTACCAGATCCATATGTTGTTGTGATGATGTAAGGACCAAGCCAGTTTGGTTCAAATTTGCCCTTCTTCTCTCTGTCTTGTTGATTTGTAGGATTTTTTTTTAGAACTAAGTCACCCACCTCAAATGTGCGAGGCTTTACCTTATGATTGTAGCTGCATTGTTCCTTGACTAAATGATGTGTAGCTCGAGTGAATGTCTTCCTTGATGAAGGAATTGAGATAGAATTACTAGTGTGTGGACTACACAGACCCGTATGTGTGTCACCTAAAGAAGTTTGGCCATCCTTGACAACAAAGTCCCTCGAGGAAGCTCCATTAAAGGTCCATGATGTATCACCAGAAGGGAAAGGATATGCAGAACAAGTGGATGAGTGATGAAGGCTTATGATTGCGAAAAGAAGTGAAAGTAAGATAGCATGATGGAGACTTAGGATCAACAAGTATGCTTTTTAATTTAAAATTTTAGAACTTTTGCCCCCAGTTATTTTGATATTAGGAAAGATCAACTCTTTTTCTTTTTTCTCCATATGATTTTTATCCTTGACTTTGATTTTTGCAGAGTCCAATAGCTTTTGATTTTGATTTGGACTAAAGGACTTTTCTTTATTTTTTACTTTTAGATTTTTCTTTTCAAAGCTTGATTTGTGATCCCCAATGAGTAAGGGCTTTTGTAATTCTTGTTGATCCAAGTCTAGGAGAGGAGTGGAAATGGAATGAGTGGATGAAATGGTAAAGCTATGTGAGTTCTCAAGAGGGTTGGCGATATGCTCAATAGATTCTTTGTTGGAACCATTCTTAGGACTATTGATATCAAGAGATGCTTGCACCACTAGAGGAGATTTGCATTCAGACTTAGTAGCCACAACACTAGGTGGTTCACACCCAATTCTTTGGCATTGCAAATTGTTTGTAGATTGTTCTTGTCGACTGAATATCTTAGGAGATAGTGGGAGTTGATCAACATGAAAGATATACTCACCACATCCCATATTTTTAAACTTGAACTTTTCTTTGATCTCTGCTTGTTTTGATGTAGAAGCTTTCAATGATTCTGGATCTACATAGGCTGATGAAGGAATAGCTTGTCGATTGGCTGGGATTGTTATTTTTGATCGAGGTTGCAGATTGTTGCAATATATGAATGGTTTTGGATCATCTTTGACTATCACTTCAACTCCATTGTGTGGAAACTTGATACATCGATGATATGTAGATGGGATTGCGCTCATCTCATGAATCCATGGACGTCCTAGCAATATGTTGTATGTGAGATCCAGGTCTAGGACTTGACAAACCACATCCTTTGTAACTGGCCCAACTCTGAGAGGTAAGGTGATTGTGCCTTTGGATGAATGCTCTTCATCATCATATGCCTTGATGGTAAATTTGTTTTTAGAATTCACAGCTTTATCTGAATATCCCAATTGTTTAATAGTGCTCAATGTACAAATGTTCAGACTTGATCCTCCATCTATCAGAACTCATTTTATTCAATGTTTGTGTAGGAAGGCTTCAATGTGTAAAGGTGCATTATGTGGCTAACTTATGGAGGCGTCATCGGCTTCTGTGAATGTAAGGGAGTGTGGAACGGAAAGGTATCCCACCATGGCTTGAAACTGGTCCACATTCAGATCAGTAGGGACAGAGGTGTCTCTCAAGATTTTGTCAAGAATGGCCTTATGTGCGGGGGATATGCTTAAGAGCTCAAGGATTGAGATAAGTGTGGGTGTCTTCCCTAACTGTTCTACAAGGTCATACTTAGGTTTGGTTGACGAAGAAGAAGTGTTTTTAGCTAGAGCACCTTGCAAAGTGAATTTACCTCGACGAGTTGTAACATTACATTCAGAGGTAGGTTCGGAAGAAGATTCGATGCCTTTTAGGACAATCTTGGATCTTTGGGTAGAAGTCTCAAGCGTTTTGTCCTTGATGATAATGGTAGAGACATAATTATCCATTGAAAGGTGATTGACAGTTGAATCATAGTTATAGGATGCTCTGGTACAGTTGGTCTGCTCATCTGTGGCTTTAGCTTTTCCCTTGTCATGTTTTGGGAATGGTTCTTTAAACATTTCATGTTCTTGATTGGATGAGTGTCCTTCAATCTCAATGTCACCTCTATCAATGAGATCTTGTATGATGTTCTTCAGTCGATGACAATTTCCTATTTTATGACCCTTGCTCTTGTGAAATTCGCAATACTCATCATCATTCCACCAATTTGGTTTGACCTTTGGTTCATATGCAGGAAAATCTGGAACTGTGATTACTTTGTTTGCCACTAGCTTCTTGAAAACTGACTCAAGTGGTTCTCCCAATGGAGTGTACTTCCTTCATGACTTTGAAGTTGTTTGATCATTCACTTGATTATTTGTAGAGCTTGATCCCGAAAAAACGATTTTGGGTCATACTGTATTGGCATCAACAACACCATCATTGATTGTGTTCTTGTTTTTATTCCAAAATCTTGACTTGTCTTTTCCTTTAAAGTCATCTTTGTTTTCTTTGAATATTTTGATGATGCCTTGCTCAATTAGGACCTTCTCTGTTGTTAAGCCTTTTTCAATGACGTCCTTGAAGGTGGACAAACAAGATTTCCTTAGATCATAGCCAATGTCTTTGTTAACATTTTGGGTGAACATTTCTACCATTTGTTTTTGTGGAATTTCACAAGAGCATCTGCTGGCTAGATTCCTCCATCTTTGTAAAAATGATGAAAAAGACACTCCATCTTTTTGCTTGGTGTTGCACAAAGTAGTGACTGATATGTCTGTCTCTATGTTGTAGGAGAATTGTTGGATAAATGCCTCTGCTAAGTCACCCCATGACTTAATTCCAGGTGGAAGTTGAGAGAACCATTCCATAGCTTGATCACCTAAGCTCTGTGGGAATAATCTCATCAAATATGTCTCTTCTGCTGCAACCTCAATGCAAGCTGTGAAAAATTGTCTTATGTGTGCCTTAGGATCCCCTTTTCCTCTATACTTATCAAACTTAGGTGTCACAAAGTGTGTAGGAAAAGGAGGCATTGGAATGCTCTTGTCAAATGGATAGGGACACATGTCTCTCATGGTGTAAGTTGGCTTTGGTGTATTTATGTCCTCCATCTTCTTTTGTAAGTCCTTGATTTGTTGTTCTAAATTGTTCTTAGGTGGAGACCGACTTCTTGGACCAAACCCCATGCCTGAACCGAATGGGAGGAGGAGCATGTTGCATATATGGATGATACTGATCATACACATGCTCATATGGAGGAGGTCTATAATGATGTTGCATATATGGACCACTTGGTATAGAGTCATGACGAGGAATGGAATATCTGCGTTGTCCAAGTATACCATACTCTATAGGCATGTCATGAGTTTGTTCTAGTGTGTTGCCCCCAAATTTGATGCGGGGTTTCCTTGTGTCCAAATTTTGAGCATGCCTTTGAATATCCAATTGCTTTGGTGGTTGATCCTTAGCATTGGTATGTGATTGAGTATATTTTTCTGCATAAGACTTCCATAATGGTCTGTGAAAGTGAGTATCATATGCTTGACCATGTGTGTATGGGACCTCTGGTTTTTGAAACAAAGATGATGGTGATTCAGGCACCATATGTGGTCCTCTATTGCCTCCACTATTAGGCCTCCTTTGATCCATGTTGAGGTCAAGTTGTTGCAAAGGTCGATTTTCCATTATTTGAGACATGTCAAAATCATGAGGTATCTTGGTTCCACTTTGTGCCATCACTTGCAGAAAGTATTGTCTATCTCTCCTCATTATTTCCTCAACCAATCGATTGAAATGGGGATTCATAATGGTGTCTTCCACTTCTGCTAAATGTATGGAAACTTTGTTCATATTGTCATTGTGTGTATCATTGTTGTTTGTAGTGTCCATGTTCTCAACATTTGGAATGTTTCTATAGGCATCCATGTCAGGTAATGTAGTATGATCAGAATTGAAAAAGATATCATTGTCATACTCATAGGAACTCATGTTTGCGGACTCTTGAGCCTCTTTAGTTTCTCTCCTAGATTTTTGGGAACGGGTTTCAACCATGAACTAGGTATTGACCAAGATGTGTGAGACTAGATGAAAATGAAAAGAGTATGGAAGACCAAGAGTTAGATGGAATGTAAATGAATCTGAGGTGTACTTGCAATGTCCAAAGTGTAAGACCAAGTATGTATGTAGTAGAGTAGGTGTGGCTTCCAAAGAGATGACAGTTTCTCTTGATGAGGTAAGTTGACCTTGACTCTAAGTAAGACCAAATGAGACCCAAAGGTGATAGACCTTGATGAGGGACCACTTAGCAAAATGTTGTTGTATGTAATGTGTTGACAAAGTATGATGAGGACAACCAAGTGACCTTTTGACTCAATTTTAGACAAATGTGAATGTAATGTAAGGTGTAAAGAAATGATGGACTTTGGGAGATCTAAAGACAGGTTGAATGCTAGATGAAAACCCCAGAGAGATAACCTAGGAAGCTCAATAAGTCTGAAACTGACTGTTCTTGTTTGCTGAATTATGAAAGTTTTCAATCCTGAACACAGACGTGCCTGTATACTTCACAGACGCGCTTAAAGGACATAGACGCTATTCTGCCAGACACAGACGCGCTTAAATGACACAGACGTGATCCTGTTAGACACAAATGCGTTTCTGAGATGCTGCAATGTTGCTCAAAAGACACAGACGTGTTTCTGCCCTTCACAGACGCGTTTAGATGACATAGACGCTATTCTGTCAGACACAGACGTGTTTCTGCAAACTTTGTGTAATTTTTTCAATCTATGAAGTTGTTTTGTTGTGACCAAATCTGAATGTTTGACTATTTTTCGTGACAAGAGGACACAGTGTTGATGAGGACTCAATGTTTGCAAATGTTTAGACTCAAAGACTCCAAGAAAAGTGTGTTGTTTGATGTAAAATTGTTTTGCATACACTTGAAGACACAAAAGACACAATGTTTTGATGTTTGGTCTTGAATGTTTGATTGTTCAAAATAAGTCAAGCACAATTCTTATGGCTGGCTAAGACAATAGTTGTTGATCCCACATGGAGTTTCCCTCGAGGCTACGCTATTCAGAGTGGATACTTAGATGCTTGACCCCACTGGCTCCACCCTCGGTACTCACTTCTCGAGACAGCCAAGCATCAGTCCCCACGAAAACTCCTCATGGCGAACTTTGTATCTCTACCAAGAACCGTATGTGTGTGGGCCCCTACCAAAGGTCCGACCTCCTGTCCCAACAACTAGAAGGATTTTGGCTTCTAAAACAAAAAGGTGCTAGTAAGGGCATCTGCTCATGTGGCCATACATGCGGCACTTTCAGCTCTGTAAATACATAAGGCTCCTAGCCGGTAGGGGTTACGCCCTACAACTGATCAAATAAATTTGATCAAACGGGTTTATGGGGAGACATAATGTCGGTATGAACTAATCAGCTCACGTTATCCATAGTTTTCACCATGGATACAGTTATTTATAGTGGTTTGGAAGAAGATGGCTTTTCTTTTGCTACCACTTGGGTCGTTCTCTCCTCACTAGTAGTCCTAATGACCACATGGGGAGACAGACCCTCTAAAGATTAAACAAAAAGAGCCTATTGCACAAGACACAAAAGACAATGGTTCAATTTTAGTGCACCAATTGAAGTGTTTGCTAATCTATGAAAACAAGGCACACAATAAATATCAAAAACCCTTCCCAAGGTCTTGCAACAAAGATCTATTAGTAGTTTGGATTGTTTGAAATAATCACCCCTTCCTGCAAGCACACAAGTTAGGTAAATTTTAAATCTAAAAGACTTTGTGAAATAGGGGCCTTCAACAAAACGATTTTGCTTTCAAGACAAGCTGCACCAATTTCATTAGCTAGATTTGAAAATGTTAGCTCAAAATAAACTAGATCTGAAATCCGAATGACGAAAAACTGAATCAATGAAACCAAAAATGCAACAACCGAACACAAACGCAGTTGTCACAGACACAAACGCTGCTAGAACACACAGACGCGCCTAGATCTAACACAGACATGGCTCCCAAACACAGATGTGGTTGAAAACTTCACAGAAGCGACTGAGGAACACAGACGTGTTTCCTGAAATCTGCAACAACAAAAAAAATTGTCGAAAACGCAGACGCGGTTCCAGATGTCACAGACGCGGCAGAAAATCAAAAACGCGATCTGAAAGTGCGCAAACGCAAAATATCAAAATGTTGTTGGAAATGTCAGATTTGCAACCTCAAAACAAAATCTGCAACAAAAGATGTTAAATGCAAAAGGGACAAGAGTCCCACTGGGCATGCCAAAATGTATACGATGAAAATGGATAACAACAATGTTGAAAGACTAAATGAAGTCAACCACAAAACCCTAGCCTAACAACAACAAAGATCCACCATAACATATGAAGATTACCTAAGACAATGCAAATCAAATGAAATCACAAAGATTATACCATCACATGTCCAATAGGGTTTGGATCTTCATTCTTCCTATCTCCATTGATCTTGTTTGATATATTTGCTCTCAGATTTTATATGTGCACAAGAGATCAACAAAGAACGGAAATATGGTTGCAAGTAGGATCGCATATGAAAGTGCAAAAGGCGTAATGTAGTCGAGTAATCAAGTAGTTAGTTAGTTAGGGTTTGATAATGAAGGAAGCATCTTCTTATATAGAAGACACTATAAGAAATGGAGGGATAAGATTAAGAGGTGTAAAAGATAAATGGTCGGCTATGATTAGAGGGTAGGTAAAGAAAATAAGAAAATAATGAAAGGGTAGGTAGTGTAGGAATTAAGAGATGAATGACATGTGTCATGGGTAGAAAAGGCTAATGAATTAATTAAATAAATAAAGATTTGTTTAATTAATAGAAGAAGTGGGATCAATTAAATAAATAGGATATTTATTTAATTTAGGAAAATGATAATTTAAATAAATAAATGTATTTCTTTAAATGAGAAATAAGGCTAGAAGAGGATAAATGAATTAATTAAATAAATATTTATTTAATTAATAGAAGAATTAGGCTTAAGATAATTAAATAAATAAAAATATTTATTTAATTAGACATGACAATTTTAGGTGTCTACACTATGTTTTGTAAGTGATATTTTTCGTCTACTTTATGTTAAATACTATTACGAATATGTGAACATGTAATGTCCCCTTCTCAATGATGTGCTTTCAGGGGTCCATTGGCCTATTCCGGAGACCCGTAGGCTATGTGGAAAGGAGAATTAGGGTTTCCAAGTTTGGTGGAGTTCTGTGCGAGCTTTTTAGAGTATATTAGGAGGGAATTCTCCAATTCTATCTATGGTTTCCTTCTGAGTTTTCTATGAACTCCTGGGTAGCATAACATGCATTGGATTCTTTGATGAAGTGAGAACTTACTATTTTTAGTAAGTTCGGGTTTGGTTGATTGGATGATGATGTCTTATTGAGCTTTCCAATCTCTTTCTTTGGGTGCGAAGATCATGCTTTTTAGAGGATTATTTCATGACTTACTATTTTTAGTAAGTGGCAGTATAGAGCATTTCTATTTTCGGCAGTTTGGACAGGGTCCTGATCCTACAAAAGCTCAGTGGTCTTCATTGCTCAACTTCATCTTAGTTTTTGTTGATTATCAGTATTGGAGTCATAAGTGATTTAATTAAATATTATTTCCTTGTCCTCAGGTTTAATATTTAAATATTTGTATTTACTGATTGAGTGTATTGAGGACGACTTAAGGAAAAATAAATATCTGATATCAATATTGTTATTTTCCTAAGTCAGTGGTGTTAATTTGGTGGTGATTGGGGATGATAAAACATCTCATGTTATATTATTTTTATGTTGCAAAATTGTCACCAAAGGTAAATTTCGAACTTTGCCTAAGAAGAAGGAAAGTGGGCGCCATGTCTAGGTGAAGACATGAAATGAAATGAAAAAAGTTTGAGTTGAGTTTGGGTGCCATTTGCATTTGAATTTGGTGGAGCATGAAGTTATAAATACGAGCCTTGGGCTCTCATTTTAGGCATCTTGAAAAATTGCATCGTTATGCTGTCGTTTTGGCGATTGGACTTGAAGCTTTGGAGTGTGGCTCCCTAGTATTGCCAGTTTCGTACTTGAGACATAGTACCTAGCTGAGTCATGTATTCTTGTGACATTTTCAGTGCGTATTTTCAGTGTGTGGTGTGTTCTCTGGAGTTGCTGGTTTGGTGTGGCTGAAGCAAATAATTGCTCGTATCTCCCTGCTTGTGCGACCCATCATTTTGGGTATCGGCTCTTTCGAAGCCTACTGGGAAGGAGACCATTCTTCCAACTTGGCGTAGTTGTTGGTGTGGATTCTGATTTTTAGGAGCAGATCAAACTTTTTGTTGTACTGCCCCCTTTCCTGGTTGTCTTGGGATGCGTGCAACTTCTCTCCAGTCTCTGGTATTGCATGTTTGAGTTTCTATATTGGACACCTATGTTATATCTATCATTTTCTTTTGACTTGATGCGATTCGAGATAGTTTTGAGAAAGTTATGAGTGTTTTGGTGTTTCCGATAGTGGCTGGACAGTGTGTTTCTAGCTTGCAAAATTAGAACAGCAGTAGTGTTTTATGTTGTGTGATTTTGGAAGTATTTTGCTTGGGATCAGCATTAAACATCTTCTCTAATCTTTTATCTCTATTTTTGTAAGATTGTTTCAATAGTACTGATCAATCATTCTTGTTGCAACTTATATGTATTTCTCATTGCATAAGTGGAAGAGGTTGGCCATGCCGCCTATCTTTGTTTGTAATAATGTCCTCTTGCTGAATCAGTGGTGGAGTTGATAGTAATCTTCATTTTGGTCCTCCCGTTGCATAAACGATAGAGTGATTGTTCATTCTAGTTGTTTGTATTGTCCTTGGCTGGTTTACCGCCAAGTGATTTTGGGATTTTTCATTACCAATTGTATAAGTGGAAGGGGTAGGCTTGTCACCCAGTATTGTAATCAGCATCTTAGATTTGCATCTAACGATCCCCTGTCACTGTATGCTCTCACCCTCCCAGTTTGGGCTCTCGGTGATCAAAAAGTGGAGGGTTCCCTTCAATTGTTTGGATTTCTTTATTCTAACCTTAACGGGTTATTGTGTTTGTTTGTAAATCTCATTGGAAAATTAAAAAAAAATAATAAGGGGAATATTACAGTGGTATTAGAGTTGGTTTTCCTGTCAACCTGTGATTTTTAGAGTGGTTAGAGTTCTCCATAAGTGACAGAGACATCCATTACTACAACAGAGAACAGAGGAGACAACAGTTTCAGATTCCTTTAGTGTCAGAAGAAGATACCTTTTCAGAGGTATTGAGAAACAGAGGGAAGGAAGTGGATTATGTAGATTCGGTAGACTCAATGGTCGAGAAGGTTGCAGAACAGAATGAGGCAACTGACAAAAAGGTTGAGAAACAGTTTAATGTCATGATGGATATGATGTCTCAATTGTTGGCCAAACTTAAACAGAATGTTGTTGGGACCCCTAATCAACCCAACAAAGGACCAGAAGCTAGTACTTCTAATGCTCCTGCGAGAAATGGAAATGAGAGTAATAATGGGAGCAATAGTGGAGGTTCAGTTCCAAGACCTCTGCAACCCGTCTTGCTACCAAGAGAAGCATAATAAACTGAAATTGAGATACCTACAGCTGATGAGATAAGGAATAGCCATATGGAGTATGCTTCTCTCCCAGCAGAGATTCGGGATATCCTCACCTTGGATCAGTTCATGAATCAGAAAATGAAGCGAGGAAGGATGAATGACAACAAATTTTCTGCCCCAAGAGATTATCAAGAAACTCTTGGAAGGGTGACTCTAGCACATTTTGATGGAAGCACTAAGAGCACAGCTAGAGCGTGGGTGCAGAAGTTGGACAATTATTTGTCCTTGAGGCCTATGCCTGAATAAGATGCCATCAAGTTTGCCACTTTGCACTTGGATGGTGTTGCCCACGAATGGTGGTACCATGGGTTGGTCACCCTTGGTCATAACTTGATCACTACATATGCTGATTTCACCAACAAACTCATTGAAAGGTTTGATACCAAGGACCCAGAGTTGAGATTTAGAGAACTTGCCCAACTCAAACAGCAAGGTTCTTAGGACACTTTCATAACTGAGTTTCAAAGTCTTTCAGTTATGGTTAGTAGCATCTCGGAGAAGAGGTTAGTGGTCCTATTTATGGAGGGACTTAAAGAACCTTTGAAAGGTTGGGTAAGAGCTTTTGACCCGCCCACCTTGGCTGATGCAATCGAGAAGGCTCGAAGCATGGAGTTGGTTGCCCCAAAGAACAAATTTCAGTCCAAGGCTTTCCCCTTCCGAAAGGATAAGAAGAAGTTTACCAATCAGACCAAGAACTTCCCTTTGCGAATGGATGATGAGCTCTGTCAAGAACTCTGGAGGAAGAATCTTTTCTATTCTTGTAGAGGACCTTGGGCTCCATGACATAAGTGTCATGGGAAGGGCAATTTGCATCAAATGGAGTGCTACTCTGTTGACAGATCAGATTCTGAAATGTAAGAACAGCAGACTAAAATTGAGGACAACGAGTATGAAGAGGCTCCTAAAAGGCCCGAAACTGAGTCAGAAGACAGAGGAGTGGTTGCTCAACTCTCGAGCATTCACAAGAATGAGTCCTTTACAGTTCGGGGTGTGATAGGAGAGCATCATGTCATTTCTCTCATTGACACGGGAGAAACTCATAATTTCATTGATGAGAGAGTTGTTGCAAAGAGGGGGCTAGTGGCAGAGGAAGTAGAAGGATCCAAAGTCATGGTAGCTGATGGCCCCACTGTATCTTGCAACCGAGTGATTTCCAACATGTCTCTGAAGTTGGGAAATCATGAAATTAGAGATGATTTTTTTTGTGGTTAGCATTGGTGGGACTGATGATGTAGTCCTCAGGATTCAGTGGCTAAGATCTCTTGGTGAGATCACATTAAATTTGCAAACCATGGAGCTGAAACTCATGTCTGATGGGAAGAAGGTTGTATTGAGAGGAATGTCAAATGGTGGACTTAGAGTTGTTTCATTGAAGAGGATGGAGAGGCTGGTCCACCATAACCAAGTGGGAGTGGGCAGCCGAGTGTTTGATAATGTCATCAAATCCATTGGAAGACAAGGGCAGCTACTCAACAAACATTCAAGCATTGATCATAGACAAAAGTAAGATGTTTGGGAAACCATATCTTGGTAGACCTCCTGAGATCATGGTCATGCCTTCCAAATCACTAGAGGAGAATCAGAGCTATCCTGAAGACATTCAGGCTTTGATAACCAAGAGAAGTAAGGTGTTTGAGAATCCACCTCCTGGTAGACCTCCTGAAAGAGGTACAGAACACATCATTGAGCTTGAAGAAGGAGCTAAGCCTGTTATGACTACTCCCTATCGGCACCCCAAGAAGCAGAAGGATGAGATCGAGAAAGCAATCCAGCAGCTGCTTGACATGGGTTACATACGGCCAAGCAAGAGCCCATTTCCTTTAGCTGTTGTCTTGGTGAAAAAGAAGGATGAGACCATGCGCATGTGCATGGATTACCGAGCCCTGAAACAGAAAATTATAAAGAATTGGTACCCTATCCGGAGAATTGATGAGCTACATGGTGCAGTGTTCTTCTCAAAGATCGAACTCGGGTCGAGGTATCATCAGATTAAGATGAGAGCTTCAGATGTGGAGAAGACTACTTTCAAATGCCACTTTGGGCATTTTGAGTTCCTACACATGTCGTTTGGCTTGACTAACGCCCCTACCACATTCCAGTCATGCATGAACAAAATCTTCCAGAAAAATTGAGGAAGTTTGTGCTCATTTTCTTTGATGACATACTCATATTCAACAAATCTTGGAAGGAGCACTTACAACACTTGGACAAAGTGTTGAGCATACTAGAATCTGAGTCCCCATTTGCAAAGGAGTCCAAATGTGATTTTGGAATGGAAGAATTGCTCTACCTTGGTCACATTATCAGTGTAGGAGATGTGAAGGTAGACCCTGAAGATATTAGAGCTAAAATTGATTGGCCTCCTCCTGAGAACATAACACACTTAAAGGGATTCTTGTCTCTTTGTGGTTTTTATCGTAGGTTTGTGAAGGGATACTCTTAGTTGGTTGCCCCCCTCCTTACAAGGAAAGGAGCTTTTGAGTGGTCAGAAAAGGCACAGATAGTATTTGATCAATTTAAGGGGATCATGAGCTCCTATCCTGTTTTGGCTCTACCTGATTTCACCAACCCTTTTGAACTATAGTGTGATGCATCAGGAGAAGGTGTTGGTGCAGTCCTCATGCAAGACAAGCATCTTATAGTGTTTGAAAGTAGGAAGTTGAGAGGGTTGTTGGCATTAAGTTGTCATTGATGTCAATCGGTATTTTAGGTTACCGATAGAGTGTGTCAACTGGTATGAAGAAAATTGAACTGGCATAAAGAAGAGAAGTATGTTATGAGTTGACAAATGATACCACCGGTATGAGGTGAGATGCAGGTGAGTTGGCATGCTTGAGTTATAACCGGTAAGGCATAAACCGGTATGGAGGCTGACTATTTGTTTGTGATGAAGAGGCAAAATGTTGATGAATCACAACAACCTGGTGAGCTAAATAAGAAAAATGACATGAAGTCATACCGGAAGGCAAGATGAATTGTCAGGTTGATGTGTTGCCAGTAAGAGTAATTGATCACTATGTTGGTCATACCGGTAAGGTTCTACCGGTAGAAGGGTTTCCCGATTGTTCATATTTGAACCGACCCTATGTCAGTGAAGTTGAATATATGCTAATGTGTCCTTCGTGGAGCTGAGGTGGTAAACATGCAGAGGTCGATGAAATGTTCATCGACATGGTTGTCTGTGGAGTTGGTGGTCATTAAACGATAAAACCACAAATCACAGGATGATATCTAACTGATGCGGCTCGAGGAAGTATGGATGGCAGAGAATGATCAAGCAATTGCTGGCACTGTGATCAAGGCACGAAATCGGATTGCAGATTGATCTTCAATTAGAAACAGTTGGATGAAATGAGGTCGACAAAGATCAAGGCCGAAAAGCAAGGTGAAGGTTGCTATTTTTAGCAAACATGCATTGTATGAATAAAAACGTGTACAAATACATCTCCCCAAAGCAGTGAGCGATCCAAGGCAGATCGAATTAGATTGGATACAGATTTGGTCGAAGGAAAGAAACCCTAACTACCTGAAGTTTGAATTAGTTTTTGGTGGAAAGACTTGTCTTTAGTTATACAAGTCTAAATCTATGAGGCTAAGTTTTTTGTTGAGTTAGATGTGATGATGTTGGTGAATGAAAGTGAGATAGAAAAAATTGTTTGAGTGTAAAAGAAAAAAAATCTTAAGTGACTGTGTTGAAGGAGAAACCGATAAGGTGTGTGTGAACCGGTAGAGAACAAACCTGCAGAGATAGAACCTGGCAAAGTGTGGACAGGTGTGAAGTGAATCCAGCAATCAGAGGGAGAGAAGTTTCAACAAACTAAGGACCAGCATAAAGGTAGTGTTGCAGTGTGTGTGGAGGTTTAACAAACCAGTAAGATTGAAACCGGTAAAGCAGAGTATAGAAGGGTTGCAAAACTTCATTTGCAACAAGGAATTTATTTATGTATTTGAATTTTAATATAGTCTTCACTAAGTAGGTGCTTAGTGAAGGGATTGTAGCTCCTTTAGGTTGTAGCCTATAAATTTTTCAAGGGTTGGTGCTCCTTTGAGTCAGTGCTCATAAATCAAGGATTGGTGCTCCTTGGGTTGGTGCACTAAAATTGTAATCAGATCATTTTCATTGTGAGGTTGGATTGGAGCAAAAGATCTCCAGCAGCTATTCTCACCGAGGTTTTTCTTACATTGGGTTTTCCATGTATATCTGGTGTTATGTGATGCATTCTTGTGTATGTGTTATATTGATGTTATAGAAAATCCTTTCACACACTTAGTTTGCATTGTTTGGTTTACCGGTCAACACTCTGTTTATTTTATATAGTACCGGTATATCCCTAGTTAGTGAAGAAAGTGTTTAAATCATCGATTCACCCCCCTCTTAGTGATCCATTGTGTCCAACAATTTGGTATCAGAGCATAGGTACCCTATTTTGTCAAAGCATTCTCTAGCTTGGGTAGATCTTGTCAAGTGTTCACAATGGAAAGAAATGAATTAGCCTCCTCAAAATCCCCTATGTTTGATGGTGTCAACTATGCTTTTTGGAGTAAAAGAATGGAAACCTATTTGTCCTCTCTAGGTTGTGATGTATGGATGTCGGTTGTGAATGGGTATACAGTCCCTAATAATCCCCCTACTGATCCAGATGCAAAGAAGGAATATGACAACAATGCTAAAGCTAAAAATGTCATTCTTAGTGGGTTATCTGATAATGAGTTTGTTAAGGTCATGCACTGCTCATCTAACAAAGAAACTTGGTATAAGTTGCAGAAAATATTTGAAGGCGATGCTAAAGTCAAGGAAGCCAAGTTACAGACATTGAGAGCACAGCTTGAAGGTTTGAAGATGAGAGATGAAGAGAAGATTGCTGACTATCTCCAAAGTATTGATGAAACAACAAACACCATTAGAGGGCTTGGAGAAGAAATAAAAGATGAGGTGGTAGTGAAGAAAGTACTTAGATCTCTCACATCTAAGTATGATACAAAGGTTTCAGCAATAGAAGAAGCAAAAGATCTGAAAACCTTTACATTGGATGAGCTATATGGTTCCCTAACTGCTTATGAGATGAGGACTGTCGGTACTGAGGCTGTGAAGAAAGAAGTTGCATTCAAAACATCAAGGAAAGGAAAAGAAGATTCTGCTCAAGATGGAATCGGTGAAGATTCTGATGATATCATGGCAAACTTTGTCAGAAGACTCAAGATGGGTTCTGGCAAATGCAAAGGCAAGTTGCCCTTGAAATGTTTCAATTGTGGAAAGATTGGACATTTTGCTACCAAATGTCCCTATGGTGATAAGAATGAAAATTATCAATCAATTGGTAGCAGATCATACGGTAAGGACAAGAAGAAGAATGTCTACCGGCATGGTAGAAGAGGCAACCAGAAGCATAGCAGTCTTTACACACATGAAAATGATACCACAGATGAGGAGAGTGCCTCAGATGGTTGTTGCAGTGAAGATGAAGTCAGAGCAAACCTTTTTATGGCACAAGAGGTTCTGGTACCTGAAGAAGGAGAAGAAGGAGAAGTAGATCTTGAACCACAGCTCATCAGCGCCTTGAAAGAGCTTAAGAAAACAAGAAGAGATCTGAAGAAGGTGAAAAAGGCAGCAGCTGAAGAACAAGAGATGTTGGAAAAATCTCTTGACGAATCCAAGAAAATAATTGCAGATTTAAAACTTCAATTGGAAGAGGCCAAGAGGATCTGTGAACTTACTAGTACCGGCTTGAGTAAAAAGGAGAAGGAGCATCAAAACCTTAAAGAAGAAATTGTTAAGCTCCGGAAGGAATTAGAGAAGAGCAAGAATGAACCGACAGAGAACAAACCGGCAGAGACAGATGCTGGCAAAGTGTGGGCAGGTGTGAAGTGAATACAAGAATCAGAGGGAGAGAAGTTTCAACAGACTAAGGACCAGCAGAAAGGCAGTGTTGCAGTGTGTGTGGAGGTTTAACAAACCGATAAGATTGAAATTGATAAAGCAAAGTATAGAATTTATTTATGTATTTGAATTTTAATATTGTCTTCACTAAGTAGGTGCTTAGTGCAGGGGTTGTAGCTCCTTTAGGTTGTAGCCTATAAATTGTTCAGGGGTTGGAGCTCCTTTGAGTCGGTGCTCATAAATCAGGGGTTGGTGCCCTAAAATTGTAATTAGACCATTTTCATTGTGAGGCTAGATTGGAGCAAAAGATCTCCAGCAACTATTCTCACCGAAGTTTTTCTTACATTGGGTTTTCCTCGTATATCTGGTGTTATGTGATGCATTCTTGTGTGTGTTATATTGATGATATAGCAAATCCTTTCACACACTTAGTTTGCATTGTTTGGTTTACCGGTCAACACTCTATTTATTTTATATAGTACCGGTATATCCCTAGTTAGTGAAGAAAGTGTTTAAATCACTGATTCACCTCCCTCTCAGTGATCCATTGTGTCCAACAAGGGCCTGAAAGGCTATATTAGATATATGACAAGGGGATGCTTGCTATAATGCATGCCCTTGCAAAGTTCAGGCAGTATCTTGTGGGAGTAAGTTAGTTGTTAAGACTGATCTTAACAATCTTAAACACTTCATGCACCAAAAAGACTTGAACAAAAGGTAGCAGAAGTGGGCGAATAAGCTAAAGGCTTATGACTTTGATATCAAGTATGTCAAAGGAAAGAATAACATTGTGGCTGATGCTTTGTCCAGAAGGCCCCATTTGAGCTCATTGTGCAAGCTTACCATTGATTGGAGGGAGTTTTTGCTTGCTGATTATGTCAAAAATCAGTTTGCAACCAACATAGAGAGTATTTTTCATGATGAAAAATACAAATTGGTTGAGGGGTTGATTCTATACAAGGGAAGGATCTTCATTGTGACCGAATCTAAGCTGAAGGAGAAGATTTTGAAGACTTTCCATGGCATTCCCCTTGCTAGTCACCAAGGTTACTTCAAAACATATAGGCAGATCCGAGAGAGGTTTTCTTGGAAGGGGCTAAAAAATAATGTTTTGAGGTACATTAAGGAGTGTCATACATGTCAGAGAAACAAAGATGAGCACACTCTGCCAGCTGGTTTGTTACAACCCTTGCCCATTCCCAGTCAAAAATGGGAAAGTGTATCCATGGACTTCATTACTGGGTTGCCACGGGCTCAGGGGAAGGGTAGTATATATGTGGTGGTGGATAGACTAACTAAGTTTGCTCACTTTTTCGCCATCACCAGTTCATTTACAGCAGCTCAAGTTGCTGAAGTGTTCTTTCGGGAAGTGCTCAGTTTACATGGATTGCCAAAGAACATTGTGAGTGATAGGGACATCAAGTTCCTAAGTGCTTTTTGGTAGGAGATTTTCAGATTATGTGGTACTGTTCTCACTCCAAGCACAAGTTATCACCCACAAACTGATGGGCAAACTGAGATAGTGAATAAGTGGTTGGAAGGATACCTTAGAAACTATGTCTCGGAGCAGCAGAATACATGAGTGAGGTGGCTTCATCCAGAAGAATATTGCTACAACTCCTCCTATCACATGTCCATCTAGATGTCACTATTCATGGCACTATATGGTTATGAAGCTCCTAGCTTCGCTGACTTGATATTTGGTGATAGCAGAACCCCTCAGGCGAAGGATATGATGCAACAGAGTCAAGATATTTTGAGGACTTTGAGGGACAATCTCCAACATGCGCGGAATCAACATAAGTTGTATGTTGATCAACAGCGAATTGAGCGCACCTTTGAGGTGGGTGACATGGTTTATTTGAGGCTCCAACCCTATAAACAGTCTACTCTCAAGAAGAGTGGAGTTGAGAAATTGAAACCACGATTCTATGGGCCTTTTTGAGTCAACGGGAGGATTGGATAAGTGGCTTATGAGTTGAAACTACCGGCGAGCAGCAGGATTCATAATGTATTTCATGTGTCTCGCCTTAAGAAGGCTCTTGGACATAATGTTGTTGCTTTGGCAGAGTAACTTGCACTTGATGAGGAGGGAGAGTTAGTTTTGATTCCTGAAGCTATCCTTGATTTTAGGGAACATTCTTTGAGGAGAAGGGTGATCAAATGGAAAAATTTGCCAGCAGAGGATGCTATGTGGGAAAATGAAGACATCTTACTGCATCCAACCTTACAATTGCTTGAGGACAAGCAATTTTGGGGAGATCGGACTGTAATGTCCCCTTCTCAATGATGTGCTTTCAAGGGTCCACTGGCCTATTCCAGAGACTCGTAGGCTATGTGAAAAGGAGAATTAGGGTTTCCGACTTTGGTGGAGTTCTGCGCGAACTTTTTAGGGTTTATCAGGAGGGAATTCTTCAATTCTGTCTATGGTTTCCTTCTAGATTCTTTATGAACTCCTGGGTAGCATAACATGCATTGGATTCTTTGATGTAGTGAGAACTTACTATTTTTAGTAAGTTAGGGTTTGGCTAATTGGATGATGATGTCTTACTGAGCTTTCCAATCTCTTTCTTTGGGTGCGAAGATCATGCTTTTTCGGAGGAGTATTTCATGACTTACTATTTTTAGTAAGTGGCAGTATGGAGCATTTCTATTTTCGGCAGTTTGGACAAGGTCCTGATCCTGCAACAACTCAATGGTCTTCATTGCTCAGCTTCATCCTAGTTTTTGTTGATAATCAGTAGTGGAGTCATAAGTGATTTAATTAAATATTATTTCCTTGTCCTAAGGGTTAATATTTAAATATTTGTATTTACTGATTAAGTGTATTGAGGACGACTTAAGGAAAAATAAATATCTGATATCAATATTGTTATTTTCCTAAGTCGGTGGTGATAATTTGGCGGCGATTGGGGATGATAAAACATCTCATGTTATATTATTTTTATGTTGCAAAATTGTCACCAAAGGTAAAGTTTGAACTTTGCGAAGGAAGAAGGGAAGTGGGCGCCATGTCTAGGTGAAGACATGAAATGAAATGAAAAGAGTTTGAGTTGAGTTTGGGCGCCATTTGCATTTGAATTTGGTGGAGCATGAAGTTATAAATAAGAGCCTTGGGCTCTCATTTTGGGCATCTTGAAAAATTGCATCATTATGCTGCCAGTTTAGCGATTGACCTTGAAGCTTCAAAGTGTGGCTCCCTAGTATTGTCAGTTTCGTACTTGAAACATAGTACCTAGCTGAGTGGTGTATTCTTGTGACATTTTCAGTGCGTATTTTTTAGTATTTTCAGTGTGGTGTGTTTTCTGGAGTTGCTGGTTTGGTGTGGCTAAAGCGAAGAGTTGCTCATATCTCCATGCCTGTGCAACTCATCATTCTAGGTATCGTCTCTTTGGAAGCATACTAGGAAGGCGACCATTCTTCCAACTTGGCGTAGTTGTTGGTGTGGATTGTGATTTTTAGGAGCAGATCGAACTTTCTGTTGTACCGCCCCCTTTCCTTGTTGTCTTGGGATGCGTGCAACTACTCTCCATTCTCCAGTGTTGCAGGTTTGAGTTTCTATATTGGACGCCTATGTTATATCTATCGTTTTCTTTTGATTTGATGCGATTCGGGATAGTTTTGAGAAAGTTATTAGTGGTTTGGTGTTTCCGGTAGTGGTTGGACAGTGTGTTTCTAGCTTGCAAAATTAGAACAGGAGTAGTGTTTTATGTTGTGTGATTTTGGAAGTATTTCGCTTGGGATCAGCATTAAACATCTTCTCTAATCTTTTATCTCTGTTTTTGTAAGATTGTTTCAATAGTACTGATCAATCATTCTTGCTGCAACTTATTTGTATTTCCCACTGCATAAGTGGAAAAGGTTGGCCATGCCGCCTATCTTTGTTTGTAATAATGTCCTCCCGCTGAATAAGCGGTGGAGTTGATAGTAATCTTCATTTTAGTCCTCCCGTTGCATAAGTGGTAGAGTGATTGCTCATTCCAGTTGTTTGTATTGTCTTTGGTTGGTTTACCGCCAAGTGATTTTAGGATTTTTCATTACCCGCTTTATAAGCGGAAGGGGTTGGCTTGCTGCCCAGTATTGTAATCAGCATCTCATATTTGCATCTAACGATCCCCTATCGTTGTATGCTCTGACCCTCCCAATTTGGGCTCTCGGTGATCAGAAAGGGGAGGGTTCCCTTCAGTTGTTTGGATTTCTTTATTCTAACCTTAACGGGTTGTTGTGTTTGTTTGTAAATCTCGTTGGAAAATAAATTAAAAAATTAAGGGGAATATTACAAAACATGACCATACCAAGTACAATATGGTATTAGAAGGATAAATCATTTATTACAATATGCAATATGTGAAATAATGAATGATTTCCAACACACAAAATGTGTACATAAATAGTAGCTTGCAGTTGGTTAAGATTACCAACCACCACGAACTGCCAAGCACAACTACTTGTAGGGAACAATTGAACAACATTGCATAACAAAGCCAACTAATACTACACATTTAACACTTTCGCTGACAATATTTATTTATAAACGACTTAGCATAATTTGTCGACTACTACCATCTATGTTGCATTGCAACTTACTATGTCATCACATGTGAGTCAACATATATCTTGTATCGCAAAACTTAAAAACACTGCAATGTACTTTATAAACTCTTCCAGTAAGGACACTCTATAGGTGAATATCACCTAACTCTCAACACTTCCTTCAATTTAAGCAAATAAAAGGGACATAATTTGAAGTGTTATTGGTCATTCATTAGGGCTATACTTATTACAACTCTATTATCTTGTGGGTTCCCTCAAATTAGACCAACTAAATCCACTTTCTTTGTGCTTCTTTCATTCTTGACCTACAACTTGGGCTCTGCGTTTTCTTTCCACAAGTACTTGATTTATCCTTTTGTGCAATTAATGAGCTCAACTTCTAGGAATTCAAATATATGATTTTCATAGCCATTTCGAAACTTGTCATTTATCATACAAAATCAATAATGTCGAGGACAAAAGTTTCACTTTCAGAAATAGTACCAGTGGATTCTAGTTGTAGTTTTACCAATGCGCATAGAGAATCATATTTTAATTGAATTTTGAATAAATCTTATTTATTCACTACGGATAATGTTTTGTTAGTCCTTTTGGATTGTACCCTCTTTTCTTAGGAGTATTTAGTGAACACAAAGGATTAATTTTCTTAAATATGTGAAAATTACAAGCAAAGTATTGCAAAGCAAATTCAAGAATCAAGTGCAAATGAAAATAAGTTAAACCTTTAGGGAATTGATACGGTTTTTCCATCAGAAGATTTGGCATCGAGTGTGTATACAATTCACCTAACGTAGAATTATTCTCTATATCTTCTTATGCCATGTCCACATGATAAACATCTTTAGGAACTAACGCATTTCGCTATTGACTGACATGGTTCCCTGCATTCTCATGTCAATCCACCTTTTGTGTCAAAGTAAAGTTGAGATTCTACTAGACTTCTACAGTGTCCATCAAGTATTGTAACTTTTCTTTTTATAGGTGGATATGATCCACAAATTAACAATAGATTTTAGTATTGGAAAAGCTGTGGGAATAAGAAACTAGTCTGTCTTTTGAGACCTAATTATAGGAATATATACATTACTTGTAAAGCAAAAGCTCAAGGGCACACAAAATGAGGAAATGAGGTGCAATTTCCAATAGGTATAACCTACACAGGAATGCATCCTAAGAAGAGATTGAAGTAAAGCAAAAGCTATTGAATTTTAAAAACAGCTAACATAATTCATATACATTTTGATGACAAGAAGTAAATTCTTATCCGACAGTTGATCAAATATTCTCCATCTGATTGCTGAAATAACGATTAGCATATCTTTTGACAACAATGCAGTTCTCTTTGCATAGAACATACAATTCTGGTTTGACTGGGAACAAACTGATGGAGCTGATTATATCAGTGATCTCTGGTCAACCTGCCCACTGTTTTTTCTCTGCACATCGTGTACTAGCTTCTTGTCAAATATATTCTGCCTTGGATTGGGGCATTATATTCCATTAAGGAAATTATTTCAGCAAAGGTTCTCACCATCAGGAGCTGGTCTTCTTCGCACTTTATGATTGCTTAACAGGTTGAAGTTGTGTGTATGAGAGATAGACGGACAGTATAAGACAAGAACTGAAACTGTGGTGACCAATATTTGATCTATTTCTTCACCTTTAATTGCTTTCGAGCAAGGAACCTCTCCCGAGCTGACTGGATAATGTTTTCACGATTCTCTGAGAGCTTTGGGGTAACAGTTGCACTGCAGTTTGTTACCTCTTGGGTTGGAATATTCAATTCTTCAGTAGACAAAGCCCTTCCACTGTGTTCAGGCAAATCAAAAAAATCATAAATATGCAAAACACAACCAACACATATATTCAAATAAAAGAATGTTTAACCCTTCTTAACCATAATACTGTTCTCGTTCACAATGTAAATTGAACATGTGAGTCACACACATTTAACTGATATTAACTACAATTTGGTCTCCTTAACCTCTGTAAATTCCAAATGTCAAAGATATAAGTACATGGAGGAAACACATACCTGAGTTTACCAATATCAAAATGTTGTAGCTTTGCCCAAATTGGCTTGACCCACGATGCTTCAACAGAACATAAATTACGTATATATGGACGAGATGTTACAAGTAACTCATTATAAAGAACATATTCTGGGTAAAGCCCATCATCATCAACCTCTAGTGGACAAGCAGTTGGATGCACCTGCCATAGCATAAAACAAAGAACAATTTACAAATTTTAATGTTAACCAGATACGACACATAGAATATCTCTCTATTCACAACAGGGACAATATTTATAACACTCAGAAATCTATGCAAATAAAGTCCAGAACCTGCACAAGCTGTGCCTTGTAGCACAAGGTTCTGTAACCATTGTGCCGCTCCATTCGTTGTGCCAGTCGGTTTGCAAAACCAACACATAAAGCTTTCCTCAATTTCCTAATCATGATCCTCTTTTCTCGAAAACTTTCTTTTGTCATGACATCGAGAGATTCTGAACATCAAAAATCAGACTAAATCATTAGTATAACTAACCACATTATACTGCTGTTAAATTAGTAGAATATAGCAAACAGAAACTCCCGCTGACCAGGGCTTTTTGTTGGATGTCATGTAAAATTATTATTATATAGTCGAGAAATTTGTACTCGGGCAGATATTTAATATCTAATCAACAGGTAGATAGATATCTCTGTCAAATTTGAACAAAAAGGAAAAATCTGTGCCTTTCAAAAACTAACCTCTTAGGTTGCACATGGCTGTTAGATTTAGCCTATACTAGTACGTTTCTACATAAGTCCTATATTTACTATACAGAGCTTGTGCATTTCTAACCTCGAAATGAGTTTCAGTACAGAACCTTTTTAATGTTAATTTATTCATGCATATAAATAAAAGAAAAAGGACTTTTAATGGAGTTCCCCTTGCATATCCAAATGTTATCTTAGTAGTTCTTCTTGGCCTGTCCATAGGAAGAATATATACTCTATTTTTCTGTCAAATATATAACATCCCATAATTTCAATATTCACGAGGGTTTGATCAAAAGGTATAGGGACTGACCTCTCATGAAGAGGCTCGGAACTCAATCCTCGGGAAGTTACTATTAAACACATGAAAGATCATGCTGCTTTGTCTCCTAGTGTGATTTGAGCTTATTGTCCTCATTTTTGTTTTCAAAAATGAAGAACCATTACATGAAATTTTTGTCAAAAAATGAAAATTTTACTCTATGGCATGCTTCCTGAGGCAAGATTTTGCCTAATCCTTGGACTGGCTTAATCCTCAATCCATCCTTGAACCACGTTTCGAATTTCATTGCATTCTGGGTTCATTTGCTATGTCTTTCCTTCAATTTCGGGTTTTTTTCTCCCTGACTGCAAGTGGGAAATTTTCCTTGAATTGCAAGTTTTAATGATTTTCTTTGTTTTAGTCTTTGTAGGGAAATTTTTGGCTAATTACAAGTGCACTTTATTGAAAAAAGAACTTGTAACTTACTTTTTATTTCCCCCTTGATGTTTTTTGGCTTTTTTAGTTTTGATAGAGATTTTTTGGATAAGTTACAAGTTAATTTTAAATTGCATATTTAAAAGTCACTTGTAATTCTTTTCTAAAACCCCCTTTACAAGTAATTTGTAACTTGCACATCTCTCTCCAAAACCCGATTTTGCTTAGAAATGGAATAAAGTGACAATTTTAAACTTGCTATTATGCCCAAAAAATCCGATTTTCTTCAAAAAGTGTAAATTGGGGAATTTTAAACTTGTAATTGCATTTCTAAAACCCGATTTTGTCTTGTTGAGAGAAAAGTAACATTTTAAAACTTGTTATATGGGAATTAAAACCCGATTTTCTCTTTAACATGAAAAATAAAACTTGCATTCCTTTTCCAAAAACCTGACCAGCTAAAGGAAGGCGTTTTTGTTGCAAATTGGAAGCATTTTTTGTGGAGATTTTTTGGGAGATACAAGGCGTTTGAGATTCTTCCCTATTTTTATGCATTTATCACGCCATTTGGGGTTTATGTTTGCTGGATTTTTATCTAAAATAGCAAACACGTGTTTGCCAAAACCCACGTTTTGGTGGATCCAAACTCCACGAAGCTTCAATCTCCTAAGTCGTTTTTGCTTATTATGCTAAGGCGTTGAAGTTGGAGGAAGATTAGACCGGTTCTTGTGCCATTAAGTTTGCTTTCGGTGCCACGTTTTTCTGCCCAAGGCGTTTTGGTAAAACATGGCAAAGGTTTTGAAATGCGGTTTAATCTCTATTGAAGAGTGAGTTCTTCTTTCAAAGATTGATCATCTTTTTGAAGAGGCATTTTCAGTTTGAAGCAAGGTATGATTTCTTTTCTTTCTTTGTTTCATTTTATTGTTTTCTTGTCTTCTTGTTTTTCCTTTCTAGTTTTAAATTTGTGTATATGTTTATTTTGCCCCAAAAATCGATTTTGTGAGAGAGATTTTCTCCTTTCCAAGGCAATTTGTGAATTGCATTGTTCTTCCCTATTTTCCCTCTTTACTTGTATTCGGGATTTTAAATCCCGATTACAAGTTGGATGAAAATCATTGTTCTTCCCTTATGGTTATAAGAATTTAACCATCTTTTGTTGAAATTCCAAGTTGCAAAGATGAAAAATACCCTTCCTTCCAAATTCGGGTTTTTAGAACTAGATTGCATGTCCAAAGTTCTTCCCATTTTCTTGAAAATGACATTCCCAAAACTTTCCTATTTTTATCCATCCATATTGCTTATATCCGTACTTTCCGTTCACGTCATTTCCCGCAAGTCTAATTCTCATTTTTCACTCATTTCTCCATTTTTCGTTTTACAAGTATACTTGCATTTGGGTTTTAAAAATTTGATTGCATGTGCACTCTTCCCAACTTGTATACTTGTAAAATTTTCCCCAAGATCCGAAATTGATCAGAGTCAAATTTCCACCATTCCCATTTATTTTCCATCTTTCTCTCACAAAATTGTGAAGTGCAAGGGTTGGTGTTGTTCCCATTTGAAGAAGGAAAAATGTTAGTTGCAGCTGATTATGATGTTGCCTTAACACTTTTAAGTCTTCATCGTAGTATACCAGGTTGTCTTTCAATGTCAGATTTACCATCCTCTCCTATTCCAAAGAAGATGAAGTATAAATATGACAAGTACCAGAATGAAGTTTCACCTTCGCAAGTTTCCTCTCCTTTGGATCGCATAAAAGATACGGAAATAAGGCATGTGGACATGTCAGAATTTGACAAGAGAGTGGAGGATCCGATAGTAATATGCAGCGGCTGTTGGACAGCCACATCCATCACACATCCTCTTTTCCAGTGGCTGCCCTAGAACCTGAATTTGTTCTCGCTTGCGCCCATCGCTTTGACAAAGAGACAAGAACCATTAAAAATGATGATGGTGAAGCAATAATCCGCCTTGATGCAGATGCAATTGAGAAAGTCTTCAGAATACCACCAGCACTTGTTTATATGGAAATTTCAAAGGATAGTGCAGTCGAGTACTATGTCAAGAGGGAAAAGGACTGCAAATGTCATATTAACAAGTGGATTCATGAGCCAGGAGCCGCCTTCTCAAGGTGGCTAAGTTGTACCGTTGTGACTTTAAGTGGGAAATTGGAGACATCATAACTCTCCTCAACAAGATGATGGGTCTTGAACACTCCAATATTTTTGAACCCTGGATGTATCAGTTTACCATGTTCATAAGGCAATCCCATCATATATCATGGGGAGAGATTATCAGCGATGCTTTATGCGAGCAACTTGCAGCAGTTCCTACCACCATGACGTTTTACATGAATTCATACTTAGTGTATTTGGCAGCGTCACTCAGACATTTCCCTTGTCTTTCTACCAAGGGTGATCGATCGCTTATACCTGTGTGGGAATATCATGATCAGCTGCCTTTGAGACCCAACAGATTGCATTTTAGAAGAGTTCAAGATGCATTATTTGGTTACTTCATGTGCCAGTTTGACAAGACTCTAAAGAACAGAAGGGTGTCACATGAGGCATGGGAAAGAGTGAATGAGTATGGGTGTTTGTTTTTTCAATTTCCGACCTTTACCTATATGAAAGTTGGATGCTATAGTGGGCAGCCAAGTGGGCAGCCATACATGCTTCTTAGATACCCGATCGATAAGATCATTCTTATGGAGTTGGGAAGACAGATCATGGCTGTGCACGCTCATCAGTTTGTCAGACATAAGGTCGGAATGGGGATTTCTACAACAAACCCATTGAAAATTGGCCGGTATTCTCTTGTCGCATTCGTCAAAGCCAAAGCTATGGAGACTGAGATGCAAGAGATTAAACTCAAAAGGTTTAAATCCAGGGCAGATTTTGATTACCGGGTATGAAGGAAAAGATCAAAAAGTCCTTCGTGCACATGCATCGTATCGAGGATATCTGGGTAGATCTCCGTACAGAAATGGAGGTTCTCAAGATGGACTACTGCAGGCTTACCGTTGAGCAAGTTATTGATCTGAACCTGGTGGACATTCCGCAAGGAATGATCGATGACGGTCATGTGCTCGATCCAAAGTACGTCTCACGAAGGGTTGAGGAAGCCCCACTTCCTTTGATCCAATGGTCGCATAAAGAATGCACGTCCATTCTTGAAAGATTTCGGCCTATCCTAGCTAACACTAACACTTGGCTCAAAGGTAATGGTGTTAGACTCATCAAGATCAAGGTTGGGAAAGAAGATGACTCTACAGGGCCTCTTGGACGTAAGTCTGAGATTCAGATTGACAACAAGGAAGGTGCATCATCTTCAAGCACCGGGATCAAATTGCGGGTTAGTTGGGCAGTAGTGCTTCCCCCTGAGGAGGCAACAGTTCATGGAAAGGAAAAGTCCCGGTTTCATGTTCATGTGATCGATCCTGATAATCCAGAAGGACAGCAATCCGATGATGCTCCTAAGTCTCTAGCTTCGGACTCACCTCATGAGATTCCTTCCTCAGTTTCCATCGAGACGCCTCTTTCTCCTCCTGACATAATAGTGGAAGAGTCTCCTCAGAATGTCGTTCCTATTTCAACAATTGAGCCACCTCCTAATCATCTACAAGAGAGTTCGCTGGAAATTCCTGAGGATACTCCTACATGTATCCAATTGTCAGAGATTGATACCTCTACTTCTGGCTTTGAAGAATTTATGAGGCAATCCTCATGCCCATTGGTTACTGAGCAAACCATGGTCGCCATCCAAACAGATACTCCTCCCAGGGTGACCACGGTTGTTCAAACAGAAACTGCTTCTCCTTCGCCTTCAGCAGCTACTAGAGGAGAACTAGCCATTTTACCTCCATGACTTAGTTCTTTTACCCCAAAGAGGAAGAAGCAGGAAATCTCTCTTGATGTCTTTGACTATAGGCCCAAGGTTGCTAAAAAGGCCAAGATAATTTCAAGAGTAACTGTTGATAGCAATAAGATGAAAGTGGCATTAATTGTTGAGCCCCTTGCGGATAAGCCATGTGAGGAAATGCAAGTTGCTGATTACAAGGTTACAAGGATAGAATTGGGCAAACAAACGCATGACGTGGTCAAACACAATGCCCAGCAATTTGTAGCCTCACTAGTGCAGCAGTATGACGAACTTATAGCAAAGAAAGCCAAGCTAGAAGAGGAGAATCGGCAACTTGTTGCAATTGTTCATAAAATTACAAAACCTGCTGGTGAAGGGAGTAATCCTACAAGTTCTTCTAGTTCCCAAGAATCGATTCGTGGAGTTGAGAGAGCTGCCCAGAAAGTACAAGCATTGGATTCTTGGGTGGATCAACTTCATGATCTATGTGCACAAGTGTTGAAAGACATTTTCCAAATGATGGATAAGTTGGAGGCCATTGAAGAGAAATTGAATCATACCTCCGACACTTTCAAATAACATCTGGAAAGGGTTGAAGATAGTTTGACTATCTGGTGCACCATGCCCCAACAACAGTTGAGTGTTCTTCAGAAGCATGCCATTATTTCTTCTAGGGTCATGTACTTGGAATTTGAAGAACTTCTGGAGAATAAAGCCCTTGTTCTCAAATCCCTCATTGAGGAGATTGATGATGCAATGAGATTGCGGGGTGAAGTATTTCAAGGTATTGTTTCCCATTGTGAGAAGGCTTCTTGCAACATAATGAGTCAGAATGGAGAGCTGATACCAGAAGAAGAAATTCTTGCAGATCTACAGATGAGAATTCATAATGAATGGAGGAGCGAACAATTCTTAGCTGCTTCAATTCAGGCTTTGATGAAACATCAAACCGTTTTGCACGAGATCCAATCCATCTTGGAGAAGAACAACTCTATGCTTCTTCAATGCCATGATACCATTGTGAAGACCATGGTTGTTGCCAAGAACACCCACAAACCGAATCCCGCTGAGCTACGAATGATCATCCAGAAGTTCGAAGGATTCATGTCTTCACATGTTGCGGCTTAAGTGTTTTTCAACACTTAGTATTTTTCCAGATTTGTAATCTCTTAGTTGTAGTTTTTTTTTTGACAAGTTGCATGTAAAAACCTTTTATAAATTGTCAGTCAAGTCTTTACTTGCACTTTTGTAATTACATGTAAGGCAACTACAAGTTGTGTTCAGTTAGGACTGTAGTTGGAGTAAGTCATAGTTAGTTATTGAATAAATCTTGGTGGTTGAGAGAATTTCTTAAGTTGGTTGAGATCCTCCCACCTTTTTCTCAAGGCTCCTCTTCTATAAATACTTGAGGGGTCTATTGTAATCTTTATCTTTTTGGAAAGCAAGCAAAAACTCTGCCAAATTTGTAGCAAAGAAGTCTTTGAGCTTTTATGTGTAAATTGAAGAATTGAAAGGAATAAAAGAAAATTGCTCAAGCTTTGAGTCTTTGTGCTACATTCTTGAGTTTGTGTTCCATATTACCTTTCTTGCAAGTGTTTCTTTGAGAACTTAATCGAATCTGATTTGCAGTCTTTGAACTGCAAGTATTGGAGATTAATTTGGTTAAAGTAGAAGTTCTATTGGAAAAAAGCTGTAAAACTTTGTGCTTACACTTGTTCTTAACAAAGTTTAGAAGTAAGTAGATTTAATGAGAAATAGTTGAGTCTTTGAGCTCACACTTGTTCTTTCTGTCTTGCGTAGAAAGAATAAGATATTTCAGTCTTTGTGTTGTTATAATTTGTTCTTAATAAAATTAGTACAGAAAAGGGTAGATAGGACTGCACATAATCAAGACTTTGAGCTTGATATTGATGTCTCGTCCCGAAGGAAGTGATGAAAGTCTTTGAGCTTTCAGGAAACTTCATTTCCTTTCTCTCATTTCATTTCGAAAGTTGTTACTGCTGTTTTATATCAAATCGCTATCACTTTTCTGTGAAGAGAAAAAGATATTGCCTTTCTTGAAAGAAGAAGAAAGACTGTTGTCCCATCCCATTTTATTTTTAAGCTTTAGATAGATAGGGGGAGCCTTCCCTTAATTAGGAGAGTTTTACTCACACACTGTGGTTGAAACCACAATTTTGTATATTTCCCCAAGTGTACAAAATTTTCAACCAACAGAGCTCACCATAAAGGCATGGCAAGACCACATGCTATTAGTATTGATTAAAAAAACACTGATGAAATTTTGTTGTGCAAACTAGTAATTTGAAAGTTGAAATAAACTTTTAATGGCAATGTTGATTATGTTTAGTTGATCTTCAATTCATTTGGTTAAATAAACAATACATTGTAAAAAGCACATAAACATGCTTTAAAAGGGAGGAATTAGTACTATTTTATACATGAGACAGTGCAAATCCAAATGCAACTTGACCCATATAGGGAATTATGCATGACTATATCAATTCCATATAAAAATTAGCATTCGCACCTGATGATGCAATGGGCATGCCAATAGGGGTAGTTCAGACATAAGGAGACAGTAAGTAGGTGCAAGAAGATTTCAGTGTGGAATGGTGGAATAAAATATAATATGACTATAGTAGTGTGGACAGATGCATATAAAACATTCAGCTTTGATTAAAGTATTTACCAACTACATTTTTCACTTCTCAGAAATAGTTGCTGCACTAATGCATTTCTCAATGGGCCGAATTCTTAAACTATTTTATGTGTTAATTTGCTAACAAATGAAACAACAATGTAAGTATAGCTAGTTGCCATGTCCCCTTTCTAAGATTAGATCCATGAAGCAGACTGATGAGCACACAATTATACTGTGGGGGGGAGGGTGAATCAGTACAATACTATCTTTAACTTTTTCAACCTAATAATCATAATATCATTCACATAAGATGCAACATCTACACAACACAAGAAGAACACAAGATTTACATGGAAACCCTTATAGGAAAAAACTATGGCAAAATATTGTTTATATAAAACTCTTTTACAAACTTCGTAGGCACCAACCCACAAGAGACACCAATCCCCTCAATTTGTAGGCACCAACCTACTAGAGACACCTATAGGAGGCACCAACCTCCACAGCTAAGCACCAACTTAGCGAGAGACACCAATCTCCACTTTGGGAAGCACCAACTTCCAAAACTTCACTTATTTATTCTCCAATTCTGCCTTAATTTTTGCTCCAAATCTGCCTTATATCTTTGTTTCAATATGCTTTTAGATCTAAAAGCATATCTGCTTTATAACGCTTTACAAAATCTACTTCAAATCATGTCTCATTACATTGCTTCCTCTTGTATTCATTCCATTATGATACATCTTTTATTTATCACCTTCTACTCTTTGAACATTCTCTATAAATATTCTATTCACTTCATAGCTCTTCTTCTTCACTCTTCACATATCACACACTTCTACTAGCAAATCTTGTTCTTTTTATATCCTCGTGTTCATATGAAGAGATGCATCCCTTTTGAAGGATGATGACCTTCCAAATGGACATGACTCTTCATGAACCTTAATCGCTACCTTTGTTATTAATCACTGCCCTTTCAGAGACTCTTAATCACTGCTCTTTGTAATCACTGACCTTTCTAAGACTCTTTATAATCACTGTTTTTTAACTTGTTAATCACTGCCTTATTACTTCTCAACTGCTGTCCTTAGTAATTGCTGCCTTTTAATGATTGCTGCTCCTCATTAATTACTCGCTGCTTCACATTCACTACTCGCTACATATTCTACTTGTTTTCAAATTAACTAATATATAAGAAAAACTGTCTCGGTTAGCCAGCATTGATAAAGACTTAAATGAACCTTTGTCTATGTCCGCCAGCATTGATGAAGATTTAAATGAACCTTTGGCTTAGGTTGGCCCATAATTAACATTGATTTCCATTTTAAGGTGGTGCCAAAATAATGAAGGTTGGCCAGCATTGATAGTATGGGTCGGCCAAACATAATTTAATTTATTTTAATTCCTTTATAAGAAGTTGACAAGAGCATTGGCCATTCAGAAAAGTGGCCCAATTAATATTATTTTAACTTCTCCCATAAGAAATTAAGACGTTGCTGCAATATTTCCTAATCAGCTAGACTGTGCATAGAAAGAATACCATCTCATGGGTCGGCCCATTAATGAATTGACTTTTGCATTGTCTCTCCAATTCTGCACTTATGTCTTCTCCAATGATGCTATAATGTCTGCTCTAAATCAGATATGAAGTCCTCACAAAGTCTGCTACAAGATAATTGACAACCACCACAACAATCCTCACCTTTGACATCAGTGACAGTATGTCCAACTCTAGCCTATCCCCATTTCTTGTAGGCTAAAGGATAGAACAAAGGAAATCATAGTAGTGATATTTTAAGTGGGTCCAATCACTTTGATTCAAAATGGCAACTTAAAATATCATTTTTTGGTCTTATGTAATATTTAAATAAGTGTTTTTAACACATCTTCAAAATATAATTCAAAAGGGAATTTTGGATGTCATCTTAAAGTGAAGAAAAAAACCAAATAGATAAAAACAAATAAATAAAGGGCCCCAAAGTAAAGCATCTATAAAATAGAAGGCAAGACTCATATCAAATCATCACTTATCATTTACATTTTCGAATGTTAATTGAAGATTGAACTTTATGTTCATCTTTCCATCCAAGGATAAAAACCCTTAATATTTTAGACATCTTGGAGAATGAAAACTCTTTTGATTTCTAAGGTTGGATTTGACGACAAAAACAATCTTGTCTATAAGGGGTGACTTCACCCAAGGGTTGCATTTGTGCTCAAAGAATTTTCAACTTGTGAATTATTGAAGATATTAGCTTATGAAGAATTGAAAGAATTTTTTTTATTTCTTTTAATAGATAAGTACACAGCCTTGTTGGTGCAGCTCCCATATATATTAAAAACCATAAAAAGTACAGAGATGAAGAGAAGACCAGTCATGGCTCTCTTAATGTCATAAAATACATCATGCCTTCAGCCATTTCATAAATCCTTTCAACATGTTTCAGCATGAAGAGATCACCATATTGACTTATAAACCTTCCGAATGTGCCTATAAATTTTCATTCCAGTCCCTCTCAATACAAAATAAGTGCCTGCCCAGATATCTAATTCTCCTTAACACCAGTCACAACAAAAATACCAGCAATATGAGCCACTTTTGGTATGATCTCCATATCGTCTATTATGTCCAGCCAATACCTATCGATTCTCTGCCATTATGAAGTTTGTTGCAACTTCCCACCATAACCCCTGTTGTGACCATTTCACACATCGCCCCATTAGAATGGGGACCCCCCTCTTTTCGCTTTGTTTTTTTGCTTTCTCTCTGCTTGTTCTTCTCTCTCTTTTTAGGGTTTTGAGTGAGTGAGTGATCCTGGGCTAGGGCTAAACATTAAGGGTTCCTTTTTGACGTCATTCAGGCTAATTCCAGTCAAATTTTGGAAAAGTGTTAAGTGTCCTCCTGAAGAATTGAGATTGTTGAAATAAGGTAAGCCTTCCAGAGGAGTCAAATAGGTCTTAGGTTAGGTCTAGTAAGGGTTTTTTTGGGGTAAAGTCCAATTTTGGCTAAGTGTTAGCATTTTTGAAGGAGAAATTCTGTGTTCTTGCCTGGGGAAGTTTTGATCATTTTTTGGAAAGTGAGATGATGCCTGAAACAGAGAATTCGCCCCTGACCCTTGCTGAGGGTCCAGGGCGAACTTTATCCTAAGCACAATTTCTTGTTTTTGATGGACTTGCTAACTGGTTCCTGGCCTTGAAAATGACCTGACTTTGCTTGGTGAAGTGGTTTGAGACTCAAATTTTGAACAGTTTAGCCTAAAATGAGAAAGTCGCTCCTGACCCTTGCTGAGGGTCCAGGGCGAAAAATGTTGTTTAAACATATTTGTCACTAACTTTTCTAAATTGTTTTGTGCAGGGTCTCCCGGAAGGATGATTGGACGTGACTTAAGGCAATTGAAGTTTTGAAGACAAGAAAAATGATAAATTTTGAGCACTAAGGGCAAAATCGCTCCTAACCCTTGCCAAGGGTCCAGGGCGAAATCTTGATTTCCCTCACTTTGCAGTAGAAAGAGACCAAGTTTTGAGCATGAATGGAAAATGAATGACTTTCTCCACCCGCCTGAAAGAGTTTTAGCTTGAAATGATGAAGGATCTTGTTGAAATCATCAAAATCGCTCCTGACCCTTGCTAAGGGTCCAGGGCGAAAAACCTTATGGAGGTCATTTCTAACCTTATTTGATCGATTTGAGATGTCAAAGGCATGGTGGAGGATGAAATGAGCATGATGAAGTATCCAGACTTGATTGAAGATGATGAGATGAAGGAATTTTGCCCAAGAAAGGTAAAATCGCTCCTGACCCTCTCTGAGGGTCCAGAGCGAAATTCTTTGCAAACATATTTTTTGACTTTTCTTGGACATGAAAACCTATTCATAGCGTGAAACAAGATGACATCTTCCTTAGCAAAGAGGTTTTAAGATGAAAAGTGGAGTATTTTGGTCACAACTGCAAAATTCGCTCCTGACCCTTGCTGAGGGCCCAGAGCGAAATTTTCAAAAGCACATTTTTCTTGCAGAGTTAAAGTGTTTTTATGATTGGAATGGAGTCAAGGAAGCATGTCTTACCCATAGAATATAACTTGGATGATCAACAAGGAAGCAATCAAGCCAAAATTAGAAAATCGCTCTTGACCCTTGCTGAGGGCCCAGGGCGAAAAACCTAATATTGAACCTTTTCCTCCAAGTTTGAGTGAAGCTGAGGCTAGACATGGGTTTGAAATAATGTTTAAATTGCCTTGAAGTGAAAAGAGATTGTTGAGAGTCAGGATTTTGAAGGCAAATGTAAAAATCGCTCCTGACCCTTGCTGAGGGTCCAGAGCGAATTTCCAGGATTCTCTCCTTTATTTGAAGAATTAAGGCAAAATCTTGCTTGGATAGGAAGAGGACATGATGTTTTATGCCTTAGAGGCGATTTGAGGTCCAACGAATGAAGAAATATGCCTAAAACCAAAAAGTTGCTCCTAACCCTTGCTAAGGGTCCAGGGCGAAAATCACAAAAACTGCATGTTTCCTTCAAAATTGTACTAAGGCAAGGTTAGGCTAAGGAAGAAAAGACCTCCAAAAGCATGATGAATGATGATTTGCATTTGAAACTTGATGATTTTGGGCTAAAAATGAAAAATTGCTCCTGACCCTCAGAGAGGGTCCAGGGCGAAAATGTTGGAAACTCTCATTTTACCTTGCAACAACAAAGCAAATTTGGATGGAGTGGATGAAGAGGGACGTTGCTTAGTGACGAATGAAGTTTCAATGAAAAATGGTGGAGAATTAAGCCCAATTTGCAAAAATCGCTCCTGACCCTTGCTGAGGGTCCAGGGCAAAAAATTTGAAAAGAGGATTTTCTTGCTTATTTTGGAGGCCTAAACATGATCTAGCTTGGTGAGAAAGTGTTTTGATAAGGGAATGAAGATTTTTAGTCAAAATTAAAAAATCGCTCCTGACCCTTGCTGAGGGTCCAGGGTGAAAAACACCAAAATCACACTTTTTCTCCCAAATTGGATAGTGCAAAGTATGGAAGCCAGTGAGAAGATCTATTTGAAATGTCTTGAAAAGATTTTGAACGTTGAAAAATGCTAATTTTGAGCAATATTAGGAAAATCGCTCCTGACCCTTGCTGAGGGTCCAAGGCGAAATTCCTCTAAAGGGCATTATTTCCTTCAAGATTTTTGATGAGGTAACTCAATTATGCAAGGAAATGGATCTTAGAAGTAACGTTGAGGGTTCAACAATTAAGCTAAGGTGGATTACAACTTAAAAATGAAAAATCGCTCCTGACCCTTGGAGAGGGTCCAGGGCGAAATTGACATTTCCACCTATTTTCCTCATGCAAAATGTTAAAATTTGAAGTGCAACACCTTAACTGGATATCAATTTACCCTCCAGGAGATTTTTCAAGTCAAGATGCGAAGTATTCAGGGCTAAAATTGGAAAATCGCTCCTGACCCTCAAAGAGGGTCCAGGGCGAAATTATTTGCAAGCTTCATTAAGCCTTGTTTTAAAAAATTGATATTCTCCAATTTGCATTAGATCGCCAAAATTGCTAAAATCGAGGCATTTGGAAAATTAAAGTTAAATTCGCATTAAATTAAAAGCATTTGGCGTTTAATAAATTAATTTTATGCCTTGAGAAAATCGAAATTTTACTTTGGAGGCATTTAAAATTAATTTTTATTAAATTAAAATTAAAAATAAAGCGCTCAAGGCATTATTTTGCCTTTATTTTGCAAGTCGGCCCCCATTTTTTGAGATTTTTTTTTTTTTTTTTTACCTCCTTTTTGCCAAGTCGGCCTAGGGGAAGCAAGGGGTGAGTGCTCTATATAATAGGGATGCTTTGATCAAGTTTAATCATTCATTCAATCATCCTTTTATGTGCGAAATTGGAGAACTAATTGGAGGTGCGAAATAGAGCTGGTTTGGAGCGAATTTCTTTCAAGTGTTGAAAGCTAAGGAAGTGGAGTTTATTCTTTTCAAGGCTAGAGGAGGCGCAATTCATCAAGAGAGGGCTTTGATCTAAACTTTGCCTAGCGAAATCCATTTTTTGCATCATTTCTTAGAGTTTAGCACTCAAGAGGAGGTATGGCGAAATTATCTTAACATTCTTGTTCAAGACTTGATTTTTTGGACACTTTTTTAGAAAAGTCTAAGTGATTGATGAGTTAATTAGGAAATGATAACTCTAGATTTATCATGAAGTTTCCTAATTAAAATCTTAAATCTTCCTTTTGAGTCTTAATTTCTACACTTCAAGATATAATGCTTGAGAACTAATTTTGAAATGTTGTGTAGGTGTCAAGATGGCGACTTCAAAGGCAGGAGCATCTACTAGTCGCCCGGCTCTCATCAAAGAAGATCAGAGGAATGACGAATTGGAGACCAGGATCGTGTCCAAATGGAGTAATATCGGAGACACCAACTTGGGAAACTTCAATGTGAAGAAGTTTCGAGAGGTCCCCTACATTGGCAAGCCATCGCCTATTGAGAAGAAGATAATTGAAAGTGGCATCATCAAGGCAGCAGGTTTCCCTCCAGCAGTCAAGTGCCATGAGCTGATGATCAAGTGTGCCCGCCACTATGACTCACAATCAAGGTCGATCGTATCCAAGGAAGGGAACACCTTAGCTTACCTTTTAGAGGAGGCTATAAGTGAGGCTCTTCATCTTCCAAAGCATAAAGATATGATTTACAAAAGTTTAGAAGGAGCCAAGTCAATGTATGAAGATGATCCCGACACCTGTCTGAACCTCATCAACAAGAATTGGTTGCTCAAAAGTCGGCCTCGCTTGAACAAGATTCCCAACACACCGCATAGGATCGACTTCCAGGAGGAGTACAGAGATTTGATAACTTTTCTCAATCGAGTTACAGGGGCTCCTCAAGCCTTCTACTTCGAAAAGTGGATGTTCTTCTTCATTCAAGTGATAATCCAAGGAAAAGGAATACTTCATTGGGCCAGAATTATTAGCAATAGTCTGGATGTGTAGTTGAGAAGACTAAGGCCTACCAAATCATTCCATATGAGCTCGTATGTCATATATGCCTTAATCAGGAGTTTCGAGTATGCAGGGCTACCTCACAGAGGAGTGATCGGAAGAGGACCTGAAGAAGTGAGAGTTTGTGACTCTTATGTTCATCTACATCATCCGCCTAGAAGTGACTACAAGTTAGTCAATGATACCTTCACGATGAACATCACTAGGATATTGCAAGGTGGAATTCATAATCGACTATCTCTGGATGCGCAAGAACTTGTGAAGAAGTATGGTGCGTGGTTCATCCAGTTTCGAAAGTTTACATATATCAGAATTCATGGGTGTCTTTCACCTCCATACATGTTACCGAGGTATCCGACTGACAGGATAGTGCTACTTGAGGTAACTAGATAGTTGGCGGCTTATGCAAAGGTATCCAGACACAAGCATGGAAATGGAATTCCCGTGCCCATCATATTGGGGAATTCAGTTCAAGTATGTCCTAACACTCAAGCCTCGGAAGATGCAGAGAAGGAATTAGCATTGTATTCATTCACATTCTTTGCCTCACGGGAGAATTTCGATCCTCATGGTTATATGGAGGAAACAGTTGGTAAGAAGTACGGACATGAGTTTCAGGTAGAGGATTTTTGGATGAATCTCTCAAGTGATTTAGAAGTTAGAAGAAAGATGCATTCCAGGCTACCTTTAGATTTCATCAAGAAATGCAAGGTTTATAGAGTAGCTGATCAGGCCCAAGATAATGGCAGGTACCTCCAGTCGTCCTATGACAAAGAAGATAAAAGAGTGAAGATAGATTGGAACGAGCCCGAGGTTTTAGACTTGAGAGCTTTGATGGCTCCTGTTTTATCATGTACTCACAGATGGGTGGATGTACAACATCAGAAGTTGAGAGAGCAGAACGTACCAATGACTTTTACTTTGGAGGCAAGACCAGAAGAAGGAGAAGCAAGCGTTAGTGAAGACACTTCTCATCCTAGAGGCACAAAGAGGAAAGAAAGACCTGAGAAAAGAGAATCTTCCAAGAAGAGGCAAGAGGCCAATTGAGATCGCCCATCAGGCACATCTTCTCGACATGAAAAGAGGGCAAGTCAAGCTGAAGGTCAAGAGAAGATGGTACCTGAGGTTGATGAATCTATGGAATCCATGGTGCAAAATGATAAGCCAGAGAAGGGACAGACACCTCAACATTCATCAAGTCAATCTCCCCGAATTGATGAGCTACAGGAAGATCAGGGAAATGATGATGAAGTGACATCTCCCCTCCGAGAAGACGAACCACTGCCGAAGTAAATACAAGTTAGAGAAACAAGATCCGCCATCCCGGATTGGTTGAAAGAGAGACTGACAAGGGTGATTGTGGTTGAAGAGGAAGAAGATGTAATTGATTTGGAAAGCCTTATAGGAAATTCTCAAGAGATAACGGAAAAGAAGAAAGCCACAAAGATGTCCAAGGTGATAAGGGATGAGACAGGATCCAGGAAATTGCAAATAGCTACACCAGTAGTGGACAAGTATGAAGGTGAGATTCTTGCAGATGAGTATGACTTAGAAACATTTGAGCTTGGTCCACTCACTACTGAACAGGCAATGGAAGAGGTAACCGATTCGTTTGAAGCACTTAAGGACAAACTTAAGGAAGAAATGGAAAAGAATAGGAAGCTTGAGAGAGAGGTTGGTGCTTGGAGAGGCTACTTTAGTCATCTCAATCAGCCCTTGAGACGTCAAGATCTAGCAGTATCTCCTTTACAAGCACTTCCTCTTGAATCAGTTGGCGAAGCAGAAAGGGTCAAAAGCTTGGTTCAACTTATGAGCTCTTGGATTGATAAATCCCACACGGTAGCCGTTGAATTTGCAACAAGAATGATGAAGACAATTCATCGAGCTATCCAGGTCCTTGAGATTATCCATAATCTATTGATAACTGTAGCTGCTTTCGCTCACACTAGAGATGTTATCATTCCTGTCTTGCAAGTAATAAGGCAAACACCAAGACGGATCCTGGCACAAGAAAAGATAATGGATGGAGGAACTCATAATCTCCTACAGTGGTCAACTCCGCTCCAGATGAAAGAGGTCCTTTTTGAAGACATCAGCACCAAATGCGGTCAAGTTGAAGGTATCATCCATCCAATTTAGGATAAGGTGTTTGAAGTATTGTGTGCCATTCTTGGCAGGCGGATCGAGATTGAGGCAGATGTGGACATCCAAGAGTTGGAGGATAGAGTCAAGGTCATCTTTTGCAAAGAGGAAAATGTCATCACAGATGAGCAACGAGATCTGATGTTCACTACCATGCTCCTGATTGAGAAGATCAAAGAACTTGAACCAGGATGGGAAACAGCTCTTCTCACTGCTTTTGATCAGGTCATTCACCTGGAGGAACGAATGGAGAATCTTCCTGAGATTCCTATTGCTGAGATTGAAGGAATTGTGTCCAGATTCGTTGGATATGCTAAGAAAGAGCATAGGAAAGGGAACAAAGTTCTAGAAGAAAGGTTGTTATAGGATGATGTGGCATCTTAATTCTCATTGGTCTATGTTTCCTCGACTTTTGTGCCAATTAAATATTTGGCTATGCATTTAATAATGTTCATCTAAAAGGGGAACTTTTTGTAACAAACCCTAATTAGGGTTTAGGTGTCAAAATCTCAGCCATTGATCTTCTTTTGATCTGGGCCATTCATTGTAATTGAGGATGCTATATATACCCTCACTCATTTTCATTTTGTCATTAATTAGATATTAGAAAGAGAGATTAGAAATTAGAAGAGCTTAGAGAGAAGAAAGTTATTGTGTAGCAAGATTGAGTAGTGAAGAAAGAATTTTGAACAATTGTTGTCCATTTGGCTTTGAGATCAATAAAATATTGAAGTTATGGTGTTTTATTGCAATACTTGTGGCTATCTTCATGGTTGTTTATCTTCTTGAATCATTCTCAGTCGAAGTAGTATTTAAGTTTGAAGGACTAAGTGTTGTGCTTGATTTTTGGTGAGATTCATATCCAAACCACTAGCTTCTTACTAATTGTAAGGACGCCTTATGTGGTCAACTGGAGATATTGAAATTGCTTGAACATTCAATCATTATTGAAATATTGATATGTATCTTTATGACAGTATCTATAATCCTTGATGATTTGAAAATCACTAATCACCTTAGAAGATCGCATCAATTCCAGTAGAGTTGTAATTCCTTGGCAATACTGAAATTGGTAGAATCTTACCAAGCCTAGCCTACATTGAGTCATTCTTAGGATTAGATTAGAATTCATCTCTTGAAACCCCTATCTTTTGATCTTTTTTGAGAATTTGTTAGTGTTAGGAAAATCCTGTTCCTGCAGTCGAGTGAGAGCAACACGGACCAGCTTTCTCAGAAAGTGCGTAAGACCCCTTGAAGAAACAGCATTTACAACGACCACCGGTGCTTGTCCACACGTAGAGATCCTACAACGAAGAACCTTGAAGTCACCCTGATTGATCCTTTTGCGATATCTTTAGCATTCAGAGGCTTTATTCAAGAGAGGATAAGGTACTTTTAGGTATTTTATTCTGTGTTTGGTCATGTACAAAATACACATCAACAACCCCCTTCCCATTACATGCACTATATTTGATATGAATAACTCATATTCTTACATCATGTAGGTGCGAGCAATTCCATTTCTCAGAACCTAGTATTTTGACAGAGGCCTCCAAAGTCTCCTTCGAGCCGATTTTGAAGACCCTACACATTTGTTCCTCCTTTGACTCTTCTAAGTAGCTGCAAGCAACTCCAAAGATCTCCACACCCATTATTCTTTATGGAGTTTACAACTTTATAATGCCTACAAATAACCACACTGCGGATGACAAAAAACTCGCTAGAAGAAACATGTGAAGCTAGAACTTCATGTCTTAGCACCTCCACACATTGGTCTTCACTTGCTATCATCTTGATGGCTTGGGAAAAGTTACCCTCAACTATGACTTGATTACTTAGCTCGTTAAGACCATCAACTTGTAGTTCATCCAATAATGCCTCAAGAGGTCGAAGTTGATGATGAATCATGCCTCTAGCAGCGACTTGCTTGTCTTGGTACAAAGTCGGCAATGACTCTTCTTGTACTACTTCTATGAGATCTTTCAACGCCCCCTCGAATAACATGATGGTGAGGATATCTTTGAGCGCCCCCTCGAACTGTTCCTCATATTTGGCCTCACTTGTGATAACCTGTAGCTCTTTGTTCAACATCTCCATATGATCATCTTCCTTCTCAAGGATGCTTGAAATTTCTTGCAATTCACTCTCAAGGATCTCCTTTTGTAGGATGAATGAAAACTCTTCAAGGAATTCCTCCTCTTGCAATGGATGTGAATCATTATCTTCCTTGATTGCCAAACTAACATCTTGATCATTGCCTATCACTGCTTTTGTTTCAACCGGCTCACTTACACTATCTTCTTGTGATTCTTCCTCTTGGGATGAAGTTGTAGCGTACTCCTCTTTAGGTGCAAGGTATGGGAAGCTATCTGTTCCAATACATTGATCATCAGGTAGACTTGTGCCATTGACACGCAACTGGCTTCCTTTACTATCAGGCGATGTACCAACGCCTTGTTCGTATGCTCTTCTATACTCGTTAGCTGCAAGGTATGCACTCCAAGATCTATCCTTGATATACTCGTCCCAGGATAGGATTGGCAATCCGAACTGCCATGTGGCGATTGATACTAGCTTGACAATGGAAGCAAGTGAATTCAGAATGGGGTGCATTGTGAATTCTACACAATGATGGTAGCAATATCTTTTCCAAGCGCAGTTTTCCTTTCAAAGCAAGTTAATTTCTCACTGTTCATCGGAGCACTGAAATTGCCTGATTCTACCTCTGGCTTGGGAACATCCCAAAAGAAGATCTTCCCTTGTACTATCAATTCCATCCTTGATAAGAATGTCAAGCAATGCATTTCATTGTGTTCATTTGTTTCATGGATTCTACATTGCCCTGGTGTTGCAAACTCGGACAGTCTCCATGGGTGAAGTTGTGCATTCAATCTCCACCAATGTTGAAGGATACCAACTTCCTACTCATCTTGGAGATGCTGCCGAACCACTGAGAAGTCCTTTCTTTTTGAATTTTCTGATTTTTTTTATTTTTTTTTTCAAATTTTTTACTTTTTTGGATTTTTTGAAAAAGAGATCTTGCAAATCTCCAATGTAGCTTGAAAGATCAATTGGTTCCAACTGCATGAACTACTTCCTTCTTTCGCAAGTTCAATTGATAGTCCAGCGTTCGTTCTTTTATTGATTCCAAAGTTTTAAAACTCGGACTCGGCAAACCAAAAATTTGGACTCGGACTCAGACTCGTGAAAGACTCGCGAAAGACTTGGCAAGGACTCGGCAAAAAAAAAAAAACCATAGTTTTACAAAAAAAACATAAAAAAATTAATGCATTTAGAGAACATAAGAGCCATATTTGAAACATTACACATGTCATATGATCTACAAACACGCAATATTTGAAATTTCATCATTCATACTCATAGTTTCAACTCTAAAATGTATAATAGCAGCATAAGTTTATAAATGTTCACAAAATTACATATAATGATATGTCCAACTCCAAATGTGAAAAACAACAATGAACAAACCAAAGAGAAGACTACATCTTCCTCTTTGTATTTCTCCTAATATAGCTCAATTTTTCAGGCCTTAAGCTAGAAGTAGTAGCAGTGGGTGTTGTGGTATCTAAATGGTGAGATGATTCTTCTTCAAAGTCAAAGTCCTCATCCTCATCCTCATCTTCGTCCTCATCTTCGTCCTCCATTTCATCCAATCTTGCTCCTTCTGCATCTTGTGCTGCTCCTCTCTCTATTTCTGCAATTTCTTCTTCGGTAAGGAGGACATCGTCACCATCATTTTGTTCATTCACGGTCCAATCACCATATGGATCAATTTCATCCAAGTCAATGGCCTCATGTGAAACACCCTCCACCTGTCTAACTCGAAGGCGAAGCTTGTACCGAACGAAGACTAGATCATTGAGCCATTTTTGTGTCAATCTATTTCTCTTCTTTGTGTGAATGCTCTCAAATGCACTCCAATTTCATTCACACCCAGAAGCACTGCATGGCTGAGACAAAACACAAACGGCTATCTTTTGAAGATTAGGCATGCCAACACCATAATTCTCCCACCATAAATCTACAAAAAACATTTAGAAATATTAGAATTGAGAAAAAAATGTATCAAACAAGTTTGTAGTTTTTTTCTTGCAGTATTGAACTAAGTTACTAAATGTTTTACCTAGTTGTTGTTTTCCTCTCCTATCAATTGCTAGTTGTGATGAGAAGAGTCTCCCCTCTGCACTTTTGTAGATCTTGAACAATGAACATTTCCAAATTCATAAATAGATAGTCAAAGTGTCAAACTCATGAAAGACTCGTGAGTCCGAGCAAAAGACTCGTGCGAGTCCAAGCGAAAGACTCGCGAGTCCGAGCAAAAGACTCGCGCGAGCCCTTGTGAAAGACTCGCAAGTCTAGTGCAATCTTCTAGGGATAGCTTGATGATTTTCAAATCACCACTACAAGCATAGATACCTTCAAGGTGAGGCATAAAAATGAAGGAGTGATAATTGAAATTAAGCTTGGCTAAGATGGATCCAATTGATTATGCAAGACATTTTACAATCAGCAAGGTGTTAGTAGTATGGATGTACAAAGTTCACCATTGATCATACACAAAGTTCTTCCATTCATCTAAACAACATGAAACTTAAACGAGAAGTAGAGACTATGCAAATTGCTGAACCAACATATGAATTTCACCATATCTTCAATGAAGTTTACATACTTCTTACAACAAAGCCTTGGCAACAATCTTTGCCTTCTCTTCCTACTATACTCTAACTATTTGCTTGCTATTTGCTTTCTATTAATTATTAACCTTTACAAAATGAAAGAGTGGAGCCCTATATAGTGCTCTCATTACAATGAGTGGCCAGGATTGATTCACAATCAATGGCCAAGATTGAAAGATAGAAACCCTAATTAGAGTTTGTTACACCCATTACAAAGCATTTAATGCTTGACCAATGATAGAATTACATTTGAAGGGACACATGTCCTTTAAATTTTCGACCAATAGATGATGATGGTAGGTGCATCGAACTTTGTGCCAACATGTGGTGGTTAGCCTCTTTGATGGATGAGTCGGGTACATTGAATCTGGACACCTTATCTTAGAATGATATGATTTGCTAAGTGATGACTGGGTGCCACCTCAGCTTGTTCTTTGTAACTCATCACAAGTTGTAAATGACTGAGGCATCTCTTGATACTCAACATTATCCAAGCACCTGCAATTACGAATGGAATGATGATGGGAGATATTCCCAAATTGCATCCCAAATTTCATCATCTTCTAACTTTGATTAACTCTTCTGAAACTATCTCCTGTCTTGATCAACTCCGCCTTGGAGCTTCCTTCTTCAATTACTCTTGCTACAATGGCAATGATTCTTGGATTTCCGGAATTCAAGATTGTGAAAAATTTCTTCCTTGAGTGCTTGATCAAATTCGTTGATATTGGTTGGAGTTCGTGATGATGATCCCATCAGCTGCCTTGCATGAGCTTGAGACTTGAAGTGCTGCAATGTCTTCTTTGGGTTCTTGTCTTTACTTATGTGGTGAAATCTTGATGTTGTATGTGAGCTGATGAGCCCTCATGCACGTGAGTGATGTTCCTTCCACGCCTTCGAGTCTTGACCCTCTTCACATTCCTTTGCATGTTCATCCCCCTTGCATTAAACCTGGAAACAAACATAATTTGAATCAAGACATTGTAAGAAGTACTTAATCAAGCTTCTTACTACCTTCTCTAAATATGAAAATGAATTTTCTGACCATGGAAACATTTGATTTTGAGTCTGATTTCTCTCCTTTTGACTTAATTCTCAGCAATTTGAGTCTGATTTTGTGTCTCAGGCCTGATTTATGTTTGATTTCTCACTTTTATATGCCCTTTTTGTTAGGTTTCAGATCTGGAACAGGCCTGATTTGCATTGGTTTCAGGTGGCAAAGGAAGTGGAGGTGGAAGTGAAAGAAAATGGAAATAAGTATTAAGGTGAATGTCACACCTTGGCAAGGGTATTGGAAGTCTTCAAAGCTTAGTTCGTAAACCCTTCTCTTTTGCTTTTGTTTCCCAGTTCGAGAATCAGATGCAGACCAGCTTGTTGCAAAATGTAAGGCCCCTTGTGCTCCCAGCAAAACACATCGACCGTTGAGTTATCCCGCAGTCAAGAACTAACATTTGGAACCTTGAGGTTGTCCCCTTTGATCGACTAAAAGCAGCATTAGTGCTTCCTTATACAAGAGAGGATAGGATACTCGGCGAGAACATTCTATTCTGCAATGGCCGGATAGAGTTGTGGCGACACGGCTTTAGACACGTCAACAGTGTCCTTAGCAACCCACCCAGGCAAAAGGCTCATGTTAACTATTCTAGTGGGTGACATACTTGCCCATTACGATATGCTTCTCAGTCGGAGTTTCTGTAAAGATCTAGGAGGGGAGATTCAAATGGATTAGTCCCATGCCCCCATTCCATTAGGAAATAAGAAGGTGCATCTAGAACTTGAAGCCAAGGCGAAATTCACAGTCTTGAAATCCGATGAACCTATCGATCTCAGATTCTCTACGAAGAGATAGAATTTGGTAATTACATGCTCTTTTCTAACAATGTCTTCAATGAGGAATCACTTGGTCCAAATATTTCTTCAGAATTGTGGACTTTGGAGTTTGATGGTAGTTGCTCTAATTCAGGTTTTGGCACTGGGATAGTATTAGTCTCACTTGATGGAAAGAAATTCCCTTCTTACAAGTTGGAGTTTAGAAATACTAATAACACTGCTGAATACGAAGCATTACTACTAGGAATAGCTTTGGCAAATGAGAAAGGAATCAAATGGATCGAATCGATCCTTATCTCTATAGATCCCAAGATGATAGAATTCCAATTCCTCATTAACTGTCTCTGTTGCGGATGCGGTGTGGCATACCTCCTTCATCTTCCCAAGCACGATAGGAAAAGTTATCCCTGTTTTGTGTTTCGCCTTCTAGATGAAATCAAATTCTAAAAGCTATCTCACTACCTCAAGTAAAACCATCTTCTCTGTCGGATACCTAGGAAGTTTGTATGGTTTCGATGTAAATCCTTGAATTCTTAAGTATGTGAAGGTAGGAAACTGGATATACCACGATCCGTACTTCTCTATAAGTGTTGTTGCCTCCTTAGACAACCATTTATGTATTATGCCTTGCAGCAGCCTTGTGATGTACATGGTGAAAGCATCATTCACCCTTCTGTAATGTTGAATTTCATGTAGGTGGAGTTGCAGATAGCACTCATAAACTTTATATTGTCCTGGTCTGTTCCCAACTTCGCCCTTGCGTATCAATCCTTTGTACACAACATATCCGGCAAGTACGTAGACAAGGTAGTGTTGTGACCATTTCCCACATCGCCCCATCGCAAATGGGGACCCCCTCTTTTTGCTTGTTTTTCGCTCGTTTTCGCTTTCGTTTTTAGGGTTTTGTTAGTTAGTTAGTTGTCTGGATTTAGGGCCAAGCCTTAGGGTTTTAAATTTTGCCTTTTCAAGCCAAAATCCAGTCGTTTTTGAGAGCTTTTGAGCTTCCTTTTCTAGGATGCAAATTTTGAATGCAATGAATTCGCCAAAATGGTCTAATTTTCAATTGGAATGTTAATGCAGAGCTTAAATTTGTCTAAGTGTTGGCAGTCAATGTGAATTTTTGTCCGATTGAATATTTTGACCAAATTTTGACTTTTTTTGAATTTTGATCCTGGGCATTGGAATTGATTTGTTTTCGCCTCGTGAAGTGTTAAAATGTAAAAAATCTTGTTATTTTGGCCTGTAGGAGCAAAATCGCTCCTGTCCCTCAGTGAAGGACGGGAGCTCATTTTCAAATATCTCATCATCCCTGCAGAGTCCAGACAAATTTCGAGTTGGAAGTGATGGAGAACGACGAGATCTCTCCATTGAATATAAATTGAAGATTTTCATGAGCACAGAAATGCCTCCAGGGGGAAAATCGCTCCTGTCCCTCAGTGAAGGACCGGAGCTACAATTCAAATTTCGCCTTGTCCTTGCAAGATTTCGAAAACTTAATGATTTGAGGACGTCCAAGGGAAGATGCTTTGCCAAATGAATATAATTTGATATGCAAAAACGAAGGAGAATGACCTATATTGACCAAATCGCTCCTGTCCCTCTCCAAGGGACCAGGGCGAGGTACCTTGTAGCTCTCGTCCCTCTCCCAGGGACCAGAGCGATTTCCTTCATTATGCAAAATCCAGACAAAGGTCAAGGCAAGTTTACGTTCAAAAACAAGGGAAAACATGAGATAAATGCGTTGAATATAAATTGAAGATTTTTGGGACGTCCATAACAGTGTTAAATGCCTAGTTCGCTCCTGTCCCTCAGGAAGGGACCAGAGCGATTTTTGATATAATTGCTTTTCTTGCAAAGTTACAGATGATGTCAAGGCATGGACGAATAGAGTGAAGAGGGACGAGTCCGTTGAATATAAACTTGGAACCTGGCAAAGTGAGATAGTGGCCACAAGGGAGGATCGCTCCTGTCCCTCTCCAAGGGACCAGGGCGATACAATGGTGATGATACTTCCTACGCAAATTCAAGGTCGTTCCTCCAAAGTTCAAGGTCGACACAAGTCAAGACAAGGTGGCGAGGGGCATTACAAGGCGTCTTCATCATGCGCAAACACTCAGAGGACGTTAAAATGAAGAGATTGACACCCTATAACATAGATCGCTCCTGTCCCTCTCCAAGGGACCAGGGCGATGTTAGATGCATTGGCCATTTCATGCAAAATTTACGTAAGGACAAGACGTTGCAATGTTTTAGAGGGTCCATGGCATGATAAAAGATGATATACAAGAGTTTTTGAACGTAAAATGATCATCATTTTGAGCATGGAGACTATATCGCTCCTGTCCCTCTCCAAGGGACCAGGGCGATTTGCTTTGGATTCCTCGTTTTGCTTCAAGTTCAAACTAAGTCAAGACGTCATAAGATGGCATATGGTCCAAGGCATCATTTGAAGATAATTCGCAAGGGTTTTGAACGTCCAAACATTGCTAGTCAAGGTAAAAGCTCACATCGCTCCTGTCCTTTGGACAAGGACTAGGGCGATATCACCAAAAGCGCTCATGTTCTTTCAAAGACGAAACAAGGCGAGGTTAAGCAAGGTAAGGGACATCGTTTGGAAGACATTGCAATGAAGATCGAAGTGCAAACTTGCCAAGGTCAAGGAGAAAACGTGGATCGCTCCTGTCCCTCTCCAAGGGACAAGGGCGATGATCCCTTTAATGCGTCCAAACACATAATGAAGACAAATGGAATAAGCGCAAAAGACACGAGCATAGGTGTTATTCGCCCTACAATGAAGATCGAAGACAGAAGATGCATATTGAACGTGGAAACTAGAAGATCGCTCCTGTCCTTTGGACAAGGACCAGGGCGATATGCACTTAAAAGACACCCATATGCGCACACAAGGCGATCAAATTCGAAGGACCATCAAGTTGATCGATTTTCAACATGGAGATGAAGGAGTTGAACGTGAAAAATGCAAAATCAAGACCAAAATCATGGATCGCTCCTGTCCCTCTCCAAGGGACCAGAGCGATGAGGTACGTCCCTTTATTTTCATATTTTTGGCGCCAAATTAAACAATTCAAATTTCCTTAAATGCTAAATCGATTTAAAATTTGAAAATCTTATTTATTTAGCATTTAATATGGCGTTATCTTTTATTAATTATTTTTTGCCTTTATTAAAAATCGAACTTCTCATTTAAAAAACGCAAGGCATTAACAATTAATTGTTTAATTAATATAAAAAATCGATTTGGAGCGCCCTATTAAGCAAGTCGGCCTTGTTATTTTATTGCAAATCATTTAAAAAATGGTTTTATTTTGTCAAGTCGGCCTAAGGGGTGAAAGGATGAGCGCGCTATAAAAGGGGAGTGAAATGTTCATTTTCACATAATCATTTTTACCTTTCTTCATGCGAATCAAGAAGGGGCGAATATAGTGCGAAGTGTGTTCAAAGGTGGTGCGATTTCAAACCAAAGGTGGCGCTAGTATCATCTTGTATGGAGTGCGAATTGCGTTGAACACCAAAGGTGGTGCGAGTTTCATTCATCCAAGGGCGAACTTGGAGATCCATCTAAGACCACGCCGAAGGCGAATTTGAAGATCATTTAAGACCACGTCTAAGGCAATACTTGAAGATCACGTTCTCTCCAGAGGTGGCGAAGTCAATTCTGAGGAGATCATATTGAAGATTATCTTATACCTCAATTTTTGCCTAGGCGAATTTCGTTTTTGCATTTTAGAGTTAGCTCTCTATCGAGGTATGGCGATTTAATTATTATTGTTTTATTCATTCATCGTCATATTTCAAATTTTGAAATTTTGAAATTTTGAATCTCTTAGCTCAATCGTTGTTTTTTTAGGAAATGATAACTCTAGAGACTTATCATGAGGTTTCCTAAAAACTTTTCTCTCTTATTTACGCTATTTATTGCAAAATCTATTTCTTATAATGAAATGTTGTGTAGGTATGGCGACCCCAAAGGCGGGAGCATCCACCAGCCGCTCGGCTCTCATGAAAGAAGATCAGAAGACCGAAGAAGTGGAGACCAAGATTGTGTCAAAGTGGAGCAACATTGGAGATACAAACTTGGGGAACTTTAGCACGAAGAAGTTCCGAGAGGTCCCTTACATCGGCAAGCCATCACCTGTCGCCCGGAGAATAATAGAGAGTGGCATCATTAAGGCGGCCGGTTTTCCTCCAGCTATTCAGTGCCACGAGTTGATGATCGAGTGTGCCCGTCACTACAATCCACAGTCCAGGACAATTGTGTATAACGAGGGAAACACTTTGGCGTACCTTTCAGAGGAAGCCATAAGTGAAGCCTTCCATCTTCCAGAGCACAGGGACATGATATATAAGAGCATTGAAGGAGCCAGATCAGTGTACGATGATGATCCAGATGCTTGCCTAAGCATAATCAACAAGAACTGGCTACTCAAGAGTCGTCCCCGTCTGAGCAAAGTACCGAACACACCACACAGGATTGATTTCCAAGAGGAGTACAGAGATTTGATTACCATGCTCAACAGAGTTACAGGAGCACCTCATGCCTTCTATTTTGAGAAATGGATGTTTTACTTCATCCAGGTGATTGTTCAAGGAAAGGGTACGATACATTGGGCTAGGATAATTAGCCATTGCTTAGACATACAGTTGAGAAGACTCAGGGCTACTAAGTCCTTCCACATGAGTTCATACGTCATCTATGCCTTAATCAGGAGCGTTGAGTACGCAGGACTACCTCACAGAGGAGTGATTGGAAGAGGACCCGGCGAGGTCAGAGCTTGTGAATCCTATACCTACTTGCATCATCCACCAGGGAAGAACTACAAATTAGTCAATGATACTTTCACGATGAACATCACAAGGACGCTGCAAGGAGGGATTCACAACAGATTATCTCAGGATGCCCAGGAATTCATCAAGAGGTACGGTGCTTGGTTCATTCAGTTTCCCAAGTTCACTTACATTAGAGTGCATGGATGTCCTTTACCTCCATACATGTTGCCAAGGTACCCGACAGACAGAATTGTGTTACTTGAAGTAACAAGGCAGTTGGCAGCATATGTGAAGGCATTCAGACACAGACATCAGAATGGAGTTCAGGTACCTATTATTTTGGGTAATTCAGTTGAGGTATGTCCTAGTGTCTTAGCCATGGATGACGCAGAGAAGGAGTTAGCCTTGTATCCTTTTTCATCTTTTGCTTGGAGGAATAGTTTTGATCCACATGGACATTTAGAGGAGACGGTCGGTAGAAGATTTAGACATGAGCACCAAATTGAAGATTTTATGATGAATCTCCTAGATGATCTCGAAGTGAAACGAAAGATACATTCTAGATTGCCTTTGGATTTCATCAGGAAATGTAAGATTTACAGAGTAGCCGACCAAGCTCAGGACAACGGCAGGCACATCCAACCTTCATATGATAGAGAAAGTAAAACAATTAGTTTGAATTGGAATGAGCCCGAGGCCGTGGATTTAGATGATTTGATGGCACCAGTCTTGTCTTGTACTCGCAGATGGGTAGACGTTCAGCATCAGAAGTTAAGAGAACAGGGCATAGCTATGTCTTTTACTTTGGAAGAGAAACCAGCCGAAGGTGGAGCCAGTGTTAGTGAAGGCAATCCTAATCCTAGGAATTCAGGTGAAGGTAACCTTCGATGTGCCAGTGAGGGCAATCTCCATTCGAGAGGTTCGAAGAGAAAGGAAAGATCAGAAAAGAAAGAGTCTTCCAAGAAAAAGTTAGGTGCCAACAAAGATCAAACACCAGGTACTTCTTCCAGACCAGAAGATGGAACAGTTCGAGTGGAAGAGTCCATGGAGTCGATGGTACAGAATGACAGACAGGAGGAAGGACAGGCACAGCATGTTTCATCCGATGGATCTCTCCAAGACTATGATTTAGAAGAGGATAACGAAGTAACATCTCCTCCCAGACAAGAAGAAATAGTACATAAAGAAATTCAAGTTCAAGAGACAAGATCGAATATCCCAGATTGGTTGAAGGAAAGATTGACCAAGGTGATCGTAATTGAGGACGAGGACAATGCAATTGATTTAGAGAGCCTTGTGGGACGTTCACATATGACAACAGAGAAGAAGAAGGCTACAAAGATGTCCAAGATGATTCGAGATGAGACTGGATCTAGAAAACTGCAGATAGCTACACCAGCAGCAGACAAATATGAGGGTGAAATCCTAGCAGAAGACTATCATATACAGACTATTGAGTTAGGACCATCCACAGCAGAGCAGACTTTAGATGATGCCACCGACACATTTGAGGCATTGAAGGACAAGCTTAGAGAAGAAGTGGAAAAGAATAGAAAGCTTGAGAAAGAGGTCGGTGCATGGAGGACATATTTCAGTCATATCAATGAACCTTTGGGACGTCAGGATCCAGTTAGATCACCAGTGCAGGCATTGCCCCTTCAATCGATCAATGAAGCAGAAAGATTCAGGAACCCGGTCCAGCGTACATGTAGTTGGATGGATAGATCTCATACAATGGCCATAGAGTTTGTTACAAGGATGTCGAAGATCACCCATCAGGCTATCCAAGTTCTTGAGATAATCCACAAATTGATGGCAACAGTAGTTGCATTTGCCCATACCAAGGACGTTGTCATCCCTGTCTTGAAAGTTATAAGACACACATCCAGAAGAATTTTAGCGCAGGAGAGGATCTTAGAAGGTGATTCTCACAGTTTGTTTCAGTGGTCAACCTTACTCCATATAAAGAGTGTTCTCTTCGAGGACATCAGTGTTAGATGTGGTCAAGTTGAGGAGGTGATCAATCCGATCCAGGACAGAGTATTTGAGGTACTTCGTACCATTCTTGGCAGAAGGATCGAGGTCGAGACAGATGTGGATTTACAAGAATTTGAGGATAGAATCAAGATCATCTTTCGCAAGGACGCAGATGTTACAGATGAGCAGTATGATCAGATGTATGCCACCATGCTCCTGATTGATAGAACAAAGGAACTTGAACCTACTTGGGACACGGCTCTTCTAGATGCATTTGATCAGGTTATCCACTTAGAAGAGAGTATCAAGAATCTTCCCGAGATTCCAAACACAGAAATCGAAGGAATCGTGACAAAATTCATTGCATATGCTAAGAAAGAGAATTGGAAAGGGAATAAGATTCTAGATGAAAGGTTGTTACAGATGACATGACATCTTATTTCTCATTGGTTGATACCTCCTAGATTTTTGTGCCAAATTTAATATTTGGCTATGTATTTAATGTTGTTCAGTAAAAAGGAGGTCATTTGTAACAAACCCTAATTAGGGTTTAGGTGTCATGATCTTGTCCATTGATTTATTTTCAATCTGGACCTTTCATTGTAACTGGGGATGCTATTTATACCCCCATTTTTCATTTCATTTGGTAATAGTGAATAGTGTAATAGACAATAGTCAATAGTTGATGTAATAGAAGAGAGATTAGAGTTAGAAGCAATTTTTATTTTGTAGCAAGATTGAGTCTTGAAGAGAGAAGTTCAAGCAATTGTTGTATATGATGACTTGGAAATCAATAAAATATTGAAGTTATGGTGTTTTGTTGCAAATTTCTTAAGTTATCTTCATGGTTGTTGGATGTACTTGAATCACGCTCAATCAAAGTAGTTTGTTAATTTGAAAGACTAAGTGTGAGATTTGATATTTGGTGGGATTCGCAATCCAAACCACTAGCTTCTTGCTGATTGTAGGAACGCCTTGCGTGGTCGACTAGAAAACACTTTGCGTCCTTAACCTTCAAGCATTTTCGTATCTAGGATATGTACCTTCATAGTAGTGTCCTTGGTCTTTGATGCATTGAACACCATTATTACCTTAGAAGATCGCACTAATTTCAATTGAGTTGTTATCTTATGGCAAAATTGAAGTTGGTTGAGTCTTGCCAAATCTCATTCATGCTAAGTCGTTCATAGGGTTAGGCTAGATTAGACTTCCTTAAACCCTGTCCTTTTGCCATTTTTTTGAAAGTTCCTTTTAGATTAGTAAAATCTTCGAGCCTTTGGAATCCGTAAGACGCCTTGGAGGAAACAGCAAATCACATCATACCATTAAAAAGCTTGTCCACACGTGGAGACCCCACTAAAAGAACCTTGGAGTCCATCTAACTGATCCTTTTTGCAGATCTTCAGCAGTTAGAGACTATTTTCTCAAGAGAGGATAAGATGCCTGTCGGTATTTTATTCTGTGTATGATTGTGTATGAAATACACGTCAACAGAATTGGCGCTAGAAGGAGGGCTCTTTAGTTTCCGAAGTTCGAAGTCCGAAGATTTTGAAAAGAGAAAAACATTGCAAACATGATCATGAAGTACGATGGTGTTGCCGAATGAAGGACTGAATCAAGTAGTGCAACCCAATTTGCAAGTAGGCAATACCCAAGAGGACATCATTTCCGAATTGAATCAAGTAGCTTGGAACGCAAGGAGAAGTCAAGTCGAATATAACAGAGTCAGAATCATCCTAGAGCAAGAGGAAGATAGAGCCGAAGAACATCAAAGGGTCATAGCTAGAGATCTTCGCAACCAAAGGAACCCACAATAATCCTTGCAAGACTTCACGCCGGATCGCATTGGTTCTTTCTCGCCCGAGAAACATCAAAGGTTGTTGAGGTCCACACCAGGCATCAAAGATCTAAGCAAACTTCAGTTCACTTCCAAAGCAAAGCGAGTTAAAAGAGAGGACACTCCCAAAGAGTTCGAACTAAGATTGGAAGGATCTCCTGAGTCATCACAAGTTCTTCAAGAACAAGTCCAAGCGGCGATCCAATCTAGTATCCAGGCAATTTCACAAACAAAGGGCCAAGCTAGTTCATCAAGTTCAGCTTCAAAAGGTACGATGGCTCAACGTGCTCCACCTCCACCTCCTCCTCCTCATATACTCAATGGTGCGACTTGGCTAGTCAACAATCCATCACCGTTGGAATTCGCAGTTTACCATGATATGCCGAAGAATCCAGAACACTTTTGCTCCAAGTTCAATGTTAGTGATTTCCATCGCACGGCAGAAGATCACATCAAGATGTTCGAGGACCTTCTTCGTAACAGACAAATTGAATATGGAGATGTGGCATGTAGGCTTTTTCCCTACTCATTGGGAGAAGAGGCATACTTTTGGTTTATTCATTTGCCTACAGGGTCCATCAGGACTTGGGACGCGATGAAAGACGCATTCATTGCTAAATTTGGCATCCCAACTACACCAGCAGAGTTATACAGACAATTTGTTGAGGTTCGAAGGAGAGAACATGAACCTATTACTTCCTTCAACAACAGATTTCACCGAGCATACACAATGCTACGTCCTCCTTATCTTATTGCAGATCCAAGGGAAATTTACTATGGAGCCTTAGATCATCTCACAGCTATGTTCGTAAGGACACATCCGACTCCGAATGATCTAAATGCGGCCTATGCAAAGGCCATTGAAGTGAGTAAACACATGGGACAAAACATCACTGGACCACTACTACATATGGGACCCGTCGCAGCACCAAACCAGATGCAGGCAGTTGGCACGGCTTTGGCCAACCAAACTCCAGTCATGAACCCAATTCCGCAAGCGACCTATCCAAGCGTACAGCCGGCGAATCAGTTGGTCCTTCACCCAGGAGCTCCAATTTCTCAAGCCCCACCCGCTCAACCTGTGTACCTGCAAAACGCTACAAATTCGTCAAGGACACAAGAAGAGAAAGATGAAATGAAAGAGTTGATTGAGCAAGTCAAGAGGCTATCAACCGAGGTAACCCACCTGAGGAATCAGAATAATCAACTCCAGAGCATGCAGAGGGCCAACCATGGCCAACACACGAACAATCAGAATTTCCAAGGGAATAATAATCAAGGATTCAGAAACAATTATCAAGGAAATAATAATCAAGGTTTCCACAGAAGACCATGGAATACAGCTCCAAACAATGGAAATGTGGTGACACCTTTGGACAATCCACCAAATGCGCAAAGTCAAGAGAACCCCTCTTCAAGCAAAGTGTTTTTAGCCGAGGCAGCCTTGTCTAGTTGGTGCAGACTCCACAACACAAACCAACATTCCGAGTTGCAGTGTCCTGAGTTCAAAATTGCAGCCGACATTTTCCAACAGGAGATGCGTACCACTAATCCACCTGAAAATCCTCCTACCACAAGGTACGAAATTGTTCCAACCACGCAGTATGGTCAAGCTATGATCGTTGAAACCTGCAGATATTCACAGGAGGAAATTGATCAAGTACAAAATGGGAGATTTCCTCCAGAATCGGCCAATGGACCGATGGTACCACCAGGATCTCAGTTTCCGCCAGCATCTGCAAATGGACCTGTAGAGGATTCAGAATACTATTTCCCACCATTGAACGACAGTGTCTTAGTAGAGGGAATAAAGGAAGTGTTTCACCAATCATCAGGAGGAGTCAACCAAAGAGTTTATCACAGGAATCAGAGGAATCCTGAACCTTAAACAACATCGATTCCCCCAAACAATTTTTCAACTCCGCCAGATCCCCAAGCCAGCAATGTTCCAGAGTACCCACAAAACACTCAAGAATACAGACAAAGAAATATTTCACCTCCCGCGGGCAATGAAATGAAAAGATTGGTCGCCTTGGTGATAGATGAACTTAAGAAAGTCAAGGTAAGTTTACCACTCTATGAGTTGCTCAAAGTGTCTGAAATTAAAGAGGCAGTGATCAATAGTTTGAGTGAACCTAGTGCAACAAGGTCAAATGTTCAAGCCACTATCAATGTGACCCAAGAGCAAGCTGTTGACCAAGGACAACCCGAACAAAACGAATGCATGGTTCAAACAATAACCTTCCCAGCTAAAAAGGAAGATATGTTGGAAGGAAAAGTATTACTCAAAAGAGGCGAAACAAAGAAAGCTCAGCCTATAGTCAAAGAGAACCTCACTACTAACTTGGTTCTTCCCGAAAAGGAAGTCGCAATCAAGAAAGATGTTGTTAAGAGGGATAAATCTACAAGCAAAGCCAGTCACTCGAAAGAGGAGAGCCCAGCAAAGGATGATCATTCAAAGATTAATCAAGTTAAACATCAAGAATCAAGTGAAGAAAATTCAGCTCCTTCTCAAGGAAAGGACGAACCGGCCCCGTTCCTGTTATCAGTCAGAATATTTGGAAAATTGTTACACAATTGCCTTTATGATTCCGGAGCCTCAAGCAATGTCATGCCCCTGGCTGTTTGTCAAAGACTTGGAATAACTCCCGCACCTACCAAGAGAAAGGTCACTCAGCTTGACAAGACAGAAGTTCCAGTCATGGGAGAATTGAACAACATTCACATGCAATTGGCCGCAGATCCAAGAGTCCAGAATTTTATAGATATATCAGTAGTGGATATTCCAGATTCATATGGAATGCTCCTAAGTCGAGATTGGTCCCGAAAGTTGAATGGATATGTGTCGACCGATTTTGCACACATGTGGCTACCATGGAGAGGAGTCCCGAACCAGATTAAAATTGATAGCACCCCAAGGTTGAGGTTGATGATAACTGAATATGGGGAAGACAACGAAGTCCTATTTTTAGAGTCCGACCTAGGAACATACAAGCCAAAAGTGGAGGAGATCCTGATAATACAAGATGTGCGAGATGAGGATACCCAGCAAGAGGTCATGGAATCGACGGAGATAGTCATTGAAAGCGATCAAGGATCCGACCAAGAGGACGAAGGCATGTTCGAAAACTTCAGGAGGTTCGTACAAAGAAACATCCAGCAAAGTGTGCAACTTGGCAATCTAGCGTCCGTTCGAGATTTGCTACTTCCGAATTGGTGTAGAATTCACAATGCCGTCCACTCAGAATTATCTTGTGCTTTATGCCAGACCGCGTTGGAACAAGTATATAAAAGAGTTCCACAGACACTAATTATAGAAGAAACTCAAGATTCAGAGAATGAGAGTTTTACAGAGACCGAGGGTTCTGTGGAAGATGAAGTTTCGTCCGATACAACAAATGAAAGTCATGAAAGTCCAGAAACAGACGATCAAGAAAATCAGATATGGACATTAAGGTTCGACGGATCGAAGTCCAAACAAGGATCCGGAGCCGGATATGAATTGATTAGTCCTAAGGGAGAAACATACCTTGCCGCTCACAGATTGCAGTTCCCTTGCACCAACAACGTAGCAGAATATGAATCTTTGGTTCATGGATTATTGTTAGCCATCCAAAAGGGGGCAAAGATACTGCAAGTATATGGAGACTCAGAAATCGCAATAAGGCAAATCAGGAAGCAATATGTTTGCCATGACAAAAGGCTAACCAAGTACAGAAATCGAGTCTGGGATCTAATTGAAAGTTTCGATGCTTTCAATATCAATTCAATTTATAGACATCAAAATCAAGTGGCCAATTCACTTGCACAGGCCGCAAGCTCATTGATTCCATTAGCAATGGAAGGATTAAAGAAGTTTACAATCGAGTTAATATCAGTCCCTTCGGTCCCTGATAACATTACCAATTTCCAAGTTTTCGAAGACGACAAGCACATTCTAGACTTCCTAACCAGCACGGACGTCTTCTTAACACAGATCATAGATGAAGATGAAGTAGGTGAAGCTGAGTTCGATGCCGAAGGAGTCCTGAACTTAAAGACAAACACTATTCCGAAAGGAATGGTTGAATTAGAAAGGATTTTTGATCCTGACAAGCTGAAAGAAAAGAAGAATCACAGCATAGAAGGCAATATGTGTGACGCGATCAATCTAGGTGACGAGACACAAATTAAGAATGTTTTCATTGGAAAGTCCTGCACAGCGACTGAAAGAGATGGAATCCTGAAAAACATGAGGGACTTCCCAGATGTCATTGCATGGAGCTATGAAGATCTCAAGACCTACGACACTGCAATTATCACTCACACAATCCCGTTGAAGCCAGGAAGCAAGCCATTCAGGCAAAGACAAAGACCCGTCAATCCTTTGTTAGAACCACTGATATACCAAGAAGTGAAGAAGTTACTCACAGCTAAAATCATCTTCCCAGTAAGACATGGTACCTGTACGAAGCTAGAAGTTAACATCATGGTAAAAATAGCTCTAATAATTCATTTTCAGAATTTTGTAAGTTCTGATTTTGAAAGATTTTCAAATCCACAAGCTCAAAAATCAGAAAATTTAAACAATATATGGCACAAATTCTAAAAAATGAATGAATTTCAATCGCATCAGACATATCGCCTTCTAAAACCTTGATCTTCAAACTTAGAACAAGTCTGATCACATTATATAAGTCTGAAAATACATTGCTATACTCAGAAAATGAAGGTTTCGATGTCAAAAAATAACTCTGATTTTCTAAGTACAATGTTTGAATATGCATCCTTAAGTCTGAAAAATGTGGAATCTTGGTGCCCATAACAGTGCTCCAGGTCTGATTTTCCTCTTAGAAGTCTGAGAACATCTATGTGAATCAAGTTTCAATGGCTGGGATTAGTCAAAAAACATGGCGCAACTCTCACACATGGGGCGATTTTGCCCAATAAGCTCAAAATGAACATGTCTTGGCCAAAGTTGATGGCTAGAAGTGACCGTTGGACAGCAAACAAAGACTGAGAATAAATCAATATGGCATTAATAGAGCTGGAAATGTTGTTTCAGACCTTGGATCAACAATGGCACCCCTTAAATGATGTCATAACTCTCCCAACAATGGTGCCACACACAATTAAGCAAAGTCGCACCCCTATCAGCAATGGCACACCTCTTGTTTGCCCACGAATCCACTCAATGGGGGTGCAATCAACCTCTCTAAACAAATCGCAGCCTCCCTTAGGCAATGGCGCCACACTCAATCACTCCCTTCAGCTTCCAAACTGTCAAATCAGTCATAATATAATAATAGGTAAGTGCTGGACTGGGTCCTTTATTCTTGTTTTTACCTCATGAGTTCACCACACAGCCAATGTGGGACAAAAGTTCATCTTTACCAGCACATGGGAAAATCGATGGGCATTGGGATCTCAACACTTAGCCTTTTTAAACATGCTCGATCATTAAATGTTGGTGGCAAGGCAATATTGAATTACATTTGGAGCCCAAACTTGTCATTAAAATTTCATTTGAATTCAATTCCAGCCACCTGGGAGAAAATCGCACCCCATCTGGACACATAACTTCATTTAATTTCATCTCGATTTGCCACTTGTAACCTTGAGGGGAAAATCGATCGTCATTTGGAAAAATTTATTCCATCACTTAGTTCATTTTTGCTCATAAACCCATCTTGGGGAAAATTGATGGCCATCTGGACAATCAAATTTGATCATTTCATGCAAAAACACCTCCCAGTGGAAAAACGTCCTTCATCTAGACACCAAAATCTCATTGAAACTTGTCAATTTTCATCAAAATTGCCTCCAGGGGAAATTCAAACTCCATTTGGACAAATAAATTTGTCACTTTATCATCATTTTACCCCTAGTGGAAAAAATGCACTTCATCAGGACAACATAGATTTGTCCACACTTCACTCTGTCTCGCTCATTTTCCCCTCTAGTGGAGATTCGAACCTCATCTAGACACTCAACTTTACTTAACTTAGTCATTTTACCTCTTGGTGGAAAAACGTGGGTCATCGGGACACACTTTCCTTGTACATTTTTCCTCTTGAAGGCCTGGTGGAAAAACGACCTCCATCGGAACAACCACAATGGAGAATCTAAATGCATAGAGATTTCCCCAAAAAACACTTGCAAAGTCAGTCCATGAGGGGAAAAACGCACCTCATTAGGACTAAGACCATTTTCTTCATTAAAATCACTTCTTTTTGCTCAAAATGCAATGGAAAATCATGCTCCATCAAGACAAAGTCCATTTTCATCTTTATTGCTTAGTGGAAAAATGCCTCCAATCAGGACAATTGACTTTTATGCCTTAATTTCATGGGGGAAAAATGTCTTCCATCAGGACTATGATGATTTTCACACTGTAAAGTCCTAAACTTATCAAATTTTATCATTTCACTCGATGGAAATTCTATTTCCATCACTTCTTTTAACATTTTAACTAGATTTGAGGGGGGAAAACTAGGGTCCATCGGGACTTTGTGCACGCTTGACTTATTTAACCTCCTAGGATTGGAAAAATGACTCCTATAGGAACCTTTGACGCTCTAGCACAAAATTCACACAAATTTGCAACACTTGAACATAATTACGCTCATATTTAAAACTTGTTGCAACCTCAACACTTAGGAAAAATTAGGATCACCTTGACATTTTGACATTTTTTAAACACTTTGATCCTATTAACTTCAAAACTCAAAATTTAACATTACTCACATACTAAAGACCTCTAGGCATCATCACATAAAAAAATGAGACTCGGGCATTGAAAGCTCAAAATCGGCACATGGCTGCCAAAAAAAACCCTAACCTAACCAAAAGCAGAAAGCAAGAAAGAGGGTGTCCCCGTTTGCAATGGGGCGATGTGTGAAAAGGTCACAACAAGAATGTACCAAAGTTCACAAATATTGGTTGCCAAATCCAAAATCCAGACCACTCCGAAGATGCTACATTTGATGACCTCAAAGTTGAGTTTATTAACACCATCGACTCTCTCAGATCCTAAAGCTTTCAATGAGGAAAACCAGAACAGCTTGGCCAGAATTGACTCCTCCCTAACTTGGTGTGCAAATCATGCTAAAACATTCACTACCAAAAATGAAGTCGTCTGATCTGACGAAGCCCTATGGAGATTAAGGACTCAAAATGTTCTCATTCATTGGAGCAAGAGATCCTGACTATTCTAAAGGCACTAAAGGATCACAAGGCCAAGGTGGCGCAACAACAGTAGATTGAACAAGGCAGCTCTAGGGAGGACCAATCGAAAGTGCCACCTCAATCTTAGTTCTATTCTTTGTTTTATTAATGTTAATGTTATTTTCTCTAGATGTTTTAAAAAGACTATTTTTTTAAATGATTCTTTAGAAGAATCAGTTTAAAGAAACATTTGATAGTTACATATATGGACATTATAAATATATGTTTAAAGGACATTGAAAAGTTCTGAATTTTGATCCCCACTATATTGTGGGTATTAGAGTTTGAAACGATCAAGAAGAAGATCAATATTTTTTTCTTTTTGTCCATTGAAAGATTTTTATTGTCTGTCTGCATTAAATGCTGAGTTTGCTTTTATGCTGATATTGAATCTGCGAATTTAAATGAACTTATGGATGGACTACTTCTTTGTGGGTAAGAATGTTCGTTTAAAGCAATTCTTGCTCTCCTTTTGGAAGTTCAGTAAGATTCATTTTGGGTTAATATATTTGCTCACATTGGTATTGCATATTGGTGTCAATGTCAATGGTGATTTTTTTGAAGAATGAATAGTTTTTGAACCTTTCGATTTAATCGTTCACTCGAAGTTTTATCTTTCAGTTTTGTTATTTGTGCTTGTAAAATAGTGATGTGCAAGCATTTGTTGCCTTTCCTACTTACAGGTGAAAAGTGTAATGTCCCCATTTTAGCAGACATGGATTTTGGATGGTTAGTCTATCATTCTGACCCTTGTAGGCTAATAATTGTGGATAGAGGGTCTTTTGAGGCAGAGGCTTGGTTAATGGGAGTTCTTGTCTTCCCCGAAATTCAGTATGTTCTAGTTTGGTCTTCGTTTGGCTCAGATTCGACTTCGTTTGGTCTCAGTTTCATATACTTACTATTTATAGTCAGTCAAGAGACGATCGAGAGGGACCCTTTCTATTTTTGGTAAGTCAGTGGGTTGGACAGAGGATAAAATGGTCAACTCCCCGGTGTAGACCGAATGAAGAAATATTGATTAATCATGGAGTTATGCTTATTTGATTATTACTAAAGTGATAACTTCATTAATAAATTTTATTATGAGGCCATTTAATGTTATGTTATAAGTTATTATTATTTCATAAAGAAAGGGTCATTTTCATCATTAAAGAGGGGGCCAAATTATTAATTAATTATCCGGCACACAACCCAAAGTTTATTCATTTATGAGCAAATGAAATAATATTTCATTTAAATGATTAAATGTGCCTTTTTGGGAGAGGTTCGAACTTCTTATGGAGAATATATAAGCATGAGAAAAGAGAAGTTCGATTATTATGTTATGCATCTATTTTCTTTGAACTCGGTTTGGGAGAAGAGACTAAGGGTTTCATGCTTTCAACAGCCATTGGAGAACGGAAAATCTCCAGTGTTGCAACCATTTGAGTTGGTGAAATATCCAGTGAATTTGGCATTCAGGAGTTCTAATTGGGGTAAATTGGTGAAGTTTCGAGGACATTCAAAGCTGATCCAAAAGAGTTTTCAACTGGCAGATTGAGAGTATTGTGTTGGTGATTTTCTTTAGTCATTAGCTTGCTTCTTAAGCTATACAGTTGCTGAAAAAAGCTTGCCGTATACCCTCATTGCTGGGCGCACCTGTATGGTGAGATTTTTATTTAGAAGACACAATAAAATCAAAGGAAATCATCTTTGGCAGCGCTGGTATAAGAGAAGGATAAACGCAGCATTTGGAAGGCCAAGATAAAGTCTATCAAAAAGGAACAATAAAGTTTATGGTTGCTGCTGTAGTTAACAGGTTCCATACTTGTTATTACCATTGTTGTTTGCTACATTCCAATAAAGACTTCCAGATTATTGTTTATTGCATTGCCATGTATCTTGAGTTGCATTACAAATTAAGCTTTATGGTTATTTGTATTTGGTTTATCATCAGCATATGGCTTGTATGCCAACTGTTTGCTTAAATGCCTAGTGGCTGTAGGTGTACATTGGGATGCATGGCAAGTGGTTGTCTTTATGTCAACTAGCTGTACTAGTTAATTTCAGTCATTACATGTGTGTGTAAAGCTCTGAAACAGCTAGTATATCGTTTCTATAACAACCTTGCATTGTTAGAAGCCTTCAATAACTTCATTTGCAGCCTACGAACTCAAGAAGACAATCAGGAAATTCATAACAGAGGTTTCATACATTGTATGCTAAGTGTTTGATAATATTCCTTGAGCCTATAATCAACATTTTGAGGACAGATTTGGCAATGGATAACTCAAGAAGTGTACCCCTATATAATATTCCTAAAAATCAGATCATACAAATCTTAAGAAGGGAGTTGTACCTTTAATAAAATTTAGTGGGAAACTAATTTATAGTTTACTCAACTGTTGTTAACGATTTAGTCTCACTTTTGGGCAAATAGGGGTCTTTGTTTATAAATTTTAAAGGGACAAATCTGTTAACCAACATCAGTCATCCAAACAACAATCTCTAAAGCTCATGTAGTCCCCATTAATTTGCTTTTAATAAAATCTAGAATGCATTTCCATTCATGATTTGCTACATAGTCATTTCAGAGACCTCTATTTATCTTATCCAAAAGTTTGTTTGTTCTTGATTTGTGAGGTTGTCTCTACATGGTATTTGAGCAGCTACTTTTTTGGTTTAACTAACATGAGTTAGTGAGTTTAAGTACTATAATTCCTAAACATGGGACCCAAGACACACGGCTAAAATGAATAGGAGTTCGCTAAAATCAGTAAGAGTATAAGCATATTATCTTCAGAATGGTGTTGATGTAGGAGACCTATTAATTAGGTATCATGTGGTGCTAATTGGCTATACCTAAATTTTTTGTTCCGAATTGGCCCCACTAAGTATACTCCTAATTCTCTTGATCAACATCATGTTCATCATCTCTATAACTCCACTTTGTTGATTAGTGTATAGATTTGTATTATGCAAGGAAATACAATTCTCTTTACAAAATATAAAAACGTTAACTGAACATTATTCTCCACCATAACCTGTTCTCGACACCTTGATCTTTCTACTTGTCTAGTTTTCAACAAGAGCCTTGAACTCCTTGAACCAACTAAACACCTTAGATTTATGCTTGAAAAAATAGATCCAAGTCCTAGAAAAAAAGTCAATAAAAGAAACGCAATGCAAGGATTTTGTGTATTAACACATCTACATGACCAAGGATTTAATATGAGCTGAAATAAAATTGAACGTGATTTTATTACCATAAATACAATATTCAAAAAAGCCATAGATACAATATTCAAAAAGGTCAAAGTCAAGAGACCAATCAGCTAACCCCTTACACAATTTATGTTTTTTGAGATCCTAAGACCCTTCTCACTTATGTCGCCCATGTGTTCATGCCACAACATAGTCTTCTCAATTGGTATCTTTCTCTATGAGGTGAGAACTTGTTTGACAACCCACACCACAATTCCAGGGATTGCAAGTTTTGGTGTTGCTAGTCCCTTTGCTACAAGTACCAATCTTTTAGGTGTTACAAGTCCCTTTGCTATAGGTACTATTGAACTATTACATTGAATCTAGTTGCTAGTATTTGTTTACTCACTACTTATATATGCCATTACTTAACCACAATAAACTGGTTTACACATACATGACTGATTCATATGAGAATAACAAATTATTTTTAAAACGATAGCTATTATTCATTTTATTCATTCAATGCTCTTATACCAAAATGGGGAATAGAATAGTTCCAACCATTGAAGCAATACTCGTCAAAAAATCGCGATTATACCCAATTAATCGGGAATCGTCCAGGTTGCCAATTTTTTCCCCTCGATTTTTTGAAAAAATCGTGTATTTTTTGTCAACGACTTTCAATGATTTCTTCAGCGTTTAATCATGATTAAACCATCTGATTAATCGGGTATAAAAAATCGTGCCAAAAAAAGCCCTAAAATTGATGCTAAAACCCAAAAAAACCTGCGAACTAGGAAAAAAAAACCCTGCGAAGCGGCTCACACAACATTATTTCCACACCTAATCAAGAAACGATCAAAAATAGCGACCAAAAATCGCGTGAAAGTAAGGTGAAATGAGTTGCAAGTTGCAAATTTGGAATAGTTCGGCGAATTTAGCATCACATATCTGTGAATACTAGTATTAATCGTCGTATTATTAACCATATTATATCTGCGAATACCAGCATATGTTTATTACTTTATTATTAACCATAAAAGCAATAGGATGCAATAGGTATTTATTAATTGATTCAGTAAATATCGATATAAAGTTATAATCGATACAGTACAAGTATAAATTTATAATCGATACATAATAACTATATAGGTATTTAACATTAATAACTAATCGATACATAATAAATATATTTATTATTATTTATTAATGTTACTATCGATTAGTTAGCATTTCATCATATTTATTATGTATTTATTTATTCAAGAAAAAGTATTTGTGGTCAAGTAAATTTTTAAAAAATGTAAATTTTATTGTTAAAATGTTATTTTATTAGAATAAAATATTATATCATTAAATTTTAAAACTACAATAATATTATATTATATATATATATTAGAATATTAAAATTAAATAATATAATAATACAATATGTTATATGAAAATATATTTAATCAATATTCAGCCTTGTAAAATAAAATTTAAAATTTATTTAATATTTCTTATTACAGTAATTTTTGGTAAATACTTTTTTCTTATTATAATAATTTAGTTATAATAATATAACATTTACAGTTAATAATATTAAATTCAATATTTTTATAAAATAATTTTTGGTCTATTTTATTTGCCTATAATATTTCTATGCTATGGAAATGCCTTAAATGTTAAAAAAAAGTAGTTTTTTATTGTTTTTCTACAATTTTTTTACGTTTTTTACAAAAAATCTTATACTTTTGTTTTGCCGATTAATTCCCCAAACGATTAATGCTTCTATGGTTCCAACAACATAGCCATGTTACTTCACTATAGAAGAACTATATAAACTTGTAGACAGTTGCCAAGGAATTCCAACCATCGACAACTACTGAAAATTAATTCAATCAACCAATGAGACAACCATTCTCATCAACTAACTTGTCATGTCCCCATCTTTGACCCAAAAATTTAACGAACAATGAACGGTTGTGTGATCAAGGGTGGCCGCTTTGATAGCAATTTTAAGTAGTTAAGAAGTAATAAGTGTACATATTACCAATATTAGGTTGTATATATTTATAAAGAACATTGAGAAAATCACCATATTCCAATTGATTATTAAGGTAAAGACAAATAAGGAGGGGATAGTTTGGCTACCAAGAAAGGCATAAATAATTGCAAGAATCCAAGATCAATAATTGATCAAGCAGAAGAAAGTAATCTTGTTAAGCATCAACATATAAGACAACTGTTTCATTTATTCCCAGCAGATCGAATTTAGGCACAATTTTTCGAACCATTTGTCAAGTCATCTCAAATACCTAGATACATGATAGTGTTTAGAATGATAAACAAACAATAATCTGCCATCCATTAAAGTTTAATAACAGATGGAACTAACTCATGAAGAGACACAATGTTAACCAATTATCATCGGTTGGGAAATTAAGAATAATGAAAGAGTGCTATCCTTTGTAATAATAAGGATGCGATTATAAGGAGAATTCGATTCAAGTCAATCAATAACTAATGACCTGCGATTATCACGAAGAGATATGAGACGCCTCATTATCCCAAATGGAGCGATCTTCTATCAAATGATCCTCATTACACAACGATTCATCCAAGTCAGATATTGATTAAGTACAAACGGCATACATCGATTATAATACACCATTCAGCTATTAAGAAGATGTGCATTTGTCAAAGGACATGGGATGTGTCTTTTCCCACGTAACCACTTATTCATGGACGGGTCATATATAATTCCTTATGCCAGTTTAGAGGAGGAGAAAAGTAAGGGAGAGGAATATAATAGAACGACATTAGCAAATGAGAATGGTGTGCAGCATTGACCAAAAGCAGCGATCGATAAGGGGAATTCATCTCTTATGATTAATCCATTTTGGATCACTCCTAGAGAACCGGTTGCATAAGGAATCAAGTCAACATTTCGCGAAGGCACCAATTTACATAATTACACTGACAGATCAGAGACAGCATCATCATCTATTATTGTAAGCATAAACCTATACGTCATGAAACAGCAATGTCTCACCACAGAACGATACTATCAATTACATCTGCATATCTTTCGGGGATCAGACGTAGAAGTATTTCAAGAAAGGGAGAAAAACATATACATATTAAGTGAGCAGCCTTTATTATTATCTTGCAATGTGGAAGCAGACAAAAAAGGAAGGAGCACCACGTGGAGGGGTGTTTTATCTGACACAGATATCAAAATTAAAGAAAGAGGACTTCAAAAGGAATTCAGATGTATTAATATTAGAATAAGTTACCAAAAGTGCTTTGTGGACCCCAAATAATAATTATTCAGATTCTTATAGTAAAAGGATACTCAAATGGTGATTGCATCAATTAGTTGGAGATTACACAATTATTTTGTGTTTTTAGCAGCAGCTCCACTAATAGGATGGGACCCACTTGGAAGACTTAAAAATATTGGAAAAAGAGGCAGAGAAATATGTGTGAGTAAAATAAAAGAATATATATTTAGAGGATGGATATTCCTCAATATAATATCATATAAAGGATAGTTTTTGTGGTGACATTAAAAATAGAATTATATTAAGGATCAATGAGCAGATATATGAAGTCTTCTGCAGAATCTATGAATACATGGTGAAGCTGATTATGAAGGATTCATGGACTGATTTGATGGTTAAGATTGAAACATATTTGTGAAGAATTATAGGAGACTTGGAGCTGACTAAATAACAGATTTATAATTTCAACAACAATAGAATAAACAAATAAAGATGATTTAAGATCAAATGATAGCAGGTTGAAAGGGAGAACTATTGCACAAGTTATGAAGAATCTAATTTATTATGGTTCCAATTTGGAGGTTCAGTTGAGCAGAAGCAATAGCAATATATAACATTAAGACATATATCTCAAGTACTCAAATCAGAGAAAGTTATCAAGATAAGTCCTATCCTTGACCGATTCTTAAAATTTTAAGTTAAATATCATAATAAAATGTCTTCAGTTTGGGCAATTTTTGTATTACAGTCCTCACCTTAAGTTGTAATTGTTGTTTCAGGATTAAATTAAGGAAATGCCCAAATGGGGACATTACATAACTGAAATTACAAAATAACTAATAACTACTATATATTTTATTCTATCTACATTAGTCCCCACCTCCTGCCCACAAAGAAAAGTAGTCTTCTTGATAACAAAAAGTAGACGATGTCCTAGGAGGTAGTATAGATATCGAAGATGGAATCGAGTGGTAAGAAGCAATTGTACACAATTTGAAGGCTTTATCTATTCTTTGCTTCAAATTGAGCCACCAAGAGAACCCTTTCCCAAAAAAATTTAACTATCTACATTACCTCCATGTGTTGAGATTTCAACTTCTCATTGGCAAGTCTCAATTCAACAAATTCCTTATTTTTTTAAGTCACCTTAGTTTTTTCCAATTCTCTAAGATGGATCTACTAAGTGATGCTTGGAACCAAATACTTTGATCATCCAATTCTTCTCTTCATTTCTTAGAAATATGCATGAACTCATCAATTTGGGCATAATTGTGCATTATTCTGCCATTGCAGTCTATATCATGAGATACAAATATCAAAATCTATACTTATAGAATATAATGCCTCTAGAACTTTGTCATTTGAACCACCAAAAGAAGGGGGCATTTGAATGGGAATCTATTGATGCTTCATTTCAGATGGTTTGATGGTAGGCATCCATGAGAAAGAATGATTTTAATAACTCTTCCTAGCACTCACCCTCAACAAAGTGTTAAAATCGTCAAACCTCCTATACAACCAAAGAGAGTGAGTGCTATCCAATTTTCATGCGATATTAGCAACCTCAAACATGATGTGTGCCATTGGTTACAAATCCTGATATACGCCTGAATGGTACCAAGGCGATAATTTTAGTTTGGTTTGGAGAGCAAAATGGTCATCTCATCATCATCATTATGGACTACGCTATGTGACTCATCATGCAATTGTTGAGCACTTCCATCATGGAGTTGTTGAGGACTTCTTTCTGAAGTGTAGGGAGTGACTGAGTATTTATTCTAGTTGTTGCTAAGTTTCGTATGTAGGGCTCAATAGAAGATACTCTATGACATAAACGGTAGCCCCTAAATGACTAAGCCACTCATCTATGTCTCCTTGGATAATGTTACAAGTGCAGAGTCCAAAGGCGGTTCTAGAAGGAGATGTAGTTATTTCTATGATTCCAACTTCCTCATTCCCTTCACCATCACCTTCTTTTATGGGTTCTTCTTCTTTAGAAGATGATTCAGCTTGTGTATTTTTCTTTTTTCTTGTAGTGGTCTTGGTTTCCTCTCCTTTCCCTACCATTACTTGTAAACTCAAAGGCTTCCATCTGAAAATAGAGGACCAAGAAGGATCATATTCTGTATCTGACTAAAATTTGTCAATTGCCACTAATCGTATCTGTATAAATTGCATCCAAAAGCAATGCAATTGCATGTTGTGTCATATAGATTTCTTTGGGCTTTATCGATAAGAACCTTTGTATTCCTACTGATAAGAGTTCCTTCCAATTCTAATGTCTTCCTTGCTTAGCCCCACCATGTATTCAGTCATCCAAACAACAATCTCTAAAGCCCGTGTAACCCCCCATTAACTTGCTTTTAATAAAACCTAAAATGCATTTCAATTCATCATTTGCTACATAGTCATTTCAGATTCCTCTATTTACATTATCTATATTTTTGTTTATTCTTTATTTGTGAGGTTGTCTCTACATAGTATTTGGACAGCTACTTTTTTGCTTAACTAACATGAGTTAGTAAGTTTTAATACTATAATACCTAAACATGGACATGAAACACACGGCTAAAATGAATACGAGTTCGCTAAAATCAGGAGGAGTATATGTATATTAACTTCTGAATGCCTGCATTGCACTATGGATTTTTGTCCTTTATTATAATTTGATACCATATGTTTTAAGTAAGGCTCAAACTCTCTGAAATTAAAATAAGGGACTTGTTTTATTTTCTTTACTTGAACGAAGATTAGTGCAACTTTAAGAAGGGGATCTTGTAGATTATATGCCCACCATGACTGACATTTCATACCTATAAGACTCTGCCAAGTGAAAGATTCTATGGTGTTAATCATAGTTGAACTACTCGCCGAAAACTCCGCGAGTAATAACACCATTGACTCGCTAGATAAACTTGCCGAGTTTTTGCCTTGGCGAGTCCGTATTAAAACTCGTCTGCCAATGAATAAAAGAAAAAAACGGCTAAAAAGAGTTTCATTTCATCATTTTTTGTTTTGTATTCTGCTGAGAAGGGGAAAAACACCCTCCCAAACACTTGCAAACCGATTTCCATCGATTCTTGCCAATTCTAAGCGGATTTGAAGTGGATTTCAGGTGGTTTTTGAAGAGAAATCAGATTCCAAGGTAGGTTTTGTTGACATGTCGAAAGTCGGATTTCAACTCCTTCTGGTCAACACAAAATAGAATCTATTAGCAATCCCATTCTCTCTTGCATAAGGGGACTTCGAGTGCTACTTAAACGATCACTAGAAGTCGACTCAAGGTTTTAACTGTCAGTTCATGACTGTGGGATAACTCAGAGGTTCATGTGTTTTGTTGGTAACACAAAGGGGCTTACGTTTACAACAAGCTGGTCTGTATCCAACAATGTTGTGATTCTCAAACTGCGAAAAATAAAAGAAAAAGGGAAGGGTTTAGGAATCCTAAGGACAGTGACAATAACAGTTAATGCAGCAGGTAGACAGATTTCCATAAACTAATTCTTGTTTTGCCAGAGATACCCTCACAACTCGACAAGAATAGTGCAAGCTCCAAGGGGATGAAGGATTTTTCAGACTAGAGATACTCATTTAGGCACCCGATTTTGGCACAGCCTAAGACGAATACTTACAATTGAAATAAGCACAGTTTTGGGTTCAGACTAACCATACACAGTAACCTGCAATCAGCAGGCCCCCAATGGTATGAACCGAAAACCTCATCAAATACCCCCCTACACTTCACCATTAAACCATTGAACTCTAATTCTAACCAGTTGAAGGGAAACCATGCAAACAGAAGAAAACCAAAATAACAAACACCATTCTTCGTTGTTCATATATTGATTTTAGTTGTCATTACAACAATTTATGTCCAGCAACTATATTCTACCTACAGCTACTTCTAATTCTAACTACTAAAAAAAAATCTAATTATCTGCCTTCCAAATTTCTAACCCTTTACAAAAGAGAGGCACTGGCCTTTTATAGGTTTTACAATTATGAATCAAAGGCCAGGATTGACTTAATCCAATGGTTGTGATCTTTCTTCTAGAAGCTTGGCAACTTTAACCCATGCTATTAACTTTTAGTTGTCCTCCCAACTACCTCCTCAGCTACCGACCACTATTTGACATTAATTTGGTCAATCAAGTAGCTGAGAAGTAATTGACCTGTGTACCCTTGTTTTATTTTGCATTAATAAGGGGCCCATAGGTAGTTGTTTACATTAAAACAATTCAGTTTTACAAACTGATTTTTTGGAATCAATTCCAGCTGTTTATTTTTGAGTATGCATACATTTTGTAGCACTCTGAGTGTTCTCCTATCTTCAATCTTGTTGGCGGGCTCCAACTTGTTGTCTGTTGATGGCACATATCTCCATGCTTCGTGATCACCATCTTGATCCTGCATGCTACATCTTTGCTTCTCAGCTTTGATCGCGATCATGTCTTCAATTTGCGCTTTAGGTTGCCACCTTAGCTCTTTCCAGCGACGTCGATCTACACAAGCGAGTTCAACCTGAATTAATTACCTCGAAAAATTTAAGTAATTTGACAGATATTAAATGTTTGCAAGGCGATGTCAGGCTTTGTTTCGGCGAATAAGAGGGGAAAATAAAAGATGATCACTTTAAAACAATTTGAATCCCCTTTATTTCTTTGCAAAACTCACAAATTCGCCAAATTTTCTTTTTGATTTGGTTTTACTTATCCCAAGGAGAAATCCGGGCGTTGAAAGAGAAATGCGAGCTCCTTTATTTCTCGCAAAACAAATAAAAATGCCGAACTTCTCAAGAGAATTCGCCCCTTTCCTAAGAAGAAATTCGGCCTATGGGAAGGAAATGTGTGATTTTGGCCCCTTGCACTTTAAAATGTATTCCCCCTCGTTTTCTTTTGCTATTTTACTTCACTTGGGTGAAACTCGACCTTTATAGGCGAAATGGGAACGTCAACTTCGAACTTTTCTTCTTTGGTGCCCCTCTTCCTAAAACTCAGCTTTTGCAAGCAAAAAAATGTGAATTGAGTGACTTGGGAGAAAATTCGGCTTTTTGAATCAAAATGCAAGCTTAGTCCCTCAAACAAACGCATGACACCCTCGACCCTTCCTATCGCTTACGGAATGAAATGAAACTCGGCTTTATGGACGGCTCACAACTTGGATTCTAAAAAAAAAACGTCAAATGCCTGACTCTCCTATCACCATCAAACTTAGGAGGAAATTTGGGCTTCCAAAGGCAAAATATGAGCTATTGTTTCCTTTCATTTAGTCGCTTAAGGAAAACTCGGCCTTTTCAGGCACTTTGCAAGCTACGATTTTCTTAAAATGCTAAAAACATACCGAGCTCGGCCTTTAGTGAAAGAAACACTTCCTTTGTTTGCGTGATTCATCAAAGGGGGTGAAACTCGGCTTTTTGAGCTAAGATGCAAGACTTTGTTTCCAAATGCCCTCTTTACTTGTCTATTTTTTTACATTTCCTTTTGGCCAACTTCACTCAAAAAGGGGAGGGGAAAACTCGGCCCTTTTGGCCGAAATGTAAACTTTTTAAAACGCCCTCCCTTTTTTTTGTCTTGGCAAAATTTGGCCTTTTTAGGCGATTTGTGAGAAATATTTTGGAGTGCCTTTCTCTTCTCTATAATCATACTGGCATGAAGGCAAGGAAAATGCTATCTGTTTTGGCATTCGAAGGGCGGCATGAAGACATTTTGAGCTTTCTGACGTGACTTTCAAAACAAGCCTCTCTCCCCTATGGTCGAGCAAACTAAACAAGGGGGGTCCCCGTCAGGGATGGGGTGCGATGTGCATCGTACAACAGGTTTTCTGATTTGTTTTCCTATGTTTTTTTTAAACATCTTATTTAGTTTTTGTTGCATCTAGATGAATAGAAAATCATTCCTAACTAGTCAAAAATGATTTATAGTCATTGAAACAAGATTTAACACTATTTTTGACAAGTTCTGTTGAATTTTTCACTATTTTTTTTTAAGAATCTCTAGTTTTTCAAAAAAAATCAAACCCTAATTTTTTAATTTTTTTTAACTTTGATTGATGTCTAAAATTATTTAAACTAATTTAGATAGTTTGCTAAAATTTTTAACTAAAATATTAACTATCTTTTCACTTTGTATGTGTAGGTTAACAGTTAACGATTAATTCAATATGGCAAATTCAGGGTATAACCGGCCACTAAGCACCCATCCTAAAGGTGCTAGAGATAGGGCTTGGAGGTATGCCTATGAAGGACCGGAACCTAGGTCGGTGATTTGCATTAAATGTGAAAAAATATTTCATAGAGGCATAAACCACCTCAAATACCACCTTGCAGGCACCAAGAAGCATGATGCTAGGGAATGTCCTGGGGCCATAGAAGAAATAAAAAGAGACATTAATGCCATACTTGCAGCTAGGGAAGAGAAAAAATTGCAAAGGGAGAGGGCAAAACTAGCCATGACAGCAGCCATAGTTGAATCTCAAGGTGCTTCAATTGACATTGAAGAAGAAGATAAAGCACTTCAGGGCATAGTGGGCTCTCGTCGTGGCCAACGTATCCGCAAACTCAGCACCACCTCGGCCACCACTTCTGCTTCTTCTAGTAGAGCACCTACTGCATCACCATCAGTGACACGGTCTATAAGTAATTATTTTGTGCCCAGGAACACACCTGGAGCACAACCATCATTAGAGGCAACTGGATGGAATGGAGAGGCACATGAGAAAACAAACATTGCATGTGCCGATTTTTGGTACTTCAACAACATCCCATTCAATGTGGCAGACAATCCTTATTGGCTAAATTTGGTTACCGCATTGATAGTTTCATAAAAAGGGTACAAAGCCCCTTCTCGCAAGGACTTGGGTGGGAAGTTAGTAAATAGTCCACTTGATTTCATTTTTAAATGTTTTTCTTGTTTATTATATCAAAATTGTGTACAAAGACCTAATTTCACTTTGTTCTAGTAGGTTGCTCACAAATGCAGTTGATAGGGCAAAAAAAGTGGTGGAGGACCAAAGAAAAGAATGGAGAAAATATGGCTGCACTATTATTTCTGATGGGTGGACAGATGGTAAAAACCACACCATAATTAATTTTTTGGTTGCTTGCAAGGAGAATGTGGTGTTCTTGAAATAGGTGGATGCCTCCAACAAGGTGAAAAATGCAGAAACTTTGGCTCTAATGTTGGAGCAAATTGTCATGGAGATGGGAGTTGAGAATGTGGTGCAAATAATCACAGATAATGCAGAAGCATATGTGTCAACAAGTAGAATCCTCCAAGATAGGCACCCCACTCTCTCTTGGACACCTTGTGCAGCAATATCTTTGACCTTCTTTTGCAGGGCATAGGAAAACTTGATTGGGTGACTTCAGTTGTGGAAGATGCAAGGAGGATCACAAAATATATTTACAATCACCCTTGGTTTCTTCATTTGATGAGAAAGCACACCCAAGGGAGAGATTTGGTGAGAGTCGGTGTCACAAGGTCTGCAACGATTTTCTTGACGTTGCAAAGCATTCTTGGTACATTGACTTCTTTGAAACAAATGTTTGTGAGTCAAGCATGGCTAGACTCACCTTATTCAAAGATTCCTGACGGAGAGGGTGTTGCATGCATAGTCTTCAACAACCATTTTGCACAAAAGGCTACAGATATTGTGAAGGCAAGTTCAAAACTTGAATTTTTAATTATTCTTGATTCAAGTCTCTCATTATTAATTTGTAACTTCAATAATTAATCTTTTTGTAATTTGTATTTTTCAATTGTAGGTGTCGGAGCCCTTGGTTAGAGTTCCGCTTGGTAGATGGGGATCAAACCCCAATGGGGTATGTTTATGAGGCCATGGATAGGGCCAAGGAGTCTATCAAAAATTACTACAAGGGGGGTAGACTCAAATTTGATCCCATTTGGGAAATTATTGATAAAAGGTGGAACAATCAGCTCCACCAACCCATTCATGCAGCAGGGTACTTCCTCAACCCTCGTTTTAAGTTTGGGGATTCTTACCCAAATCCTAATGGAGAGGTCATGGAGGGCCTCACTACATGCATTCAGAGGATGATACTTGATGTTGAGGTGAGAGACCTCGTTGTGGCCGAACTCCAAAATTATGAGGAAGCAAGGGGTAAGCTATTCTCTTCAAAGCTGGTCAAGAGAGGAAGAACCACTCAAACCCCAGGTATAACATTTGCCATTTGGATTTTGGGGTCTAAAGTAATTGATAAATTGATAAAATATGTTTTCATTTTTCACTTCGTTTTCTAACTTTTCAATATTTTACTTTGTAGATGCTTGGTGGCAAAGTTGAGGTGGAAATACCCAGAATCTCAAAAAAATTTGCCCTCAAAATCTTATGCCAGCCTTGTAGTTCATCCAGTTGCGAGCGCAATTGGAGCTTGTTTGAGGCCATCCAAACGAAGAAGAGGAGCAAGTTAGCTCAAAAACGCCTCAATGACCTTGTCTTTGTGCAATATAATCTCTGGTTGCGCATAAGGAAGGTAGAGGAAGCACCAGCTGGTCCAATTGACTTGGATGATATAGATCCTTACAGTGATTGGACATCGCAAGAGCAGCCTCCATTGTTTACAGAGGATGACATCACTGATTTGGAGGGGTAGGCTATGGAGGAGGAGGGGGGTGGATTTGGTTTCACACTGGATGACATTGAGGAGGATGAGGAGGATGAGGAGTCATTGCCAGTGCCAGGAGCAGCTAGAGGCAGAGCTACATCTAGGATGGAGGACGAGCAACACCCTGAGCCAAACATACTGAGCGAGGAGGCACAGTCATGCCCACAGCAGACTTCTAGGACTAGACCCTCTAGTTCTACCTCTCCCCTAGTTTTTACTAGAGCTGGAAGAGGAAGATGTAATTGTAATGATGTATTTACTTTTAGTTTTACAAAAACTATTTACTATTTTACTTCCAGCCATCAACATTCCTCATGAGGATGCAATTTTATACCCACTTTGCATTTAAATATATCTAGACTCAACTTGTTTCTTTTGTGTTCTCATTTATTCACTCATTGGATGCATCTTCTCATTGAATTTTGCAAAAAAATGCATTTCTAATCAAATTTAAGCAATTTTTTAAGTTCCCGAGTTTTAGTGCGGAGTTTTTGTCGAGTATTGGCCAAGTTTTGCCCGAGTTTTTTTTCAAGCCTTGGTGAGTATTTGGTTTTGGCGAGTAGTTCAACTATGGTGTTAATTGCTTTCATTTTCGAGAACTTTGTCTATGGCCATCTTTAGAGTTTTTTGATTGTGTGTAGAAGAGCTGCCTAGTTGGTATATTTAATTTGTTGTCTAAAGCTACTCTCTTCCCTTTTACAATCATGATCAACACCAAGCTTGCAAAACTCTACAAGTACTCGCAAAACTCACAAGTCAAAACCCTAGTTGAGTAACTCGCAACAACACTCGTCAGCATGTTTTGCAAAGGTTTGAGACAGTTTTATGCAAAAAAACCACCAAAAACTCACCAATTTCACCCTAAAACATGGTAATAACTCATCCTGCATGGTATAAATGTGAAACTGTTTTTCAAGGGTTTTCTTTTGTTTTCTTCCCAGGAAAGGCATGCGATGACAAAAGGAGGGCACGATGATTCACGATAACGCACAGCAATTGTAAACCCTTAGATTTCTAATTCTTTAATTTTTAATTGTGGTAATCTCAACACTCTATAATATACATTTCACAATTTTTTTATTGCACTCTCAACTCTCTATATGGTTCGTTTTGCAGATACTCAAGAATTGAGACTTGGATAAAAAGACAGATTTAGGTTGAAATTAGGCACATCACAAAAAACTTGTATGGGTATAACAGGCCTGACTTTGAACATTTGGATGAAGCGTGTTATTTCCAATTTGTGAGAAAAATGCTCAAACTTTGTAGGCACATGGGAAACAAGCATGTTGTTTTCTCAATATGTGAGATGAAAATTTTAAGAAATTATGTATTTTCAGATGTTTGATAAATTTGCCCAGTTATTGCCAATTTTTTCCCCGAGTTTTTTCTGAATCCAAAGTTATCAAAATTTTGGGCCTGCCGAGTTATTGCTAAGTCCAAGTTATTCAACTATGGTTCTTGTGGAGGTGTGAATCGACCCATATGAGAAGATGCAAGTGTGGTTATGGCTGTCATACTCTGCAGTTTTCAGAACAGCAGTCTAAACTCAGTCACTTTGTTCCCATTGGTCTTGGTAGCTCACTTGTTTCAGTAATCCCAAGTTACTCTAACATGAATAACTTGTGTTTATGCATTCAACGAATTACAGAGTTTGAACTTGCATGTTTGACCTTATGATTTCTATGCCAGCAGTTCATGTATCTTGACATATCATATTCAGAACTGCTAAGTAATATTTGCCTCAAATTCATGTTCATGTTGTTGAGTCCATTGGTCAAAAGTGTTGTGAAATTATCTTGGCAAATTGAAAAAATCAGGGGATACTATTATACAAGTCTTTCAAATGAGTAACTTCCTTCAGCAATGGTTTCTTTTGCAGTGCTAGAGGTGGTTCCTACTACTGAAATTTGTTCTTAGCAACTGTTATCACAAAAGCTTGCACCCTTGCTGAGCTATCAACTCAGCAAGCTCGTGAAACATGGAAACAACCCCAAAGTGTGGGACCTTGCACAAGGGGGTTGAGTCTCTGGAGAAGGCCGACTTCCTTCTCAATCCAGGTGCAGGTGTTGAACCAACTCAACACTTCAAATTTTACTTCTAAGCCTATCCTAACAGCTTGCAGAGGAAAAAGGAAGAGAGAAAAGCTTAAAATGAAAGGAGGTGATGCACCAAGATAAGAGATGTTTCTCTCCCCACTCGAAATGGCACAAAGAATCAACTGAAATACCCAAGAGATGCACAAACTTCAGTTGCATGAGTGACCCCAATGCATGTATGGAGGTTAGAATTTGCTAAATGTCAAAGGGGAGAAGATTTCCCACAAGTCACACTCAGAAATCAATTAACACAGCATATATGAGAGAAGAGCCACAAAACATACACCTATGATGAAGGTAAGGAAACATACACAGCATGCATAAGTTGAAGGAAGGCAAGAATGATAATTTCAATTCATTCAAAGGCCAATGGCCAAACTTACAGTTGCAGAAATGCAAGATAAATACAAGTCTTCAAGAGAAGTTAAAGAGCATAGAATAGCTCAAGCCAGCAGGGAGAGAACCCTTTACAATGAGGCTTAACAGCCTTTATATAGAAAACTGGTCGTAGAGGAGAGACCATTGGTCAAGGGAGAGAAGCCTTGACTCTTGTGTGTGCAGGGAAATGTCAGTCAGGGAATGCAGGGAAGTGCATGCACCTGACATTGTGTACATGCAAGCAACCTGGCCGTACCCTGAAAATGCAATCCAACGAAGAAAGGTACTTCTAGAAGGTGGATTGACTGACATTCCAAAGTCAGAGCATGCAGGCATGACATAAGTAACCACAAATAAGCATGGCCCTATACTCCACCTGCAAAAATCATTAAATACGCCCCTATAGCTCCACAAAAGAAGGTGTACAAGTCGCAAGAGTTGTTGGAGCATTAAGAGCCTTGAGTGTTGATCACGCCATCTAGAAGTGCTGCAAGCCGAAAGGAAGTTGGAAGACTTTGGAAACACAGGTTACCGAAGTTGGGAAGACTTCGGAAACACAAGTCACAGAAGTTGGGAAGACGTAGGCTTGGAATTTCGAGATTCCGGGATTCCGGAGTTCTGGGGTTGAGGACTTAGGAACTTGGGAACTTGGGGGTTCCGGAGTTCCGAGGTTGAGGAAGAGAAGACTTAAGAACTTGGGAACCTGGGGGTTCTGGAGTTCTGGGGAAGAGGAACTTGGGAACTTGGGAACCTGGGGGTTTCGGAGTTCTGGGGAAGAGGAACTTGGGAACTTGGGAACCGGGGGGTTCCGGAGTTCCGGGGTTGAGGACTTAGGAACTTGGGAACCTGGGGGTTCCGGAGTTCTGAGGAAGAGGAACTTGGGAACTTGGGAACCTAGGAGTTCCAGAGTTCCGGGGAAGAGGAACTTGGGAACTTGGGAACTTGGGAACCTGGGGGTTTCGGAGTTCTGGGGTTGAGGAAGAGAAGACTTAGGAACTTGGGAGCCTGGAGGTTCCGGAGTTCCGGGGTTGAGGACTTAGGAACTTCGGAACTTGAGGGTTCCAGAGTTCCGGCAAGACAACACTTCATACTTCATGATTCCATTGTTTTCTCTTTGATCAACTGAGGCAGCGCTAGTCCATAGAATATATCTCTGATCGGTTCTCACTGATGGACCAAGGGTGTCATAAAATGACAACAGCAACTAACATCTCCAAGTTCAATGCTAAAATTGACAACCCATTCACAACCATTTAGCTTCGACATTCTCTGACAAGGAATTTCTTCAAACATGGATATCATTGCATGAGCTCATCACTACTTACACACTATAAGGATCCAACAAGTCAAATTTAGGAGAAGCTCAGAATGACTCACCCAAGTAACTTATTCACTACTAAGGATCAAATTCCGAACCACACAAAAAGTAGCTTAATGTTCGTACATAATAATAATCATTTGGTTTGCTTTTTGCAACCTATTTGGGGTGTAACGGATTACATACAGAATTCTGTTCAAGAGTAAAAATTGCACCCACAATCCTATCTTGAGTGTAAAAATGGGCAAATAAAAATTTGGTGCTCATACATGGAAGCTAAAGTAAGTTGATGTAGAATCGATTTTAGTCAACCTATGCACATATAAATAAAAATTCAGCACTAAGATAAGGACAAAAATAGTAAGTGTCAAAAAAATGAAAAGAGCAAACCTCCAATGTACTTAAAAAGTCAAGACAACTAAGTGGAAACATACATTTGTTAAATACCAATTGTAAAACAAATACAATTGTTAAATACCAGTAAAATGCAGCTGAAGGCTGTAGTTACACTTTAGGACTTACAAAGTGAAACTATTATTGTCTATGATGTGTTGCTTGAGGAATCAATTATTATATTTTCGGTTTTCCTTCAGTAAACTAAATGTGTGCGTCTATAATACACATTTGACCATGTGCATCACACACACAACCTTTGTGACCAATCTTCAACTAAAATGGTCTTGTAACTTTCCATGGTGAAGTTGTGAATGAAAGTGCTTAACGATAGCTACACAGAGTACCAGGCTGTTGGTATTTACAGGCATTTAGCTACATGTTTTTCATACCATCATGGGTTGCTGATGTGGAAGATGTTGCCTGTGTCAGCAAGGCAAGACAAATGCACTGTCAAAGAAAGAGTTGTCAATTGGGTTGCCAGCTGACTGCTGATGTGGAGGCAGCAGAGAGTTACTTTACTTGAAAACAGTTATTAAGCCCAGATTCTTTCTATGATTGTCCTCTCAATCTATACCATCCATTTAAAACAGTAGCAGTACCACCTGCAGAGCTTTTCCCACTATAGGAATGCCTACTAGCATAATTAAGAAACAATTTCTCAAGAAAATATTTGTGCCATGAAAATCTGATCCTGACTTGAGCATATTTATCACTCTTTACAATTGTAGGGTTATAGAACCACATTCTAATATACCAAAATAAAATCAGAAACATTAGGATCAACAACAAATCAACAAATGAGAAAAGTGCATAAACAAGTCCTCAAACAGCTACAAAAGTGTAACTAAGATAATGAATTTTGATGCAGGTCTGTTATTGCTCACATCTAAATTTTATCTGTCAGTTAACTGTAATCATTGAAGACAACAGATAGATCATTACCCTTTGTTATCTTGTACATTAGAGATGACAATTGTTGTCTGACATCTTTTGCAAACATCATAGATCTCACCTGCAAAGATTAACCATCCAATTCACGTTGTGATAGTTTTGACCAAAAAGATAGAACTATAGAAGCTAAAAAAACATTACAGATAGTAAATCAAGCTCAATATCATGTGACCGAATGTGTACGGTTTAACAATCATGAAAAAAGCATGACATTTATAGACCATCATGTAGCACTAATCAAAAAAATCACTGAAAAGGAATATGATAATGCCAGAATTTAAGGATTGAATTTTCAGTTGTGCAGAATTCTATGCAGTAGGTCCAATCAACTCCACACATGCAGGTGATAGCAGTCTGATCTTAAGTTCAATTGGAATGAGATTTGATGGAACTTAAATGACAACCTATGGCCTATTAGAAGGCAGACTTTACTTGGGGATGATTACAGGAAGATTCTTTTGTCTTATGCAGCCAACATTGGTAGCCAAACCAGTTTTTATTAATATTGAATAGAGTGAAGCTTGAAAACAATGAACCTATTATATTCTTTTGCTGTCCTATGGAGTTTATGAAGATCTCTGAATCTGTCCTAAGACATTTGCTTTCAAGTTTTCCAGAGGTTGTGCACTAATAGTGTGTGTATCAAAAACCTTCAATATTGCCATATAAAGGTTCTATTAGACAATTGATATCCAATTTCAAACTCCCCATGGACAATCCGACTCTATCAAGACAAGTATTGTTGTCAAACAAATATTTTGTCTCTCACTGATTCTTTTCGGGAGTTATACTAACAATCTTAAAAACTTCTTGCAGTAGCATTGTCATGTAACATGATGATGGTTGTATAATGCACCAGGTGATGGTTGTATAATGCATCAGGTGATAATTATTGTTCTCTTGTTCATTGACATTGTTCTTTAAAATTCCCTTGATTTGCACAAACAAGTAGTTACTCCTACTTGTTTTTTCAATCCTTTTCAGCTCCAAGGTTGTGCATACCATTGAACCATTCAAGTACAATCAAGAACAAAGCACCACCAAAGGGACCATCATTTCAAAAAGATAAAACAAAACCACCTTTCCAAAAAGAGTGGCCAAAAAAGAACAAAAGAAATGAAGAAACTAGGCAAGAACTAAGGAGGAAGAAACTTTGCTTTACACACAAAGAACCTTGGGAATAGGGCACATATGAGAAGGCAAGGGGAAGGTTTATTATATCGAGGTAGTACTTGACAGTGATGAGGAAGATCAATCCGATCAAGGGAGTGAGCAAAATGAAATCAACAAAGAACCTTTGTTAGAAAAGAAACCTCTAAATCAAGAAAAGAAGGGTGGTGTAATTGAAACCATGACCGAAACTCCAAGATTCAACTCCTTTAAGGTCTGGTGTATTGCAAGGACAAAACATAATAGTACTAATCGGTAGCGGAGCTACTCATAACTTCATTGATTCAGCCTTTGTCATCAAAAAGGTACTCCAAATAGTGGAGCATGAAGGATTTAGTGTGATGGTGGTGGATGGCTACCAAATGTCTGTTGCGGCCTCTGTTTTTGGGTTTTTAACTCTGGTTTTTGCGGATTTGTTTTTTTTGGCTACGGTTTGCTCCTATATGTTGTGATGTCCCCAAACTGAACCTCATTAAATATTGTTGATAGTGAGAAAGCTCCTTGTATTATCATTATAAATGATATAAATAAGGAATAGTGGATGATCTAAGATATATGACACTAATCAATAAGGCCAAAGTTATAAAGGCATAAAGAATCGCAGGCATCCAAGTTTATATGGTCTACACACAAACAATATACAATCAATGAAAGGAAAACATAGGAAGATTATCATCATAATCAGAAGTCTGACATAGTAACATTAGCATCGATCGGACCCAAGATTATAACATTGATGACTAATCAATGATTAGTCTTGATCATCAATAACCAGGTTATTAATAAGCAAATAAGAATGACAGCATATTAAAAACGATTGATCCATCACTAAACAAGGAATGGTATTAAGTGGCAGTGCCGACAATGATCAACAATATCGATTATAATAACGATTTAGACAGGGATACGAATCAGCATCTAAACAATGCCTGATCAAAGTCAGGCGGAGGTCATGTTAATTATGAAAGAGTCACAATTAATAAATCCTTGCATAGGTGAGAAACCATTTTATTGGTCGGACAATCTAAGAGAATTCACAGGAATAGCTTTTCTTCCCAGACGCAACCCAAAATGATCATAATGGTTGATGAGTATAGCTAAGGAATGTGCTTATCAAATATACAACAAACGGATAGAACATACCATCGACTGATAGTGTCATGGACAAATAGCGACGGGATTAGAGAAGGCATAACAACCAATCATCTCCAAAGAAGAAAGTCAGCGATAAAAATATATGAACAATATATGCACAGATAGATATGTTTAAATAAACAGCGATATATTTAAGAACATCTATGGCAGCAAATTAACTGTAAATAAAATACATTCTATATGCATCAATCATATTGGATTACGGTTACAGCCAATACACCATGAAGATGAGGTCCGATGTTAGTAATAACAAGACAATGCTAAAACAATCAGCAACTACATCTGAGATGAGAGCAGCAATTTGCCAAGAAAACCATTATTAAAATGATTGACAAATCATTGTCAAGAAGTAACCTCACACCCAGCGAACAGAGTTTCTTTCCTAATTATCATTACTAAAGAAAACACCCGAAGTGCCTTAACTAAGTGGGACAACCGATCTGCATTAAATAATGATAAATTAATTGAGGAGTTGTCAAGAGTGCATTGGTAAGTACATCAAACATTAAGGATAGAAAGGAAGGAATTAGGGATACCATTTGATCTGACATAGATATCAGAATTAAAGTAAGGGGACTTCAAAAGAAATTCAGATTTATTAGTATTAGAATAAGCTTGTCAAAGTGCTTTGTGGCCCCCACACAATAATTGTTCAGATTCCTATAATAAAAGAATCCTAAAACAGTGTCTGCACCAATTAGAAAAGGTTTTGGAGATTTCACCATTATTGTTGTGTTTTTAGCAGCAGCTCCACTAGAGGGAATGGGACCCACTTGGAAGACTTTGGAATATTGGTTGTGATTTTTATTTCAGCCTCACCCAAGCCTTGCAGATTATTGATTGTGATTTGAGCAATCAGCATTACCCAAGGGTCAACGAAGGTCTAGAGGAGTCAACAATATATGAAAATTAAAGATTTTTGTTTGGGGAAAATTATTTGTGTCTTTTCCATTCTCCACTACTTGTGAGATACCAATCAGATTAAAGCTGCAGTAAATCATGATCATGGTTTAGAGGGATGTTGGGAACAGCACTGAAGATCTATATTGAAGAAGAGAAGATGGATTAGATCACACACCCGAATATAAAGAAAGGATGAATAGTAATATTTAATAAGATCAGTGGAAGATCTATAAAGAATTTTGGAGCAGAATTTAAAGCATTTATAGAAGATTTACAAAGAAGAATGCATGCAGATTGGAGTATAGCAGAATCCGTCAAAGCTTTCAAGATAAGTTCTATTCTCTGAATTAGTCCTGGACTTTAAATTTAAAATTTAAAATGAAATGTCTTCAGATTTAATGAAGTTACATATTACAATTCTCATTTTGAATTGAAATTGTTGTCTCAGGACTATATGAGGTAAATCTGAAACAGGGGCATTACATATGCCCTGGTTAGGGTTTTTTAAAGTTCGGGAGGGCTCTCTAGTTTCTGGTTTTCTAATTTTTGTCCATAAAAAATTAGTGTCGGTTTTTCTAATTTTTCTCCATAAAAATATGGTGGTGGGTTTTTTATAATTTTTTCCCAAAAAAATTATCCGTCTTCATTTGTTATTATTTCTTCTTCTTTTGTTGTTTTCCTTCCTTTATATTGTTATTTAGATTTTTTATCTTTTGACTTTTTCCTCTTTGTTTTTTTCCTCTCTATTTTTTTATATATATATATTGTTAATTTCTTGTAACTCTTTCTTGTTTTTATTCTCTTCAATTTATTTTTTTATTTTTGGTTTGTTCCTTGTTGGTTATTTATTTTCTTTCCATTTTCTAGTCTCCTTTGCTTTTTGATTATTTTATTATTATCTTCTTTTACTATTATTATTTTTTCTTTCTACTTTCTTATTTTTCCTCTTTGTTTCCCCCTTTTTTCCTTTCCCCTCCTTGGGCTTTGTGCCCCCTCTCCACCTCCCTCATTCCTATATATCGTTTGGTCAAGGTCTGCAATCTATCTTCTATCTTTATGCAGCTCTGTCATCCTAATGATGGATCATGGAGTGTGATCCGAAACATTGATATTTGATGCCAAATTAGCTCACACAATTGAATCCAGAAGCACGACAACAACTATCATTATGGACTGGAAATCTAATGTCTCAAATACTTTTCAGTATTTGGAGGTTTCATAATTCACAACAGCATTGAGTATGGTTGGATTTACAATTCATAGTATCAATTTTGATTGATAAGGGTTTGCAATTTAGAAATCTTGCAAATCCGCATTAATTTCCAGTAGGATTTGGCACCTACATTTGATTTGTTCATTATTGCAACTCGCACCTGTTTGATAAATCATCCATTTCCTATAATTGTTTGATTGGGAACATTACAGTGCATACTAGCTGATATGCACATTTAAATGTAGTTGTTGGCTATATATGTTAGTTGTTCAAGTTAGCTTAGTAATGGGCAACTTGTTATGCCTAAGTCAATCGCTGGCTCATGCTATGTTATTAGATTTTTGTTTGTATTATCAAGATGCTAGCTATATGCAGCTGCATTTCCCATGTAATATCACTGCCTATGCTTTCAACTTGTATTTCTCCCTATGTAGCCATGCCTTATTTGCCAGTCATTTTTGGAGTTTTTTAACTTTGGAAAACTTTCCACCATAAAGTAAAGAGTCATTTCCGTTATCAGTGAGGAAGAAGGGCCTGATGGTAGTTCTTTGGACATGACAATATATGAAAATAATCAAGTCATCCTTGCAAAACTGATTTGCCTGATTGGGGATGAAAATTCAGAAATTTGGGTTGGGCCAGGACGATTAGTTCAAAGGGTGGTTTTATCATCTCATGGCTGTTTGCATAAATGGACTTGCCAGTTTCAGTGAAGGGCGAGGCCTGGTCTCGAAAGGGTGAGGGTGTAATGTCTCCTATTTGAATCACCTTATATTTTGCCCACAAGAGGTTAGAGTATCACGGTTCAGGTCTTATCTGATTCTATGAGAACTGCTATGCTTTGATGTCCTCATCAAATGAAACCTTCTCCCCTTATATCTTCCAATGTGAGGGAGGGTCACACCTCTTTATCATGTCTTCCCTTTGTAATGATTACAACCTCTCACAGTGACCACCCTTTGAAAGAGTCACAACCCTTCATCATTAATGGCCATTGAAAGAGTCACAACCTTACGTAATTATGCCATTTGAAAGAGTCACAACCTTTCATAATTACCACCCTTTCGAAAGAGTCACAACCCTTCATCATTTTATACCCTTTGAAAGAGTTACAACCTTTCATAATTTATGCCCTCGTTTGGAAGAGTCACTTATTTACTTCTCATTCCTTCCTTCTTCCATTGATTCTTCTTTGATTCACATGCTCCATTCTTTCTTCTCCTCCCCCTTCACAAATGAGGTTCTCTTCTCCCTTTTATATCTCATGTTTGAGGGAGTCACAACTTTTCATTTCATGCCTTTTGACCATTCGTTAACTTAATTAAATCTTAAATATATTTAATTTTATTCTTCTATATTTTTATTCTTTTGTATTTTAATTTTATTATTAAATCCTATTTCAAAGTGGGCACATTACGGAGGGCATGGACAGAGGCATGGTTGGTGGGAGCTAAGCCATCTCAAGTCTTATATAAATTACAGTTGTTTCAGTATTTTTTGATAGGCACTATTTATCTTGTGCTATAAAAAGGAAACAATGCATTGTCAAATAGCAAAACCCTATATACACCAGAATCGAGAAGAATAAAGCATGATTTTTGTTGGCCACTTATATGAGGTAGGCTAATCGAACATGGGAAAATAATGGAAAACACCAAGTCTTGTTGCAATTTCTTTTCCTCTGCAATTTGAAAAGCTAGATTCTTCTAGGGCAGACTTAGCAGAACATATTATGTTAGAATTGAGTTTCTTATTAAAAAAAAATTCAACTTCTTTCAAGTAGGCATGGGAGCAGAGATGTTAGCTCGTCTTGTGCTTGTGGAGGTGATGCCTTTCTAAAAACAATGTATACATCCTAGCCAAACTATAAATATGTTCTTAAAAACAGCTTGTACTGCCAGTCAGAGCCACTCTCTTCTCTTTTGTAGTTCAATCTTATGCTCCAAATTTTTTTGTGAGAATGAAAAATAACATCTTTAAATCATATCTTCAGAAGTATTTAGCAGCTTTCCTGGAAATCATTCTCATCTATGATAAAACAGAAGAGGATTGAGCTTGACACTGGCAGGAAATAATCAGGTTTCTATGACCAAGACACTGACAATGCAAAATTATTAAAATGTGTCTTCTTTAGAAGGAAATAGAATACTTGTAATATAACCTTCTAGTTATAAGGTCACTTCACTTAATCTACTATCAACATTTATATCCTTGGGATAAAGCTTGTTAAGGAATTCACACTATTTTATTGTATTCAAGTAGTTTGACCATGCTCCATCTTGGAAATCATGGAAACAAATTCCATTTAAGGCTTGTTGCTCAACTCATCTGAGTGCCATGAAGAATTGTCCTATATTGACCTTGTAACCTCACATGAAAGAGGTGAAGCACAAAGGTTAACCCATCTTTTGTTGTTTTGGCCAACAAATATATATAGAATTTTATCCTAGAACCCAACAAATTCAAAAAAAAATTAATAAGAAACATACATGCTATAAAATTAAAAATTCAATTAAACAATTTGATGATGAAAATTTACACAACTATGATATCTTGCATTAGAGAATAGCTGTAGATACGGAGTAAGAAGAGTGTTAATTTGGTGTTCACTATGTATTGACCCTCCCCTTTTCCATGGGTGTCAAAAGTTGCTTTAAAGCACCTTTGCTTTGAATTATTTGGATTCTTATCAACTAGTTTGAAAATTAGTTAGTGCTCTGTATGTAAAGAAAAAGAGTGTTGAATAAAAAATAGAGGGAGGTTAGAGTCTGCAACATAAATCTTCATTAAAGACTAACCTGCAAACCATGATTTTTGCACCATTCAACATCATAATGATTTTGGTGCCATTCTTCATAAATTTCAAGCAGCTGAATATGGTCACCCATACCACTACCATCAGGTAGGTTTAAGTCCACACGCTCTCTCTTTTTAGAGGCACCCTTACTACAAAAAATAAATACCTTCAATACAGATGTAAACATCAATTGTTTTGATAAGCAAGATAGGAATGCCATTTTAACAATGAAGCAAAAAAGTCTTCTTCTCTAGTAAAAACAAGTCCAAATTACTGTCTATTTTTGGGGAACCAAAGGAAGAACTTTCATGAATAGCATGAGAAAACAGAAAAATTTACAAGATTGCACTGAATCGTGAAAAAGGGGCAGGTCACAGGAGCTCATAAGGGATGACACAAAAGAAACATCTTATAATTGAATTGGAGAAACAAAATATATTTATGAAAGATCTAAAACTAAAAGCAAAAAATGCAACTATAATATTATATTTAAATTGGATAATAGATGAAATGTGTGATGTATTAAACTTGTCCTAAATGGAATATGGATCACATGATCAATCTAAAATGTCACAAATTACAATAATACATTATCTTTAGCAAACTCAAAAAAAAGAACCAAATAAACCATTATGTTCTTTTTAAATTGCAATGGCTCAAATGGATTGGTCATATCCCTTCAGGTCAATGCAGGCCAAGGGACTGCTAAGCTTTTCCAAAAGTGACAAAGACATTAAAGTCATGTCTTGGTCATTTCCAATTCAACATCTTTAACAGGGCACATAATATATCTCCAACTCACAAGGATATTGTAAGTGAGCTAACTTGCTCGCTTTATGTTCTCATTGAAAGCTAACATCATATGCTTAACACAACTTGAAGACTCAATCCTGTAAATAACACCTAAGCTGAGTTGCAGAAGCTGTCTAAGAGAAAGGAGGAAGAAGGAACTGCCTCCACAAAGTAATGGTACCTGATAAAGGGAAAGATAATAGTGACAAGTTCATCTGCAGTCAAACACGTCCACTAATTCAACTAGGGTTAAATCTAACCCTATCATAACTGAATATGCAGAGGTGGTTCAATGAGTAAAACATGTAGCAGAGGACAATAGAGAAAGGGCGTGCATGGGTATAAGAGCTCCAAAACATGCCACTTCCTTCTGTGACCCTTTTTGTAACTCATAAAACCTCCAAGAGAGGTTATTGTAAGTAGATAAATTTTCCTTAGTGTTCAATAAAAATTGGTTGTAGCAATTAGGGCACTCTTAGAGCAACGGAATCCTATATGATGTGCGATGTTGTTGTTGTAGGCAAGAAAACTATTGTAACAGCTCATGAGATAGTGGCTTGAGGACAAACAATACCTCACTCTTCTAAAGATTTTTTTCCTACTTCTGGGTTTCTCCAGGTCATATTGTTGTTATTTCTCATTCTCGGTGTTGTTTTATGATCTTTGCTAGTAGATGCATACTCCATAACTTTGTTCTCTATTTTCCACAACTCTGAACTGAGGACTGCTTTTCCATATTACTTCACCTGGAATAGCAACTTAAGCAATTGAGCTACATTAGCAATGTATAGGATATGTTTAGATGAATTATCTACCAAAATATCCACGCTAGTTTACAGACCACATGGCTATCAAAGCAGGATTTCTTGGATTTTGTGGTTGTTTATTTGTGTGATCAGTTTTGCAGATTTATGCCTGTTGCTAATTCAGCTTGCTCAAGATGGAACTCATATTTACTTCCTTAGCAACAAGAGATAGAATCCAGAGATTATAAGAAAAGTGAGAGCCATGGCATGTGATAAAGTACCACCTCTACGGGATTAAACGAGATTTCTCAAGCTAGAAGAAGATGCCGCAAGCATTTCAAGTTCTATGGGGAAGCTTGGAAGTATCATGGTCAAGTATCCAAATAAAGATGTGCAAGAAGACAGCATCCTAATGAAGTACATAGATGGTCTATGTAGCCATATAAGGAGGCCCGTGTTACTTTCTAAGCCCAAGGATCTAGATAAGGAATGTCCATATACCCATTATAATAAAAAGAACAGAACAAAGAAAAGAGTCCATCCTATTCTTCAAAGGCACAAGGACATTAACTTGACTCAAAAAAGAAAGGAAAATGCATGGGGAGGGTAAACTTGGGGCTACAACTGCTATTAAATCTAAAAAATATTGTACACCTTGTGATATAAATGGTCATACAAATGAATTACGTTGGAAGTTGCACCCATGGAAGAAATACAAAAAGAACAAGCAAAATAAAATTATGGCCTCTTTTGAAGGCCAAATAGAAAGTAGTTCTGAAGTAAATGAATGATATCTTTAAATATCCCTTAACAAAAAGGTTTGTCTACATAACAAATGTAATGTCCCTATTTATAAGATCTTGGAAAACAATTATATATTTAAAATTAAGTTGTCGAAAAATAATAAATTAAAAGATGAATAATTGTAATTTTTTAAAACTTTGTAGTGACATAAGTTGTGTTGCTAGGCACCAGGCACCCAATTACCAATTTAAAGGTCATGTTTTTCGCTGTCAAAATTAAAAAGATTAAAAAAGGGAAAATTAAAGGATTTTCTCTCAAATGAAAATTATAAAAGGAGTTGAGGAGAAGATAGGAACACATTCATAAAATTTAAAAAAATTCTTTCATAGATTTGTGCTTGTGGCCAAACTCATACCAGCAGGACAAAAACCCAATGATTTTGTGATGGACAAAAATCCAAAAGGTTGAAGCTGAGGATGAAAACCCTCTACCTTCAATAGAGCGATTTCATTTAAGGATCTACATTGAGCTGAAGATTTGGTGTTTGGGGATGAAAACCCTTGAATTATGTTGGAGCAATTTCATAAAAAAGTTGTCTTTGTGCTACATGCTCAAGAAACGAAGTTGGAGAAATTGTTATATCATTCCAAGTTTGGGGATTTCTACAGAAAATACTGAAAGGGGGGGTGAATCAGTATTTTAGCACTTTAGAACTTGTAACCACAAAGATAAATATCATAGAATAAGCATGAACAAATGAACACAAGATTTCACATGGAAAACCTTTTCAGGTAAAAAACCACAGTTCAACTAAAGCTTTCAAAAAATCAAAATGGGCACCAACCCAGCTTACAAAAATAATCACCAATTCAATAAGAGAACCAACTCTCCTCGAAGCACCAACTTCACTGAGATAACGCACCAACCTCAATACCACCAACCTCAACACATTGGATATTTGACACAGTCTGATGATAAATCTGCCATAGAATTCTTATCACAGGTTCGAAATAATATTGCTCATGTAGTGCTCTTTAATTTTGTCCAAAAGCCCACTTCAAAATTTTGACGGACTGTTCTTATATCACCTTTTTACCTGCTACAGAAGTCTCCAGGTCACCTAGGAGATTCAGATTTTTCTTTTTTTTTTAGTCTTCAGCTGTCACAAACATGATACTTGAAAAGATTGCCCACTTAGTATATCACCGTTCATCTTTAGAAAAGAAAGTCGCACACAACAAAAGTCACTCACCACACGGCCCCAATGAAAATCATTTCTTACCATATTTGAACGTGTTTTACAGCAACAGCTTGGCTTCGATATCATTCCCAAAATGCACCCAAAGGGGAACGCAGTAGCTTTTTCTGAAAACACCTCACCAAGCACGACCACCCATGCAAATAAAATAATCACAATGTCACTCCACAATCTATCAAAACAATTCATTGCACCCCACGACGACGTTGCTTCTTTGACCCACGACTTCACTCCCATGTTCATTGTTAGAAAACATTTTTCAGAAAAAGAAAACACGACCCGAAAATAGGGAGTACATGGTATTAACAAGGCTGCCATACATCAGGCATAACGCACAAATAAATGGAGTCAATAAAGGAAATCGTTCCCAAAAAAAATGCCAGGTGTAAACTTTGACCACATGCAGAAGCTGGAAGAAAACAAATTTTAGCAGCCATTTTTAGACAATAAATCTCATCATACATACTGCCCACTTCAATAGGTCTGACAAATGTTAAACAAGCCACGATTTGCCAAAAAAAAATATAACGATGGATATAACCATAGTCTTCAGCAGCAATAAAAACTACTTCCACAAATATTAAAGTCTCCTTCAATATTGAACAATCTAGAATGCTATGGTAAAACATAAAAGCCCGCGATATTAATATTTCCATTTCCATTGGGGGTTGACCCCGTAGTGCAACAATTGTTGCAACTCCGTGTTTATACAGAGGTCTTTGGTTTGAATCCTCGGACCGGTTTGGCAATTGATGGCCCGTTGTTTGGTGTTTCCGCTGACAGGTACCACTCAATGCTCGTTGACCCGTTGCTTGACCAGGTGTGTTAATATGTTGACCGATGTGGGGGGTGTTCATATCCCCACATATGCTGACAAGTATGTGGCGCTGGCAGTACGGCTGTTCGAGAGGCTGGTCCAGCGGGTCGTGGTTGCGGGTCGTGGTTTGTGGCGGCAGGATATGAATGGAGGCAGGTGCAGCGGTAGGCTGATCTACGGAGAGATAAGGGAGGACTTCGGAAAGATAAGGGAGGACTTCGGAGAGATAAGGTGGCTACAGATGGAGTGATAAGGAGACTACGGAGAGATAAGGTGGCTGCAAATGGAGTGATAACGAGACTACAGATGGACAAAGATGATTGACCTAATGCTTAGAGGTGTTAATACCCAAAAATAATATGGTTTGGGGATGAGGCCCCCCAGTTGTGGCCTCACCTGGCGATTAAACCAGGCTAAAAATTCATGTTACCAAGCAAAAAAAAAAATATTCCATTTCCATTAATTTCTGCCAATGCATGAAGACCCTTTTGAGAGAATATTTAACTTGCATAGAAATCGACTCCTTAGAGTATTCAAACAATGATGTGGCATAAAATCTAACCAAGTGGCTGACAAGAAGACAAGTAAGCACACAACCAGCTTAGCCACACACACAAGCTGCTAAAGTAGACAGGCAGGTAGCTGAAGCACACACCCAACCAGCTTAAGTAGACAGGCAGGCAGCTCAAACAAGTAGGCAACCAAGCAGCTGAAGCAAGCGAGTAGGCAGCTGGAGCACACAACCTGTTGGAATATTTGTCATTGTTGTCATTGATGTCAAAGGCTTAACTGAGTTTGATTATGATTTTTTGCTGAGATGTCTACTTGTTTATCGGGTTGAGCAGCTTGAGTTGCTTGAGTTCTTTGCTTGCCTGTTTCAGCTCCTTGCCTGCTTGCTCCAACTGCTTCCTTGGTTGCTTGAGGTGCTTGGCTGTCAACTTCACCTGCTTGTGTGTCTACTTAAGCAGTGTGCATGCCTACTTGCTTTCTTTTCAGCTGCTTGTTATCTGCTTGGTTGTTTGTCATGTCAGACTCCTTGCCAAGTCAGATTGCCAAGTCACTGGGTTTGATTTTTTCTAATAGCATTCAAGCATGGGACCCGAATTCTTCTCTAAGGTTTTGGTAGTGTATTTTTAATATGAAGACTTTTTTTGACAGAGCAAAAGAAGAATTAATATCTGGACCATATTTGTGTGTTAGTGCTCATTAAAAAAAACGTTTAAGCTTTTGATATTTGGCAGCCGATTATAATAATAGAAATCGTTACTTCAGTGTTCGTGTTATCTGCTGTGTGGACTGGATGGAATTTTTTTAGCGGAGTTTGTTCTTGAGTGGGAGCCAGTTTTTGTTAGGTAGTGTCATTGTGGGTTTTGAAAGAGTTGAGGTCACAATTTTTAAAAATGACCTGATGAAGCGAACAATTATGAATACGTAACAGGCTATACATTACAAAAAAGAAAGAGGTAGAAACAAAGTCTCTGATTGTGCAAACAGCTCTTCTTGGACAAAAACCCAAGCTAGCACAAACTCGGCTTGGACTCGGCAAGGCCGACTCGACTCGTGACTCGGCTATGACTCGGCAACGACTCAGCAATGACTCGGCAATGACTCGGCAAAATAAAAAAAACCTTGAAATTAAGAGATTTTTAACGATTTAAAACTTTTTTCATGCACCCATTATTGAATAAAGCCCAATTATAATGGGTGCTAGCTTGTTATGCCATGAAAGGCATGCTGGCAGAGTATCTACTTGTCTGGAGCTTTTGTTTAGTATTTTATTTGGCCAAATTGAAATTCTGGGAGCACCAACATGAGACATCATGAACATCTTCACATGGAAACTGCAAGGAGTGCTTGTGTATGGTAGCATTAAATAGTGTGCTTGTTGAACTTAGGTTTTACCTTGGGACTATAGTTGACCTTGGTCTTTCTCGGACCTCTTAGTTTTTAGGCTATATATATGTTGGATGGAAGGGGGAATTGTAAATGAAGACCCCCACTTTTTGCTTTCTAGGGTTAGCTCTTTTAGTTTTGTTGTTGGTCGTTTTAGTGTTCTTAGCCTTTGCATTGAAGGGATTGAGTTTCTCAAAGGTCATCAGGTCAGGTGGATCTCCTCAAGGTGGAGTGAAGGAGGTTAAGTCAATTGAGTGATTAGGGGTTATTTAGATCATTCCTAGGGTTTTTGTGTACTATCCGGTCACACTTCAATTTGCTAAATCAAACCTTGGTTGAATGCATAGTGTCCTCCTAGGTCCCGTCCCTTACATCAAGGCCAGAGTGAACTCGCCTTAAAAGTCTGGAATGTCATCCTGATCCTGAAATGGCTTGAAATTTGACTAAGTCTGGAAATTTGAAGAATCCTCCAAAAACTATATTTTGCATTATAACTCATGGAGGTCCGAAACCACTCTCAAACATCCTGACAATATATATGGAATATTAACTTAAAGTATAAGAAAGAGAAAAGACATAAGGAAATGTCACTTATACTTAAATGTTATATTCCATATATGAATCCTGACGGAGAGACTAACTTGACAAACAACTTCATGTTTTTTTTGTTTTTTGCAAGTCAAGACATTGACCTGTCGTGGCCGAGTCTTGGAGCTTGGACTCGGCGAGTTTTGCCATAACTCGCCCGACTCGCGAGTCAGGCGAGTTATGGTCAAAACACGCCAAGTCCGAGTCCCGAGTCAGCAAAACTCGCCGAGCTTGGCTCAACTCGCCAACTCGGCGAACTTGCCCGACTCGCGGCGAGTCTGGGAACTCTGATGTGGATAGTGGCTGCTCCACACACTTGACCAGAGATGAGAGTAAGTTCTTGACTCTCAAGAAATCAAATGGTGGCAAGGTAAGGTTTGGTGGAAATTCATCTGCAAGGGTGGTTGGAGAAGGTACTCTTATGTTGAATGATGGAAAAACTAAAGTTGAGAATGTGTTGTTTGTAGAAAGCTTAAAACACAATTTGCTCAGTGTTAGTTGTGTGATCAAGGACATAGTTTAACTTTCAGTTATCATTGTTGCAAAATTAGTAAAGATGGTGTTCATATTGCTGATGCAAGTAGGGCAGCGAACAATTTATATATTCTTGATGATGTTAAGAGTGAAACTTGTTGTTTGAGTTTACTTGATGAATCTTGGTTGTGGCACAGAAGATTCGGTCATATAAATTTTGATAATCTTATTCAGATCAGCAAGAAGGGAGTTGTTAGAGACTTGCCTGAACTCACTAGACCATCTAACTCTATGTGCAAGGATTGTCAATTGGGCAAACAAACTCATAAGAGTTTCAAATCAAAGGATTACTCAAGCACAATGCCTTTAGAGCTGATACATACTGATTTGTGTGGACCTACAAGAATAGAAAGCATGCAAGGTGAGAGATACTTTATGCTATTAATTGATGACTACTCACGTATGACTTGGGTGGCTTTTTTGACAAGATTCTGAAAAAGAATAAGAAAGGTGGACTTGAGTTCCTAATCATCATGGGAGATTATGATGAATTGTGCCCATCATTGGTAGCAGCAGAGAAGTCAGCGAAGGAAGTGCAATTCTAACACCTCGCAGCCCACACTGCAAGATCAGATTTTGATCCGTAAGACAACAGAAGAATAGTGGTTGGTGTAAGGCACAGGCATAAGATACAAATGGAAGATTATTGGGCTAATGCCAAGGATGATTACGAGGTCAGGAAAAGAATGTTTTCCAGACTGCCTCTCAAGATGAAATTGATATGTGAAATAATCCAAGTGCCAGATCTGGTGGAGGAAGATGTGAACAATGTTCACCCTGATTATGAGAAGGAAAAGAATAAGCCAATTCAAACACCTAATTGGTCAGAGCCGAAAATTGTTGATCTAGATATCCTAAGCCGACCAGTTGCAAAATTTACAAGACTCTAGGTTGAGCATCACATTAGCAAGTTGAAAGCAAAGAATGACCACCTCACTTATAATTTGATGGGAGACTTGGAGTCACAAGATGAATACACTGAGGGGTCATCATGAGCTAAAGCCAAAGAAGAGACAATTCCATAGGGAAGGGCGGAACGTGGAAAGGAGAAAAGCATTGCCCGAGATTCATAGCCGAAGAAAAGGCTGGAAGTCCAAAGAGAAGAGCCACATCAGAAGAAACAAAGATTAGAAGAGGTGCAATCACCTGGTAACTCATCAAGTGTGCAAGAAATTGGCATCTTCACAAAGGAAGCAGCAGGGCTCAATACGAGAAACTAGTCATAGGAAGAAGGCCAACACATTTCACAAGCATAGGATATACTTCGTGTCAATGCTTCCCGAAGGCTTGCTCAGCAAAGAAATGAGTAACAAGAACTTCCTCCGGATACCAACCAACATTATTAGGATTGTTTTAGAAAAACAATAGTTGAAGACTTGGGGCTCCTCGAGGAAGTAACGCAAGAACAAGGGCAACTAGAAACACATGATTAGCAGTCAGCTACCTTGGATTGGCTAAAAGAAAGAATGAGGAAGGAGCCAAAGGAAGAAATTGATCCTACACTTGAAATTGAAGAATTTCTAAGTTGGATAAACAAGCCAATAGAGAAGAAGGCGGCAAAGAAATTCTCGAAAGTAATCAGAAATAAATCAGGTCTAGGACTCTACATGTGGCAGTGCCAAGGGTTGACAAGGCTAGAAGTGAAATCATCCCAGAGGATTATGACGTAACAACAATTGACTTGGGACATGCTACCAAGGCATAAATGATAGAGAATTTTGATGACTCCTGTCAAGCACTAAAGGAACGGATGAAGGAAATGGAAGAGAAACATAAGAAAGTGAAAAGTGAGAACAAAGATCTAGGTGGGTATGTGCAACGCTTAATGCGTCCATTTTGGCAGGAAGACCAAACCTTTGCTCTTCCCACAACTCTTCCAAAGGAGTCAGTTGATAAACTTGAGGAAATAAGAAAAATAGCCCAAGGCACTAATAAATGGGTGGAGGACATTTTCGTTATAGCAAGTTCGTTGAGGACTTAGCTCAGTTATACTAGAAAATCCTAGCTATCTTAGGAAGACTGGAGAATGTGGACCAGTCATGGGAGGAAACACACGTCTATCAGGATATGACTATTCCACGCCTAGAAGCATTGATGGAAGTCCCAAGGCAAACGTTGATAGATGGAGAAGTCATTAGAGTAAATGAAGCATATGACTTCCCTCTGTGGTACTGTGCAGTAAATGCCCAGAAGGAGTTCTTCGAAAGATCAAATAGAGAGTCAGCTCGATTGAGGACAACAGTCAAGAATATTCAGGAAGAAATGCTCAATACTCTCGAGGCATTGTTTGCAAAGAGACTAATTGACGAGGAGCTGACAGTGGATAATCTGAGGAGCAAGTTGCATGAATTCTTCTTCATGGATTCCTTCTCAAGGGATCATCTAGAAAATGTTTACTTGTTCTCAAGCATCATGCGTAGGACTCAAGAGACAATGTCAAGATGGGAGAAGATTTTCTCCAAGTGTGAAAAGGACAGCCATTTTGGAATATAAATTTGAAACTACGCCAAGTGTCTTCGTAGGTGAGCTCGAGGTAGTCATGACTAGATTCATAGCATTTACCATCAAAGAGAGAGATAATAGATGCCCTATTTTGGGCGATGATTTATTAAATGCATGATGGAGTGGTGGGCTACTTAATGCATAGTGGGTGCCTTATTTGGAGTGATGGGTTATTTAATGCATAGTGGGTGTGATTCCTCATTTATGGCCAAGCCCACTACTTGGCACCACCTAGGGTATTACTGGTCAAACCCTAATTAGGGATTTGCATGGATAGATCTTAGCCCTCAATGTCAATGCAATCTTGGCCATCCATTTTCATTCTTGGGGCCTATAAAAGGGGTTCACCCCTTCATTTGTAAAGGAGAGAGAATTTGTATGAGGTTGTTGCTATAAGCTATCAAGATAATAAGAAGTAACTCATTGGTTTTGGTGATTGTTGTAGATTTTGTCATTGATGTCAAGGAGATTTTTGGATAAGTTTTTGGTTGAGCACCTTGAGCAATTGAAGCCTATTTGAGAGCATTCACACAAAGAAGAGAAACAAGTTGACCTAGGAGCGCCTCAATGATCTTGTCTTCGTTCACTGCAACCTTTGCCTTCAAACTAGAAACTTGGAGGGCATTTCACATGATTCCATCAACTCGGATGAGATTGATCCCTATGGTGAATGGACTATCGATAAACAAAATGATGTCCTTGCTAATGAAAATCTTGGAGAGAGAAGCAACAAAGCAGAAAAATTAGATGCAATGGAGGAAAATGAAAACGCTCTTAAAGAAATAATCTCATTTTGATATTGACTTTCTTCTAGTTCAAGACCTCAAAAATTAAGTTACACTAGAAGGGGAAAGAGGAAGATGTCGATTGCATTTGGTTGTTTTTTTTCATTTTGACATATCATCGAATGTAAACAGTTATAATGCTGCTGTACATTCATTATTTATAATTTTCTTGTATTACAGTGTATTTTTCAACTTTGAAACTATGAAATTCAAAATTTTGAGAGTTTGAGGATCATAAGACATGTAATGTTGATAGTCAAATTAGAATTTTATGTTTTGAATGAATTAATCTCTTTCTTTTCATGCAACTATTATTTATTTTTTTGCTGAGTCCCAAGTTTGAACCAAAATTTTGGGTTGCCGAGTCCCAGTAATTAAACTATGATATATTATATTTGCATCCTTTGATAGGAATACAACTTATTCTTGTCATATCAATCTTATAAAGTCTTTGAGATTTCTGTTAGGCTTCTGATCCATGGCCAAATCTTGTAAAATCAATTCCACAAATTATTGAATATTTGTCTAGGTCCACTGCTAATCAAAATCAAGAGCAAACAGAGGTGCCATAGAAAAAGTTGCAAGTTGATCTAGAATGACTGCAACAGGTAGGACAAAGTGTTATCCAAGAACCATGGTGGGAATCAGATCTCATCTAGAGAGTCCTCAAGATTTGAGGGACTAAAACCCCTCTAATTGGGAAGGCATAATCATAAATTGGATTAGTTAAGTTAGTCAACTGGGCTAACTTAGTCATTTAATGTTTTCATTGAAGTTGATCCCTTATGTTTAACACAACTTTAAGGCTCAATATTGAAAAAATGACACCTATTCTACCTTGAAGAAGTTGTCTATCAAAGAAAACCAAAGAAGAAGGAATTGACTACACAAAGGAACAGGACCTGGCAAAACAAAAGGCAGTGGTGACAGGTTCAACAGTGGCCAAACACATCTCACTAGTTGGACTTGGGTCAAATCTATCCCCGTTAGAACAGAACATGCAGAGCAGGTTAGACCATAGTTGAACATGTCTTGGGGTCTAAGAGCCCCAAAACATGTTAAAATGGTTCCTTTCTATTACAAGGACACTTGAGCTTCTTTCTTCAAATCTTTTTGTAACTCTTTATAGAACCTTGAAGAGAGATCAGTCTTCCTTAATTGTCATGGGAAGGTGATTGCAAAAGCTTGTTGTTGGAATCCTGTGAGTCTTAGAGAATTGTAGAAGCAATTAGGGGAATATCAGGGCATTACAAACTTATATGGTCTGGGAAATTGCTGTTGTAAGCAAGAAGAAATCCTTGTAAAACTCATTTTAGCCAAGAAAACCATTTGAACAGCTCACAAGGTAGTAGCTTGAGGAAAAATACTGGACTCTTCCGGAGTTTATCCTCATGTTTGGGTTTCCCTGTTCATATTGCTGTTATTCTCATTTCTAATCTTATTTTATACTCTTTGCTTGTACATGCATACACCATAACTTTGTTCTTTGTTTCCACAGCTCTAAAATGCAATTATAGGAACCGCTTTTCCATATTTTCAAACCTGGAATAGCAACTTATGCAGTCAAGCTGCACTAGGGAAATATAGGATCTGTTTTGATGAATTATGTTATAGAAAATCCTTACAAGTTCACAGACCAGATATGTCCTTACATTTTACTTCTTATTAAACAAACGAAAGCACATACTGCAAAAGAGTTATTTTAGACTTTAGAATATTTATAATGATTACTAGGTATCATTACAATAATTCTAAAACAATGTATGCATTTCCTCTGATTCTAGTCATTAGGTGTGGGATACACTCAAGATTTACTAGAAAAAACAGAAGTCCCTGAAATAACTAGCATAAACCATTTCTAAATAACTGATTTTGATGATAATATGGGCAACTAATCACTCAATCATCAAAAAGATTCAATTCAAATCAACACAAACATTAGTTGAAAACTAATACGGCCCAAACGAACTCACCTATTCTATGAGCTAAATCGTGAATGGTGAGTAATGTTGTTCTATAAAATTAACGGAAAGGATGCTACTTCAAGTTCAGATTCTCACTGAGCTAATTAGACATTAAGATATACTAGATTTACAAAGAAAAATAATTTTACAATTTCACAATAGCCTATATATTTATCATCACTGATTATTATAAATATTATCCTTACAATGGACATGAACTACGGAGAAAGTGGACATCATAAGACATAAACCAGTGGGACAATATCTTCAACATATGAATGCGTAAATTCCCCAGCAATAGACAAAATGAAAGAAATAAATAGATTATATTGTTCAGTATTATCATTAATGAATACGCAAAACAGCTCAATTGAAACCAAATACAATACCATTACAAAAAAAAAAGTAAAAACAGTTCTTTCAAAAAACAGGACAGTAGGGAAGGTAAACTGCTTAGCACCTCATAATCCACGATTCTTTTTGCAAATCCCTTTGAGGACAAGTTTTCTACCATCTCTTGTTCTATAGTTGCCTGAGTGATTTACCTCTCTTTTCTGTTTTTCACTCATGCCTTAGAGGACACCATCACCTCCTTAGTAAGAATTTCTTAGTCAAATAAAGCAGCAGTTTCAGCTTAATCATGTCATTCCTCATGGAAGGAAATGGTCTATTTCTTACATCAGCATATTCACTGTACAGTGGAGCAAGCCTCTATTACGGCTAGACTTTCAAATGGCTGCCATCAAACCTTAAAGGAATGAGCTTAGCAAAAATGAAAGCTTATTATTCAAGTTGAGATAACGATTATGCCAAGTGGCTGTTTTGTAATACCTTTTTCTTTTATATGGATAGAAATTGATTTTTAAGGAAGACTTATGGTAGGAAACGATCTGGCATTTTCACAAGTTTCTAAGAAGAATTGGAATTTCAATAGGTGAATATATAATGCCTATGAACTCATTCTGTAATGAAGCATCCTGAAGTATGCAATAATGTGTATATAGATTTGGAAAAGCCATCACATTAGGCTAGAGATAATTCTGACTAGCCATGCATAGGAGCAAACCATAGATGGTAAACATATACCTTTGTACTGTAACTTATCGGTGGAAGTAATCTCACCAATACTTGGGTTCCATTATAGGGATTCATTCTCATTAATGGTAAAATACCAAAATTATAATCAAACTTAAGGAAGGCGATGATAATCTTATTGTTGTGCCATTTTACAGCATGGATTGATTGTGTATATGATCCGGGAGAATGTTTTATTCATCAGAAAAAAGTAAAAGTAGCATTTCAGCTCACTGCCAAGAAAGAGACTAGTTTTGTGGCAAGCACTCCACAAAGGCATTATTTTTTCATTTAGCTTATATTGTTGTGAGTGGCACAAGCCATATCCACTCTTTATCCAAACAAATGGCCTCCTTTATGGAGTACACATGCCTTCACCATGACATTAAATCATTCGCTGGTAGTACTTTCCAAATACAATAAACCCATTACGTTATGAGCACAGATCTTAATCTGCATTCAATGTATCATGCTTTGTAATGTCCCCTTCTCATTAGTCCTCAGATATTCACGGGTTTGGCCTATCATCTGACCCTCGTAGGCCAAGGAGATTGATTAGGGGGTCAATTTGCAGTGATTCACGGCTTCACATTTTGTGTCTACTTGGTTTTATGGCGAAATAAGGAGATTACACGTATCGTGAGATGTGTGCACTTTAATTATAATGTAATAATATTTTAAAAGTGCAATTAAAATAATGTGTAATAAAATAATAATAAAGTGTACCTACCGGATAAGAAGGGAATCTTCTAGAAGGAATCACATGATTGGATATGAAAAGAATAAATATAGGAAGGTGATTCATAGTTGATCATCAGTTGTTGAATATCTCTACTTGTGTAGACTTGTGGAGCCGAAGGGTTTTCTGCAGATAATCATTTGGGAACGAAAACTCCTGATAGTTAGCATAACTGAGGAAGTGAGAGATCTTCCGAGGGGTTGCTATTGTGAGAGGGAGACATATCAGTCTTCCTAAGTGTGCTACACAATTTTTGCTATATGCCATGGTGAATGAATTCATTGAATTTTCAGATTGGCAGATCTAGAGTCCTTTGCATATCGATTTTGATTAGTAAGGGTAGCCAATCGTATTGGAGGAGTATTGGGAGTGTATTGTGAGCTTGCTGATCATATTCCAGGTCTGAAGTAAAAGTCGAACTGCCAAACCCAAATCCACGATTTTGCTCACTCTTCATCATTGAAGCATCAAATACCAAGTTGGAGGACAGCGATATTATTGGAGGCCAAAAGCGATTCTTCTTGTGTCATTTTAAGAAGATTTTGTGGAGGAATCAGGCTTCTATCAGTCTGAATCAGAAATCGTACCAGTCAGCTGTGAACCATCGATTTTGCTTATATCTCCCCAATTTGGCTTCCAAATCCATCAGTAAGGGCAGCGCTCTAATTGAGGAGGAAGAGCGATTATTTTTGAAGGAAAATAGAGGACCTGCAGCCACCCAAATCACCATTGGATCAGACTTCAGTTGCAGCAGCAGGGGCGATTTGAGTAGAAGGTCGAATTGGTATATTGGAGGCTCCCTCACTCACGATATTGCTTGCTTCTTCAAGGCGCCTTATCCCAGGTTGATTTGCAAATAAAACTACACTGTAATTCTCAGTTTGTGTGCATAAGTTTAGGACTGTCATTTGTCTTCAGAAGTCTGAAAATGGTCAATTGAAATCAGTCAATGTGTATGACTATATCACTGTCATTGTAATGCCTCATTGGGTCATCATATGAATAAGGATTGAAGGAGTATTGATTGCATCTTATACATAATCTTTTCTGACGATGTATGACAACTGTTTGTCATACTGAAAGTTTGCTGTTTATTTTGATTTTTGACCCTAGACTCATATATATATCATCAATAGATAGTTGCTTAGGCATCTCTAGATAATTATCGATCGAGGAGAGTCATTTAGTAATTGATTATTCATGAAATATTCATGTATGATGGTCTGCATTTAAGTCACAAGGTTCGAATTCGAATTCGACAGCCATGAAATTCGGATGAAATTCGACAAGGTAAAAATTCGAAAAAAAAATCGGATAAAATTCGCCTTCTATAATTTTGTTTATTTTTAAATATATTTTCACTTCTAATAAATTATCAGAATAGCGACCCTTGTTGGAGAAAATCCGAGGGCGACCCAACAGTTGCAGACACCCATGACCCAATAGATACAAAGCATATACAAAGAATACCCACGACCAGCTGAGTTGTATTTAGAGGCGGATAGCAGTGCTTTATAGAGGAAATTCGATATAATTCGATTTTTTTATAGAAGTTTGAAATTCGATTAAATTCGATTTTTTTTATATAAGTTTGAAATTCGATTAAATTCGAACCTCATCCATGAAAATCGCCGTATCATGTGACTTAGGTCTGCATTACAAACTGAAAACTCTGTCAGCATAACACACAAACTTCAGAACAGCATAACACACAGTTTGGACAGCAAAATATTCCTTGTTTTCAGTCATCATAGGACTGGGGATATTTCATGCTTAGGAAGATGTACCAAAAACAAAGATGAGTTAGAAACTCATGAACCCATGATACATATGGAGGTTGTGCGATTATATTCACAAATGAAAAATTTATGACTATGCCATCACCTTAAATTGAAGCATTAATTTATCGAACAAGCTACCCTGTCAACTATGTAGTATTTCTATCAAAAATGGGAAAATGAAGCATCAATGATGACTTGGCCCACTATTAGGGGTCAAAACGTATGTTAGTATGAATAATATTTATAAGTGTGTATGTTGTATTATGTTTATGGTTGTCGCCGAGAGGTTCCCGTAGGGTAGTTGGGAGTTGGTGACGGTTGGCAACTTGACCAATCGTCGGGTCTATATATTGTTTGGTTGGAACCTCGGCAGGGAGATTATGTATGGACAATTCTGGACATTGGAATAAAGATATAACTTTCTGGTCTAATTATTATCATTTGTCATTTATGTTATGATTGTTCTGTTCCATGAATACTTGGTACGTGCAGGAAATACTGTGTTATCTGATTATTCACCAACTATACATTTAGGACTAAACACCCACACATTATCTTCTTCTTGTATAGAAAATAATTGGAAATACAGAAATCGAACTGAACACTCTTTAACAACTGAAATATTTCCTCCAACCTCTTTGCTTATGGTGAAGGCATGTGTACTCCATAAAAGCGGTGTAGGTCTGAGCCCAGAAGTAGGGTATGTACTCCTCATTGAACAATATATAGGCTAAATGGAAACAAAATGTCCTTGTGGGCTTTAACAAGGAAGGTATCATATACACAATCAGTGTCTTACTTGGTAATGACCTAAAATACTACCTTTACATTTAGCATATGCAGAAATATTGACTCCGTAATTAACCCTTACAGTATAAGCACAAAAGTTGCAGTAGAAAATCAATTCCAAAGTAGCTGCGACGCTTCTCTCTCGTTCACAACTTCACATAGTCCAAAGAAACCCATAGAACCAGAAAAAGGAAACAAATGCATACACATGCATAGAGAAGGTACCTGGAGGTAGGAGTAAACACATTTTCACATGACAACATTGCTGCAACTGTTAGACATTGGGATAAACATTCCAAGTCATTTGCTGCAATCAAGGCCCTTGCAAGTGAAGGTTCTAGAGGGAGCTCTGTAAAAAAACAAGTTCAAACAAAGATCTAATGAACAAAAAATGAACTTTGTTGATTCCAATGATTAATTTAGAAAGCACTACAAGAGCACAGCCTTCATGAGAGCTGTTTTCAGAATATGACTAATATCAATATCCAATATGAGAAGACTACAATGTCTAGACTATTACTGCTAAAATAGACAAATATGCATGTCAAAAACAGCAAGTACATGCAAGAACATTCTCATACAGAATTCAAGAAATTTAGTAGGACTTATCAAGAAGCAAAATCTAGTGTGAGCACATCATTCAGATAGAAAGCTTGGTATCCTTCATGAACTTTACTATAGTATCATGCTCCTCCTTTGTCACTTATACCTTGTCCTGCAGCTGACTTGTCAAAATTGCTCTTATGGTCATTTTAAACAGTTTTATGTGAACAAGAGCAAATGACTTAGGGACAGGCCTGCCCACAAGAAGTGCAGACTATGGGAAAGAAGCAGAATGCAAATAGTTGGAGGCAGTTGCATTTCCACCTGCTGGTGTCCATGTAAATAATTCTATCATGCCCTCTTGATTAGCAGGTTAAGGGTAGTTTAATGGACCACACGAGTTGACCATTCCATCTCTAAGTGGTCACACATTTGTGCAAGGAAATCAGAAGTTAATTGCAGGAGAAATTCATTATGAGCTACTGGTTGAGATGACTGACCCAGCAATGGTTCTCCAAATGACTCATTCCTGCCAATGACTGGAGATTGATAAACCGTTGATGGAAGGGATAAGGAACTGTGGAATTTTCCCTATCACTTAATCTGAAACTAAATTGATAGTGATCTAAATTTCAAACGAGTAACAACAGGTTTAGTCTATAAAAACCTAAAAGTAAAACTCACCAAGAACTAAATATTGACTAATGGGTAAAATTGAGAGAAATTAGATAAGCAACAATGATATGCCCAACAAACAATGATAAGAGAGCAAAACTTGTTAGACAAGGTAAAATGAGTATGATGACGAATCAGTTCGAATTCAATTAACTATGATGTCAATACAAACATAAGAAAAACAAATCGATTTAACAACGAAAGCTACACTTATATATGTGATAACAAAGGCCATTATTGCTTGTCATCTTATAGGTAGTGCAGCACTTAGCTCACTTCCCTCCATCCTGCAGCTTAAATAAATTCCTAGGAAAAATCTAAGATCTCCTTCAATCAAAAATACTATTCAAATTATAATTAAACCATTCACTAAACAGCTGCTTCCTTGAATTCTTTGTCATCCTGATCAAGCTAACTGGGGATCTCAAGACAAAAACTCACTTGCATAGAACTAATTGTGTAAGGGCATCAATGGCAACTCAAATATATTGCCACAGTGATTTTCATACCCTTAAAATATAAATCAACAAAAATGTGTTCACTGAGAAACTGTAATGTCCCCACTTTAGCAGTTGACCAAGTGTGTGTGCGTTAGCCTTGTTCTACATGGTCCCGAGGGCTAACGAAGGGTTTAAGGGGATCCTGGAGTGTTTTGGCCTAGTCATTTCCAGTTTGGGCCAAAACGAAGTTGATTTACTCAGTTTCAGGCATACTTACTATTTTTAGTAAGTCAGCAGGACATAGTGGAGGCCAGTTTTGGTGTTTGGATTTGATACTCCTCGGTGAGAGCTTTTCGACAAGCTATCACTCGCATTATTCGGAGTCCGATTGCTAATAAATTTTAATGCCTGAAGTTTTATTAAAGAAACATTTAATTTTATTGTAAAATATTAAAGTGTTACTCTAATATTTATTTTATGGAGATCTGTACCCAAGGGAGACATAAGTGAATATTTTAATATATGTTTTATATTGCTCATCTTTTATCCCACATGGCTCATGAGAGTTGAGTCGACCCTTGGAAAAAGAATAAAAGAAAGCGTTTGTGGCTTCATTAGATATGTTGAATATGAGAAGAAATTGATGCATGAGTTGCAGATCCGTTCTTGGCATCAGAGGACGTCTATACTCTCTTGTGACATTCTAGATGTCATTCCCCTGGGGTTTGGCCTTTGGAATCCATTGCTACCAGCTTCATTATCAGGCAGTTTAGGCGCGTTTCTAGCTACAGGCAGATTGGATATCTTGCTCATAACTTCTTCACCATTTGTCCGATGCTTATGCCACTTTGAGGGGATGATATGTGAAGACATTGGACTGACTGAAGATAAAATATTACTGTAGCAGCAGTGAACTGTAGCAACCACGTACTGTAGCAGCCGCATCACTATAGCAACCGCATACTGTGGCAGCGTCACTGTAGCAGCTGCATACTGTAGCAACAGCGTCACTGTAGCATCTTGTTAGCAGCAGCCTAATGCTATGGCCCAGGCCATCACTCTTTGAAGTAAACAATATTCATGCCATTTTATTGCTGGAGTATTTAGTGAGTTGTTTCATTGCCAATATTGCACTTAATCTGAAAATCATTATAAATACAGTGTGCTGGTTATTTCAGTTGTGTGTTTATGCTTTCATTTTCATATTCATGTTACATGCATAGATCCTTGTTAAAAGAGCACAAAAAAAAACAATACAACAAACCATTCCGGAGTCATAAGGGTTGTAACACAAAAACAGAGAAATTAGGGACTGCAAGCAAAGTGTTTGACGGAATTACTTTATAGCTGTGATTTCATTTAGAAGTGGATTTTGGGGTAACCATTACAGTGGTATCAAAGCTATAAGTCCTGCCATCCTGTGGAGGTCTTACAGAGACTTTGGAACAGCCGGATAGAGGGAAAAGTGTTTGACAAAATATCAAAACACTAAAATCAGAAATTAATGAATTAAAAAACATGCTAAGCATGTATGTTTAAGCATGCAACAAGGGCCTTATAACTTCCGCCATACCAAAGCAAGACAAAACAGAAATTTGAACTCACAGAGCGAGCAGTCTAGTTCATCCGTGTAGGTGGACATAGAATCCAGTCATACAGACATAGAGGAGATATTATTTGATCAGGACAGCAGTATGGGTGACCGAAATGATAGGAATACCGGTCCAGATCAGGGGGAGGTAATGTTCAGACAGTTACTAGATACGTTAGAGAAAGGGCAGCGTATGCAGCAGGAGCAGAATAGGCGAATGGACATGATGTTGCAGCTTATGGCTAGACAGATGGGCGTCAATATTAATCCAGGTGATGCCAACAATGGAAACAATAACAATGGGGGAAACGATAACAATAGGGGCAATGATAATAATGGAGGTCGAGGCAACAACAATGGCCTTGAGAATAACATTAATGGTAATAATGGACATGGCAACAATGGGAATGAGGCGGATAACTTTAGACACGTTGCACGCCCAGCTCGAACAGCGAGCTCGAGACCTCTTCTACCCACCTTCCCACCTAGGGATCCGGTTCAACCAGTGAACGAACCGCAGATTACTGAGTTACAGGGTCAATTCAGGAGGGACTGGGAGGCCAGTGGACCCGAGTTTCAGGCAGATATTTCCCTCAGAGATTATATGGACTTGAGGATGAGACATATGCCTAGAGCAGGAGGGAGGAATCAAAATTTTGAGCTGAGAAAGAAAGTTGGAAAACTTTCCTTGCCTTATTATGATGCTTCAGGGAAGATGACCGCATGAGCTTGGGTGCAGAAGGTAGATACATACTTGCAGCTAAATCCTATGCCTGAGGAGGAGGCTATCAAGTATGCGGCTATGCATTTGGATGGCATTGCGCATGAATGGTGGCATCATGGCATGGTGACTCTAGGGCATAATCAGATTACATCCTATGAGGAATTCACAGAAAGATTGATTGAGAGATTTGACACTAGGGATCCCGAGTTACATTTCAAGGAGCTAGCACAGTTAAAACAGTCAGGTTCTGTGGATGCTTACATCGCCGAGTTTCAGCGTTTGTCTGTACTTGTTACTAATATCTCTCCTAGGAGATTGGTGGTGTTATTTTGTGATGGGCTTGCTGATCCATTACATGGTTGGGTGAAGGGACATGATCCACTCACCTTAGCAGAAGCAACTAAAAAGGCACGAGATTTAGCCCCTTCGGTATACAAAGGAAAATACCATTCAACAGACTCTTCCTACCGCAAGGACAAAGACAAAAAACCATTTCAGAAAGAGTATAACAAACCCAAAGAAGGATAAAAAGGACTAGACAGTGAAACCTTGAATGAACTTCGAAAGAAGAAACTGTGCTTCCAGTGTAGAGAGCCTTGGGACTTATCTCATAAATGCCCTCTCAAGGCTAAGGCAAATCAAATGGAATATTTTTCAGCAGAGGAGTCAGAGTCAGAGGGGGAGGATCAGTGTTGGCAGCATTATTGTACACAGGAATAACATTAGTTAATTATGTGTAATTGTTTTGGTTAGTTGGCAACTGAGGGGTGGAAGTTGCGGTGCGATGGTTGGCGCTCGCACCCCCTCGGTACCCTTTTATACTTCGGAATGTAACTTGTAAAATACACGGATTATGAATAGAACATCTGATATACTTTGTCTGATATTTACGGCATTATTCTGCATTATGTTCTTTATGCCTTAAGTTATTCACCCGAGAGGGCAAACATTTGGCGCCATTGCCTAGACGTACTCGGGAACGGAAGACACGGATGGCGCACAGACACAATGGGCCTACCCGTTGGTGAAATGAACCCAGAGGCCGACGACACGTGGACAGAACTTTACACAAGAGAAGACACGGCAACGCGAGAATTTTCAATTTTGCTCCAGGTAGCCATTCAGACCTACGTCCGACGAGAGGCGACGGAGGCAGAAATCCCACCAAGTGCCGTGTGGACAGCGCTGGAGGTTAGCCCGGCAGTAAACCGGTTGATGAACCACCTCCCCCGACTGCTTGCACAGGCATCGCTGGCACAACAGGCCCGCCTGGAGAGATTGCCCAGGAAGAGCGACGACAACAAATCCTGCAACGCTACGAAGAGAACAGCCGACGGGAAACGGAACGAGATGGCGCCAGGCCAGGACGGAATTGAACCTTGAGCTTCTTATTTTCAAATAAAAGTGTCATTGACACGAGTTGTATTTGAGCAGATGAATTAATAAAAGACATATTTTGATTTATGAATTGTGAGTTATGGGAATGTGCGACAATTAATGCCAAACCTATTGAATATAGGAATAAAAAACCAGAAACGAACGAGTGGGAGGCCGCACAGAGGGCATTGATTCTGGAGCAGCAAGTAGAACGCAGACGGAGGCTGAGGCAACTTGCCGAAGGACGACCTGCCGAAGGGGGGCCCGAGGGGAACCAAGGAGGTGTCACGGAGGGTGCAGAGGCCGACGGAAATTTCTACGCGTTGCCAGATCATCGTAGGACATGGAGCCACGAAGAATTTCTAGAAGAAACAAGGTTACGACGAAATCTAATTGAGGAGACTCGAGATCAGTTTAGAAACTTATCCCTTACGCCACGGAGTGAAGATCACCAACGGGAAGCAGGAGTAGGCACGTGTCAGAGTGAAGGGGAGGGCAACAGTACGGGTGTAGGTGCCACACACGACAGGCAAAACACCGTACCTCCAGGACACACCACCAATGCCACCGGAGGAAGCAGCGCAGGGCCACAGACACAGACACAACCGCCCCCAAGAAGACGACCAGGGATGGCGAGTAAACAAAAATTGCCAAAGTTCACAGGGGACGGCAAGGAAGACCCCTTACGGCACTGTCGTACATGTGAAACCATTTGCTCTGCCAACGGAGTGACAGACTAGAATGACTGGGTACAGCAGTTCCCAGCCACGTTACGTGGAGTTGCCATCGATTGGTACTCCGATGTAGATAAGCAAAAAGTGGCCACGTGGGCCAACCTACAGAAGGAATTCACGGAGGAGTTTCGGTTGCTTCGTGATGACAACGAAATTGTAACAGAGATATACAGTACCAAACAAGGTACCAAGGAGATAGTACGGGCATACAGTAGGAGATTGAAGGAATTGTTGGGTAAAATGGAAAGCCAACCGGCTGAGGGCTTGAAAAAATGATGGTTCGTGGAAGGATTGAAATCCTCCCTAAGGAAAAAAATGAAGATTGTACCCCCGACATCATATGACGACGCCTATAACAGGACGATGGATCTAGAAAGCGAATACAAAACATCAAGGAAGAAGAAAAGTAATAAATATTCATCTGACGATGATGAAGATTCTGACGGGGAGAGCAGTAGCGGTGGCGAATCGAGTAAAAAGGTACACGCGCTCCAAAAGGACATGGAACGAATGCTGAAAGAATTCAAAGCCATGAAAGGGAGTACAAGTAAGACGGAAGAAAATGAAGTGTGGTGTACCGACTGTAGGAGTGACGGACACACCAAGGGGTCCTGTCCCAAGAAGGCTTTCTGCGACATTTGCCAGATTGCGGGACATTTGACAAAGGAATGTCCCTACAATATGAAAACCAAGAACCAACAAGTTCTCTTCACGCAAGAGCAGCCGGCCGCCGCAACGTCGCAAACCGCCAACAATAATGCATCATCTGGTGGATATCGGAACAACCGGCGAGGGGGGAGGACCAATAATAATAATAGGAGCCGAATCCAATATGATGCAAAGGGACGGCCAATGATCCAGTGCCAAGCCTGCAATCAATGGGGCCACTTTGCTAGAGAATGCACCTTAGAGGAAACCCCACAAAAATTATGCAAACGGTGTGGGCCTGGAGACCACGATGATGGAACGTGCCCAAAGTCTGGAGTAAACCTGCTCAACGTCGACAGGACGGAGGAACGGGTATTGGCAATCACACAGTCGCAGGCAAAGAAGGCCACATACCCGGACCCTCGCACGGAGAAGCAACGAGTGCTGGAGGCCAAGGCGGAAGTAGCGAAGGAAATGTTGGCACAAAGGAGCACCCAAGAAGCGGTAAGTACCTCCCGATCTGAGGCGGAGGAGAATATCCTGAAGCAAATGCTGCAGATTGAAGTGCCGGTGAAAATGAAGGACCTCCTGGAAACGATGCCGCAATTACGTACGGCACTCCTACGTACGGTCCAAGTAACCCCGCACAGTCAGGCAACCCGAAATACGGATGGTACCGGTAGAACACCTATAGACCCATTGGTCCTGACACTATACAGTGGCCGACACCCAGCGGTGGTAGAAATGGGAATACTGGGAACCATTCTGACTGACACTATCGTCGACGGTGGGTCCGGAGTGAATGTGCTTCCGGAAGAAACCTAGAAGCAACTTGGCAAACCAACACTATGGCCGTCAACCTTTAACTTACTGGGAGCGGATCAACATGGTATCAAACCCCTTGGAACGCACATGGCGCAACAAGTGACCATTGGGACACAACCGTTTGTCCTCGACTTCGTGGTGATTCCGCTAACCAAGAAAGGATACGACGCCATTTTGGGCAGAGGGTGATTGGTGGCAGCCAGAGCAAATCACAACTGGAAGCGTAACACATTGTCAATGGAAAAAGCCGGGAGAAAATTTATTATCGACCTGAAGACACAACTTGTGAGTGAAGAACTCGCGTCAGAGTCGGAATCAGACGGCGAAGGCGGAGTTGACGGAGGAAGGTACGGAAGGGAACCGAACGAGGAGGGCGTTCTCGAAATCCAAGGATGTTCTGAGGACGAGACTGATTCCCTTAATGGGCTTTTTCACTGGCAAATGGAGGACTATGAGTTGTTGTATGGGTGTAACATGTTGCAGGTAGACGAGAATGAATTTCCGCCGGCGTATGGGGAATACACCGAAGGGGATGCCCCAATCAACGAAGTACCAGCACACAGTTTCGACATGACAAAACCAATCCGGTACGAAGAATCGGTAAAACCTACAAACCTTGGCACGGAAGCAGAGCCAAGAAACATCCTAGTTGGCGACGATTGGAACCCAATCCTGAAAGCCGCGGTGTTTAAAATATTCATGGAATACAAGGATGTATTCGCTTGGACGTATAAGGACCTCAAAGGGGTACCGCCAGAACTGTGCGTACACAAAATTTCACTTGTACCTGGGGCCGTACCTGTATGGAAGAGGCCATACAGAATGAATAAAAACTATGCGGCAAGAGTGAATGATGAAATTGAACGTATGCTCGAAGCCGGGATTATTTTTAAAGTGCAGACCAGCGAGTGGGTATCGCCCATAGTGATATCCCTTAAAAAAGAGGCAAACCAGATACGAATCTGCGTGGATTTCAAATGCCTTAACGCGGTCACCATAAAAGACCCGTTTCCAATACCATTCACGGATAGCATCTTGGAAGAAGTGGCCGGTCATGAAATTTATTCATTCATGGATGGATTTTCTGGGTATAACCAGATATCCATCGCCGACGAAGACAAATTAAAAACTACCTTCATAGTGGAGGATGGCGTGTACGCGTATGATCGAATGCCGTTCGGATTATGCAACGCACCAGCGACCTTTCAACTGATAATCCTTCACATATTTGAAAAGATGTCAGTAGGGAACTTCAAGGCGTTCCTGGACGACTGGTCCATCTACAGCAACCAAGATACACATTTGGCCGCACTTGGCGAATGCATGGAGAGATGCAGGCGAGCTCGCCTAGCACTCAACCCCAAAAAATGCAGATTCATGGTGCCTCAAGGGAAGCTGTTAGGACACATAGTGTGTAAGGCTGGACTCAAGACTGACCCAGACAAGATTCGGGTGATAGTAGAAATGGAGGCACCCACAGATGTCACGGGAGTCAAATCCTTCCTAGGACATATAGGGTATTACAGGCGATTTATCAAAAATTTTGCTCAAGTATCCTGCCCTTTGGACAAGCTGACAAGGAAAGGTGAATGGTATATATGGGGGATGGCTCAGGAGGAGGCCTTCCAAGAACTGAAGTCACGGTTGGTGGGTGCGCCAATCCTAACATATCCTGACTGGGACAAAGAGTTCCATGTACACGTTGACGCATCCAACTTTGCCATAGGGACCACACTGGCGCAGGTTGGCGACCACGGGCTAGATCACCCGGTCTACTTTGCAAGCAGACTCCTGTCGAAGGCAGAGAAAAATTATAGCACCACAGAAAGGGAAGCCCTCGGGATGGTGTACTCTGTCCACAAATTTCGACATTACTTGCTCGCCACCCTGTTCACATTTTATGTGGACCACCAGGCTTTAATGTATCTGGTAAACAAGCCAATTATCCAAGGAGGAATCAGCCGATGGCTGCTACTGCTGCAGGAATTTACATTCAACATTATAGTAAGACCTGGGAAGAGCCACGTGATAGCCAACCAGCTGTCGAGAATTCAGTTAGGAGAACCAGCCGAAGGAGTGAACGAAGATTTTCCAGACACTCACTTATTTCGCATCGCGGTTCTCCCCGCTTGGTACGCAAGCGTGGGGGAATATTTGTCGACATCACAGTTCCCGAGGGAGATGCCACCAGGAGAAAGAAGGAAACTGGTACTGAGGAGCAGGACATTCCAACTCATTAATGGCCTATTGTATGAAATGGGGCCCGATCAAATCCTACGGCGATGCGTCCTAGAAGAGGAAATTCCGAGCGTCTTGAAAGAAGCACATGAAGGGCCCGCAGGTGGACACATGGGGCCCGACACCACAGCGAGGAAAGTTCTATTGGCAGGACTGTGGTGGCCGACACTACATAATGACGCCAGGGAGTGGGTAACAAGCTGTGATACATGCCAACGGGCCGGGCGGCCATTAAAAAGGGATTTTATGCCCCTCAACCCATCGAATGCCTAGGAACTGTTTGATAGATGGGGATTGGATTTCGTCGGACCATTAAAACCAAGTAGGGCCCGACGATGCAGATACATTGTAGTGGCAACAGAATACTTGACCAAGTGGGTGGAGGCACGAGCCTTACCCGACAATTCGGCGGTCAATACAGCAAAATTCATCTATGAACACATCATTACGCGGTATGGGATTCCAATCCAACTGACGAGTGACAGAGGAGGCCATTTTGTAAATCACATAATCCGATTGCTGACAACGGAGTTTAAAATCTTCCACTCCTTATCAAGCCCCTACTATCCACGGGCGAACGGGTAGGCCGAGGCGACCAATAAAATAATGATGTCGGTGATATATAAGTCTTGCGGAGTGGAGAAGGATGACTGGGAGGAACGCCTACCGTCAATACTCTGGGCATACCGAACAACTTACAAGGTAACCACTGGACAGACTCCCTTCCAGCTAATGTATGGACAAGAAGCCGTGGTGCCAGTTGAATTCATGGTGCCGAGTCTCTGAATCGCCATCGATAATCGACTTGGAGACATGGAAAGCCTAAGGGAGAGACTGTACGCCTTGAACAAATTGGACGAACGAAGGATTATGGCTCAGTGGGTGACAGAGACAGCCCAGCAAAGACGAAAGGTTTGGCACGACAAGCACCTCCGGCGAATGAAGTTTTCTCCCGGACAGCTAGTTTTGAAATTCAACGGGAAGAACGAAATTAAACCTGGGAAATTCAAAGTCGGATGGTTAGGGCCCTTCCGGATACGCGAGGTCAATACGAACGGGGCGATTAAGTTGTGGACGTTGGACGGGAAGGAGATACCGGACGCAGTCAACGAGTCGAAATTAAAAGTCTATCACGAACGGAGGGAACCGAGACCCTCCAGTCAGTCGGTCTGATGATAAAAAATAAATAAATAAATAAAAAATTAAAAAAAATTTAAAAATTAATAAATTAAAAAAAAATAAAAATATTAAAAAATTAAAATTAAAATTAAAAAATTAAAAAATTAAAAAAAATTAAAAAAAAAAAAAGAGAAGTGGCCACCGTACGGTGGGACCACCGAAGGTGGCATCACCGTGCGGTGGAACCACCGACGGTGGGACCACCGAAGGTGGAGCCACCGTGCGCTGGTCACACCGACTGGGGGCCACTGAAGGTGGTCACCGCAAGCAGCCGCGTAACATTAAAACACCACCCGCATGACATTAACCCTTCGCGCAAACACAGGAAAAAAAGGAGAACACGCCGCACAACACCGCATAGCAAGGGATAAAGGAAGAGGAAGACGCCGCACACACCGCACAGCCCAACCACACAACACGCACAGCAAGGTTTACGCACAGCAACGCGCAGCAGCCGAAAAGGAAAAAAAAAGAGACCAAGCCCGCACAATCCCACGCAGCCACGCCAAAAGTAAACCACACAGCCACGTAAGGGCAAAAGGACCACCACAGGTAGACCAAGCAGCCGCACGAAAAAGGTCGTTACGAAGGTGCCTAAGACGGTACGATTTTTTACAAGAAATCAGTTATACAGAGATTGATGGATTCAGCAGGGAAAAGAAGTTGGAAGAAACAGCTGCACGCTTCTTCCAGTAGCAACCAGAGGGATAGGGATAGCAATATCAGGGTTTTAGCGTCAGGAGTACGTGTTGCAGGCGGCACCATGGATGCCAGTGCCCGACAAAAACAAAAACAGAAGGCACCACAGGCTGCCATAAGTGCAAAAAACACAGTGATGCCACAAAATGTTACTTTTGAAGGCCTGAATGGATTGGAATGCTGGAAATGGTGGCAGGACACCCCCGATAATGACCTGGTAAAGCAAAACCTCCATAAGGCACAAGTAGAGTGGGCTGTTCGGATGCCCGTGTTCCCTATCCGAGAGTACGAAGGTGCCCTACGCTTCATGGTGGACACCTTCGACAGGCACACATGCACCAGCACGTTTGAATACCTCCGGAGGGATGTTACTATATCCTTCAAAGCAGGGGATTTCACGAGGGTATTCGGCATTCCAGGCAGCCAGGGCAAGAAAATAGACTTGAAGGCCAAAAAGATGACGCGGGAGGAGAAGGAGCGGTGGATTAAATTAATCTCCCAGAACTTGACGACAGCAAAGTTGGACAGCGTGGCTAGAGCCACGAAGGGTCGCGGAATCCGTAAGACTTTTGTTGCGGAGGGCCACTGGAGATGCATTATGGATGTCATCAAGAGCAGATTGACAAGGTCGGGTAGGGTGTCGGACATTGCCCTCCCTCAGATTATGCTGATGAATGGGCTGATGAATGGCATCGTGTATGATTGGGCCGCGTTACTGGCAGAGCGTATGTATGAGTTTTTGACGCTCCAGCATCGCACATTCTATATGCCTCACTACGCTATAGGGTTATTCCTGGAGGCCACGCGGGAAGCAGTGCCGGAGGACGAGTTGGAGGTATGGCCGCAGGGACCGTTGACAACAAGCGAGCCTCCAATAATGTATTGGAGGCACTTGGACATTGGGCACTCTTCCGCGAAGCGGAAACGGGCGGTAGATAGGGCCTCGGCCTCAAGGGAGCCTGACAGCGGGAGGGATTCCAGCAGCGCGGAGGATTCAGAGGCGGAAGATGAGGAGGACGATAGCAGCCAGGCAACAGAGGAGCCTGTACGAGTCTTGTTTGCCCCACCCCTGTTACCGATGGGCACACCTGTGCCAGCATCTGGAGTGGGCGGCACCTGTATTCCGGCCTTCGGGCAGAGCCATAGGCCTGTTACACTTGGTCCCCTCCAGCACGAGCACCAGGGAGCATCACCGGGCCCAACCACGGCGACACTTACCGAGGACATCGCAGAGTCAGGGACGGAGGAGTCGCCGCATCGGGTAGTGGTCGCTGTGGAGCAGGGGCTGACGGAGGTGGAGGGAGTGGATACCGAGCCTCACGTACGGTTGGACATCGTGGGTAGTGACGCAGTGGTGACTGTTTCTGCTTCCTTGTTGGAGGAGCCGACGACAACGAACCATCCCTCAGTCACGGAGATGCGTGCTAACCTCGAGGCTATGCAGAGATGGCTCACACAGCGGTTTCAGATGACACTGGCACAGCCGGAGGGAGCAGTTGTATTCTCACCATGTCGAGAGACTAGAGCGGAGGTAGTCGACTTGGATGACTCGTCAAGGGAGGCACATGGACTCACAGTTGGGAACGAGGCGGGGGATGTCGCCTCTGCTGGGCAGGCACCAGGAAATGGTGCACCTTCAGTGGCCGAGGCGGTACCTTCACAGCAAGATACAGTCGTGGTCGTTCCACCAGGGACTTCACAGCCCTCGGCGCAGACGAGGGAGGATGTTGAGACCTATCTAGCTGACATGGCTGCTATGGTAACGAGGGGTAGGCGGGTGGTGGCCGCTGCCCAAACACAAGCATTGCAGCAGGTGGTGGTGGAGCTAGAGAAGGTCTTACAGTTTATGCGGGTGGGCTGCCCGGCAGCCTTTGCTACCTGCTTTGAGTCTCAGGGTGGCCGACTACGGAGACAGAGGAGATGCTCCAGGCTTGGAGGTTGCGTCAGCCCGTTGTGGAGAGTCGGGTGACGACAGTTGTCCGCGAGATCAAGCAGGTCTATCGGGATGCCTATTATACATTGAGGCGTACACAGCAACAGTCTGCAATCAGGGAGGCTACCCGAGTAGCATTGGAGACGGAGGTGGCCAGTCAGCAGGCCTCATGGGCAGCCGAGAGGGCGCAGTTGTTGGCACAGCTAGAGATGGCCCGCACAGAGACGGCTGAGACCCGGGCAGCAAAGGCCGAGGTAGAGACTCGTCTAGCGGCCGAGCAGACTCGGTTGGTCTGTGCGACGGAGGCAGTGGATACAAAAGAGGAGTTGCTAGAAGCCGCACACATGGTGAAGACAGCTTTAGAGAAAGTATTGGTGGCGGAACGGGATGTGGCTGCACGCACTCAGCAGGTGTATGAGCTCCGCGCCCGCTTGGCGGCCCAGACACCGACATCTCACCCTTTTGCTTCAGGGACGCTTTCTCAACCCCCTCCCTAGTCTTTCAGATATGTATATTGTATAGGTTGCATTATCTCCCATTTTGTAAGTCGCCTGGAGACGACTTTTCCTTTTGGGGGGGATGATGTTGGCGGCATTATTGTACACGGGAATAAAATTAGTTAATTATGTGTAATTGTTTTGGTTAGTTGGCAACCGAGGGGTGGAAGTTGCGGTGCGACGGTTGGCGCTCGCACCCCCTCGGTACCCTTTTATACTTCGGAATGTAACTTGTAAAATACACGGATTATGAATAGAACATCTAATATACTTTGTCTGATATTTACGGCATTATTCTGCATTATGTTCTTTATGCCTTAAGTTATTCACCCGAGAGGGCAAACAATCAGCACTCCGATTCAGATGAGGGTAACACGATAGAGGAGAGCAGCATTCCTAAGGATGATAGATCGTTGGCATGCTTGACAGGGGCCCAAAAGGCAATCATATTTAAGGTCAGGGGTACTATCCAGGGGCAAAAAGTGATATCTCTCATTGACACTGGGGCTACACATAACTTCATAGATGCGCAGTTGGTAGCCAGGAGAGGGTTACAGACCGAGGAGCATGATGGGTTTAGAGTCATGGTGGCTAACGGTGACAAATTATTGTGCACTCAGAAGATATCTAATCTTCGCATTAGGTTTGGAGATGGCTATGAGTTCGAGGATGAGTTCTATGTGGTGGACATGGGAGATTATGATGTCATCCTCGGCATGACATGGATGGCTTCACTAGTTGAGTTCACACTCAACCTAGCGAAATTGGAGATGAGATTCCAGCATGAGGGCAGAACTGTGATACTTAGAGGACTTTCGGATGGAGGCTGCAGAGTAGTGTCCTTGAGGAGAATGCAGAGATTTTTTCGTCATGATGACATAGAGTGGGCGGCAGAGTGCTACATTATGCCAGCTTCATCAGAGCCACAGGTAAAGAGTCATCCACCAGATATCCAAAAGATACTTGACAGACACGCCAAAGTATTTGGCGATATTCCTCGTGGGGTTCCTCCTGATAGGGGGATAGAGCATGTTATTGAGCTCGAGGAGGGAGCCAAACTAGTTATGATTACCCCTTATCGTCATCCTAAGAAACACAAGGATGAGATAGAAAAGGCAATTAAGGAGTTGTTGGAGATGGGGCACATTAGGCCTAGCAAAAGCCCATTTGCTTCAGCAGTAGTACTGGTGAAGAAGAAGGATGGGACGATGCGCATGTGCATCGATTACAGGGCACTGAATAAGAAAACAATTAAAAACAGGTATCCCATTCCTAGGATTGATGAGCTGATTGATGAGTTGCATGGGGCATGCTTCTTCACCAAAATTGATTTGCGATCCGGATACCATCAGATCAGGATGAGAGCAGAGGACATTGAGAAAACAGCCTTCCGATGTCACTATGGCCACTTTGAGTTTATGGTTATGCCATTTGGACTAACCAATGCACCCGCTACATTTCAGAGTTGTATGAACCAGGTATTCAGGGAGCAGTTGAGGAGATTTGTCTTGATCTTCTTTGATGACATCTTGGTCTTCAGTAAGACCTGGGAGGAACATTCACAGCATTTGGAGGTATTATCTATCCTAGAGAGAGAGTCTTTGTATGCCAAGGAGTCTAAGTGTGAGTTTGGTATGACAGAATTACTATACCTTGGGCATATTATTAGTGCAAATGGAGTTCGAGTAGACCCTGAAAAGATTAGAGCTATAGTTGATTGGCCTACTCCTACGAACCTCACACAACTTAAGGGATTCTTTGGTCTTTGCGGATTTTACAAAAGGTTTGTTAAGGGTTTTTCACAGACGGCAACGCCTTTGACAGATCTCACCAAGAAGGGGGCCTTCGTGTAGACAGGGGCAGCACAGAGGTGTTTTGAGCATTTCAAGCAAGTAATGTCTTCATGTCCAGTTCTAGCTCTACCAAATTTCACGAAGCCTTTTGAGCTTCATTGTGATGCATCGGGTGATGGGATTGGAGCAGTATTGATGCAAGAGAAGCATCCCATTGCATTCGAGAGTAGGAAGCTCCGAGGAGTTGAGAGGAGTTATTCTGTCTATGACCGGGAGATGTTGGCCATAATGCATGCATTGGCCAAATTCCGATCATATTTGGTAGGTGGGCGTTTTGTGATCAAAACTGATCACAACAGTATTAAATACTTCATGAACCAGCGTGATCTTAATGACCGGCAACAGAAATGGGTTACTAAATTGCAGGCTTATGACTTTGACATAGAGTTTGTCAAAGGTAAGAAAAACGTGGTGGCTGATGCCTTATCTCAGAGACCTCACTTATGTGCTCTGGCAGAGATTTCAGGAGATTGGAGAGATCGGATTATAGCAGAGTATGTCGGAGATGCTTGGGCTTCTGGATTGATTTCAGGTACTATACAGGATGATCGCTATGAGGTGATAGATGGATTGATCAGAGTTCAGGACAGGGTTTATTTGATTCCGTCATCACATTTGAGAGAGGTGATACTGAAGGCATTTCATGATGCACCCACAGCTGGGCATCCGGGGATCTTAAAGACCTACAAGCAGATTCGAGAGCGGTTCTCATGGAGAGGGCTCAAGGATGATGTTCAGAGGTATGTCAGGGAGTGTGCGGTTTGTCAACAGAATAAGGGAGAGCACACATTTCCTGCAGGTTTATTACAGCCCTTGCCCATTCTTGATAGGAAATGGGAAAGTATTTCGATGGACTTCATCACTGGCTTACCACGAGTGCAGGGAAGGGATTGCATCTATGTGGTGGTGGACCGCTTGACGAAGTTCGCTCACTTCTTTGCTATTCTGTCCATTTACACAGCAGCACAAGTGGCAGATCTTTTCTTTAGAGAGATATTCAGGTTACATGGGTTGCCCAGATTCATTGTCAGTGATCAGGATAGTAAGTTTATGAGTGTTTTTTGGCAAGAGTTGTTTAGGTTGTGTGGTACAGATCTTACACCTAGCATTAGTTATCATCCGCAGACAGATGGGCAAACAGAGATTGTGAATAAATGGGTGGAGGGATATTTGAGGAACTATGTAACTGCACAACAAAAGGCTTGGGTCAGATGGTTGCATATGGGAGAGTATTGTTATAACACCACTTATCATATGTCCATCAGGATGACTCCTTTCATGGCACTCTATGGTTATGACGCACCTAGCTTAATGGATTTAGTTTTGGGGGACAGCAGAGTGCCCAAAGCCAAAAACTTATTGCAGGATAGTCAGGACATCCTGAAAGTGCTCAAGGAGAATATACAGCAGGCCCAGAATCAACAGAAATTGTACGCTGATTAGCACCGAATAGAGCACAGTTTCGAGGTAGGGGATATGGTTTACTTGAGGCTACAACCATATAGACAGTCATCGCTCAAGAAGAGCAGAGCTGAAAAGTTGAAGCCTAGATTTTATGGTCCCTACAGGGTGATTCGCAGAGTGGGCGAAGTCGCCTATGAGCTTGAGCTTCCAGAGGGCAGTCGGGTGCACAATGTGTTTCATGTGTCTAGGCTTAAGAAAGCCATTGGTCAGAGTGTAGTGCCTTCTGCAGATTTACCCCCTTTGGATGAGGAGAGGAAGCTTGTGTTAGTACCCGAGGCTATTCTGGACACCAGAGAGAGGAAGCTTAGAAACAGGATAGTGAAGGAGTATTTGGTCAGATGGAGAGACCTGCCAGAGGAGGATTCTACATGGGAGAGTGAGCAGGTTATTCAGCAGGCTGGACTGAGATTGCTTGCGAACAAGCAATTTCAAGGGGGACGGACTGTAATGTCCCCACTTTAGCAGTTGACCAAGTGTGTGTGCGTTAGCCTTGTTCTACATGGTCCCGAGGGCTAACGAAGGGTTTAAGGGGATCCTGGAGTGTTTTGGCCTAGTCATTTCCAGTTTGGACCAAAACGAAGTTGATTTACTCAGTTTCAGGCATACTTACTATTTTTAGTAAGTCAGCAGGACATAGTGGAGGCCAGTTTTGGTGTTTGGATTTGATACTCCTCGGTGAGAGCTTTTCGACGAGCTATCACTCGCATTATTCGGAGTCCGATTGCTAATAAATTTTAATGCCTGAAGTTTTATTAAAGAAACATTTAATTTTATTGTAAAATATTAAAGTGTTACTCTAATATTTATTTTATGGAGATCTGTACCCAAGGGAGACATAAGTGAATATTTTAATATATGTTTTATATTGCTCATCTTTTATCCCACATGGCCCATGAGAGTTGAGTCGACCCTTGGAAAAAGAATAAAAGAAAGCGTTTGTGGCTTCATTAGATATGTTGAATATGAGAAGAAATTGATGCATGAGTTGCAGATCCGTTCTTGGCATCAGAGGACGTCTATACTCTCTTGTGACATTCTAGATGTCATTCCCCTGGGGTTTGGCCTTTGGAATCCATTGCTAACAGCTTCATTATCAGGCAGTTTAGGCGCGTTTCTAGCTACAGGCAGATTGGATATCTTGCTCATAACTTCTTCACCATTTGTCCGATGCTTATGCCACTTTGAGGGGATGATATGTGAAGACATTGGACTGACTGAAGATAAAATATTACTGTAGCAGCAGTGAACTGTAGCAACCACGTACTGTAGCAGCCGCATCACTATAGCAACCGCATACTGTGGCAGCATCACTGTAGCAGCTGCATACTGTAGCAACAGCGTCACTGTAGCATCTTGTTAGCAGCAGCCTAATGCTATGGCCCAGGCCATCACTCTTTGAAGTAAACAATATTCATGCCATTTTATTGCTGGAGTATTTAGTGAGTTGTTTCATTGCCAATATTGCACTTAATCTGAAAATCATTATAAATACAGTGTGCTGGTTATTTCAGTTGTGTGTTTATGCTTTCATTTTCATATTCATGTTACATGCATAGATCCTTGTTAAAAGAGCACAAAAAAAAACAATACAACAAACCATTCCGGAGTCATAAGGGTTGTAACACAAAAACAGAGAAATTAGGGACTGCAAGCAAAGTGTTTGACGGAATTACTTTATAGTTGTGATTTCATTTAGAAGTGGATTTTGGGGTAACCATTACAGAAACAAAAAAGTTAAAAACACTGACAGGCTGGTAAGAATTTAGGTAAGGCTCAGCCAGCAGAAAGAGAAGATTCTGATGATCTATCAATTCCTTGCAAATGAATGAATGTGTTCTACACATGTAATGATGTCATATGGCACTAATTAACATTCATGTTTCTGGGTATTGAAGCTAAAATGGTGCTATTGGTTTGCATGTTTCCTCATTTATATTCATGGTTAACACTAGATCTTGCTAGAAAACTAGACAATGCACTCTAACCTGTTAAATAATGGATGTTCTCACTACTCACCCCTGTAAGCGATTTTCTTGACTTAGAAAACTTGCAATTTTATCATAAAATTCATAAAATTGCCCGCCACAATTTGTTGCTGATTTTTTCCCACATTCTCGCAAAAACTTTTCAGATTTTACCATCAAAAATCACATCTGCCACATAGTTGCCCATTTATTCTGGTTTTTTCTGCTTTATTTCCCATTTCTTTGACTCTAGCAATTTTTTCCTTTTTTCAAAAACTCTTAAAACACTATTTTTATCCTTTTTCAAAAACCTTAACTCTAACTCTACTTTTTCCCAATTAAAATTGACAATTTTTTGAAGAATCTAGATCTTTTGGTTTTCCAGTTCCCAAGAACATTTTTCAAGCTATGCTGTAAGATTCTCTATGGTTTTCACCCGATATTTTCAATTTAATTCCTGTGAGTAATTTTGTCGAACAGTTTGCTTGCATATAGGGAGTGATTTTTCCAGGTTGAGATTATACAGGTTACAAGGTTTAAACGCGATCTTTGTGCATATTGAATACAAATTGAATAGTAGAGAAGAAATAAATGCTAGAGATAAACCAAATATTCCTCATTAGATAATCAATAATAAAAATCAGATTACAGGACTGAGTTTTCTGACCTCAAAGAGCACTTTAAAGCTTGAGCAATAGAAAGATTAATCTTCAGCAAGTCCATGAGTTTTTGGAGTACTCTCAAACATTAGCAGAATGGGATTTTAGAGTAGTTTAAAATTTAGTTGCAATTCCCAATTCCCAGCCCCAAAGAGGTCCACAAAGCCTGAGAAACTTTGAATCTCAATATTATGCACATACCATTCCAACCATCTAACCTTTCTTTGTTCAAAAAAATAATCTATACTCAAAGCCTGCTATTTTCCAGCTTCTACTAGGGATCCTTAGTCATTTAATTACTGAAACTAGGACACTTATATTAATTTCCTTAAATTTAATTTACTTCTTCAATAAAAACTTAGCTGAACCAATTCTTTCAATGTATAATCTTATGCATTCCATGTGAAAAATCCAATTCATACTCAATGTATAGAAGGGATGTGGATGTCATAATGATAATTTCAATGCTTAGAAAAATGCAAATTCCCAATATACAAAGATGTGATAGAAATCTCATAGGACGGGGACAACATGCATTTTGTTATACTGTGTTTATTAAATATTAATAAAATATGTAAGGTATAACACCAAATCCAAATTTCCTATAAATCCTGACAATCTGCTCGTTCCTTGGTAGCATTAGAAAATCTATTATTTAGAAATTAGAATAGAAGATTTAAGCTACCTGCCATTTGCCTTCCAATTTTGGTTATTAAACCATCGTCATCAATTGCATCAATGAGGTACAACTGCTTTAAGGCATCCTCCAATGACTCACCTACAAGAACAGCATAGGACCTCTTAAACCTGGTAGATCCAAACTGACTTGACTCAAATACACACAATTTTTTTTATTTTATTTCTTTGACTGTTGCAAAGAGGAAAAAAAGCAATATTATACTTGATTCAGTCAAAAAGAAAAATGTATAGTGTTTTGAAGAAAATGATTGAAAAATTGTACAAAATAAATTTGGAAGCAAATAAGGACTATCAAGGTCATTACGTGATGGTTGATCAAGAAAGTCAAACTTGAGAACATCAATATCTGGAAGATCTAGTGACTTGAGGTGAAGCACTGCAGAAGCAAGTGATGAACGTTGAATTTCAGGAATGGTGGCTTCAAGCAATTCGTGCTCATACACAGAGAATGGATAGAGTCTATAACACTTCCCAGGACGTGTCCTTCCAGCTCTACCTGCCCGTTGGTCAGCTTGCACTCTACAATGTATAGAACATTCAATTCAATCAATTATTCAACATCATTTGTATATCTATTTAGGCATACAATTTCCATATAACACAAAGTACTCTATAGATTTGAATTGTGAACTAGGACAAACAGGACAAGTTTTAGGGGATTGTAAAAAGATGCTGGGTAACCCCAACAAAAAATATATATGAATAATTATTGAAATTTAAATTACAAAAAAATCAATGAAATTAAATTAAATAGCATCCATGGTCCAACGTTGAATAGCAATCTCATGTTAATTATTAATCATTATAAAGGGCCGAAAATTACAGACATTAAATATTCACAATCCATTTTTCAATTTTTGCATTTTTTACATGATCATTTGATTTATTTTTTTAAATTAATTGCTCTTCCCCTATTTGCTTTTTATTTCCTTTGTCCATTTTGTCTTTTTCATTCCCTCCATGTTCTTTCCTTTTATCCAGTCCTTGCATTTATTACTTTACTTCATTCTTTCATATATTTACATATAACATACCTATACACTTAGAAGTTAGAACACACACTCGCGATTTTCTTTTCTTTTGTAGTAGGTGTTTATTTTATTTGATATTTTTACCTTTTTTTATCTTCTTTCACTTTTTATCATATACATATTATATTATATAGTCTTTTTATTTTGGAATTTGAATTATATATATATATAAAGATAATATATGCATATATATTTCTATTAATTCATATTAATTTCCATATATATTAAATATCCTGATTTTCTATATTCTTATATTAACAAAATATTTTTTTTTATATTGAATATAATAGATCAACCATACAAAATATCCAGTCAGGTTCGGCAGATTATAACATTACAACCATATCAAAAAGAGCCAGTCTTAAAACCAGCAAGAAGTCCTATATACAACCTACGAGATATGCATACAATCTTCCTAGCTATCTAGGACTGAGCGCAGACTGCAAAATACAAAAAGAAAGCGCTCAATGATATTAAAAACCAGTGGTCCATCCAGGCTGTCCAGCCAAGGGGACCCTCCATCTAGACAATCTTCTTGTCTTCCGTGACCGGGATTGCACCATGAGCGGCCAGCTCGGTCATATATTCCCTCTCCATCTTCCTTCCTTCGTTGATTTCTTCCATGAACGCATCTAAGGCATTGACAAAGGATGTCCTCTCCGTGTTAGTCCTGCTCTAGGTATACCCATGGGAAAGCTTAGATGTGAAAACTCTGGTGTGTCCATCTTCTATGAATCTTTGAAATTTCTTCTTCGCAAGCCTCATCACAATGGTAACCTGTGTAGTCGGGAATAATCAATTATGTTATAGTGTCGTCATTATGTTGTGTCATCACCGGTAATTGTGTGTTATGGGAGTCAATTAATTCACCCAAAGGGCAGTTGGACGCGACGGTTGGTCGCACCCCCTCGGGTATTATATATTGTATCTTGTTCCCTCGGGAAATCATCATTGTAACTGGGGACTATATGAAGAAAAATATACTTGTTTCTTTGGAGTTATAACACTTATCTTATGGCATACTAGCATCTCTTATTCTATACTGTGCATTTACTTCTTATGTCTCTGAAATAGTTTCCATAGGCAAAACAACCTGCGAATCAATGAGATAAAAAGTGAGTCTTCGAAAGGACTCAGTAAGAACCCTCGCTCTACTCTGATACTTGTCTTCATTTCGGATTTTCCATAAATACCATAAAATGTCACAGGAAAGATGAAACCAAAATAAATTACTGTCCTTTTTAACACCATGTACATATCCAGAGACAATATTCAATACATTCACAGAGTTAGTAATAGACTAATAGTAGTACCAAACATAAGCCAAATTTCTTTAGCAATGATGCAATCAAAAATTAAGTGTCTAGCAGTTTCAGCCACTACACAAATATCGCACATTTCATCCTCATGCTGCACATGTTTGATCGGCAGCCTATTAAGCAGTAGCAACCATCTAAAACATTTCTTTTTAGGAGCCAAATTACTACTCCATAATCTATTAAGAGCATTCTGCCAATGACTATCAAATAAATCAGTGCACCATACAGAGTTAGCATGAGAGATAATGTTATTATTATGACTCAACGTTTTATAAACAAGATTAGCTTTGGTATTCATTAAAAGATTGACATCCGTCCAGGTATAGGTAAGGAACCTGTCATCATCCACTATACAACTCTTGGGGAGCTGCAAAGAATGGCAGGCCTCACGAATAATATTGTAAGTCCTCCAATTGGAGGCTGCTAAGTCAAATTTCTGGGATAAGTCAGCCCAAGAAATGAGATTGTCATTAATCATGATATCTTTCAAACAGAAAATACCTTTACTGGCCCATATTTTGGCTGAACAGCCTTGAACAAGAGCAAGAGGTTTCGAATTATGGAAGAGATCCCACCAAATAGACCTCCCACAGTTAATGAGAACATTATTGCTGACCCTACAGTTGGAAATCCACATCCTAAGAGATTCCCAGGCTTTCCAAATGGACTAAAAGACCAGAGAGCCCACAGTGGAGACAGGAAAGTTTCCGGCAATAAGGTCACAAAAGGGGAGGGACTTCTAGGATTTGACAAACTTAGGAACTGCCAATCTAATATTATTTCTAACAAGAACCTTTCAGGGCTCGTTGCCTTCTAGTGCATGAAAAATCCATTTAGCAACGAGGGCAATACCATGTAATCTGAGATCCTTCAAACCTAGACCTCCAATCTTCTCCTCCATACAGCACCATTCCCATTTGACGGAATGTCTCTTTTTGTTACCCTACCCATCTGACCACAAGAAGTTTTTGATGCACTTTTGAATATCATTAACTTGGTAATTGCAAAACATCCACACTGAAGCATAATAAATGTTGTAAGAGGACAAGATCTTTTGACAGACTTGAAGTCTTCTGTCATGTCCCCTCCTTGATCGTTATATACATATGAAGAGAGAGACCCTAAATGAAGAAATTATTATTAATTATTATAATAATTATCAATGAATGATTATTTAAAATTCATTAATTAAATATTATTATTTAATTAATATTTATTACTAATAATATCCTTGAAATATTTACAAATAAAAATAAATTAATATTCTATTATGAACATAATGTTAATACTATATATTATCGACATAATTTATATATTCAATAATAAATAATAATACAATTAAAAGATAAAAATATATATATAAAACCAGTTCCTTATATAGAAAGCCTTTTGACTGATTTCAGATGCATAAAACAATTCCTTATATACATCATACAGTATTTTCTGATTACTTATATTTTTAATCAAATTCCTCAACTCACTGGTTCTTTGAGCCTGATTGCTACTGCTGTTTTAAGTGTCTAGCATATCAAATGGTAATCTTTATGGCAGACCAGATCTGACACATGTCAGAATGGTCTCCCTAGCAACAATATAAACTCCTTCCAAAATCTTCTAAAAATACGAGCCACTCAATGAACCATATCACCTCTTGTCTCCATTCACAGGCATATCATTTCCTATGCTGCCAATATAATAATCTTCAGAAATATAGTGGGTAACGTGATTCATGGCAATACCATTAAGACATAGCACAGAGTTGACTAAAGCAGTGATAAGTATATGTTTGAAAGCAATTAACGTATGAAGTGATATGCAGCGATTATGTCTTACAGAGATAATATTGTCATCACTAAATGTCAGTGATAATGTCTTGAGAGGAAAGCTCAGTGACTACTCCACTTGGCAGCATGATTTGCAATCATATTAAGAAATGTATTTAATAAACTTACGTCTATTGAGGACAAAGATAAAACAAGTCAAATTTACTTATTATCAAGATGGTGGATTGGGTCAACTATATGAGAGACGGTTACATTATAATGATCGATCTGTTTAAGAATCATCAATGATCAGCAAAATCATTAAGGAAAACAAGATTCTGATTTGTTAAGTAACCGATCAAAGTATAACCAAAAGGTGCGATTTAGGACAAATTAAGAATACGTGTCTATTCAAACATCGTTTCCCATCATATATTAAGACCATCTAATTCACCCAAGATGTGGGGGGAAAGAGGCCAAGGTAGGATCGGGCTATATAACAATTGATTTACAGCAGCGAATAGAAGAGGACTCACAGAGGAATATATGAAGCCACGGGAAGGGTAAGGAAAAACTGCGGTTAGAGGAACCACTACTGCTGCGAACATAATAGGTAAGTAATAAATTAATATTTTATATATATGTTACTGGTTACTTACTGTATGTAATATGGAATATAAGTAATTAACGTTCTAATATATACAGTAAGGAATGAATGTTTTAATATATATGTAACGAATGAAATTAATACATATTTAATATATATGTTAACGAATGTAATTAATACGTATAAATATGTTAAGGAATATTTTAATTTATATGTTAATGAATGATTTTCATATGTTAATTAATATGTATAAATATGCTAATGAACATGTTAAGAGATGTGTAAACATATGTGATAAATATGCGTAAATAGATGTTATTGAATACATATTAATAAATAGATAGGAATATATTGAACATTGATATCCATATGTATGGCTTGGTTGATTAAGTTCAACCAAGAAGAGACGGATCTAGCCAATCCCCTCTGAGGACTTGGATGATGAAGGCATCACCCAAGGCAAGGAATAGACAAGGGTCTTCCTTGGATGGCTTGGGTGTAATTGGTTACACTCAAGACAAGATTCGAACTCATCTTCGATTTCCTGGAGGGCTTGGAACCAAGGGGTTCCAAGAGGGCGAGCTTCACAGTCGCCTAAGGACATCTTGGGGTTCCAAGAGGGCGAGCTTCACAGCCGCCTAAGGACATCTTGGAACCAAGGGGTTCCAAGAGGGCGAGCCTCACGGCCGCCTAAGGACATACTTTCATATGGCATTCGTATCCTTTTTATTAGATGAAAATTGCAATTTAGATTATATATATATATGTTTGTTGTATTCTAACAATCTATTTTGCAGGTTAATGATCTCTAACTAGTAGGGACATTACATCTTCCTACTAGAGATAGATAGTGTCTATCCCATTGGTTTAACTTGGAGTCTATTTTATTTTTGACCCACAGCCACATGTCTTTTAAGCTTGGTGATACAGAAAAGGGGATACCCAAGTATCTAACCTACTTGTGGGGTACTTCCCATTGGTATCCAAATTTTCTTATCCAATCAGGGGGGTGATCCTTCCACCCCAATAGTGTAGACTTGGATTGGGATATCTTAGCCCCAGAGGCCTCTCCAAATGCTTTGAGCTTAGTGACCAATGACTCCATGTTTCCTTAAGACAATTCAAGAAATAATGCAGTATCATCAACAAATTGAATATTCAACAGGTCTATATTGTTTGGGAGGGTTATTCCTTTAACTTTGGGTGAAAGATTATTCTCTCTCAATAAGTAAAAAATTGCATCTAAAGCAATAACGAATAAAGCAAGAGCCAACGGACATCCTTGTCTAATGGATCTCCCCAGATTAAAAGCTTGAGTAGTAGAACCATTAATTTCTATTTGAGCAAAAGCATCCTTGAGAAGAACTTGAACATAGTGGCAAAATTCCTTAGGAAAACCAAAGGCTTCAAGCATCATAATAATAAAGCCCCACTCTACCTGATCATATGCCTTTTCAAAATCCAACAAGAACATGGCTACTTCTTGATTAGAATTCTTAGCCCATTTTAGGACCTCCTAGCTTGTGATGAGATTTTCTAAAATATATCTACCTTTTATGAAAACGGTCTGGGTATGGCATATAAACTTCGGCAAAATATCCTCCAGTCTATGGGCCAGCCAGAATCATGGCAAGGATTTTATAGGAGACGTTCAAAAGCGTAATAGGCCTCCAATTTTTAATCAGGCATTTAACCCCCTCTTTAAGAAGGAGCTTGATGGTTCCCTTATTAATGTCTAAACCAAGTGTTCCATTCTCAAAGGCTTCTTCGTATACTAGCAAAAGATCTTCACTAATCCAATCTATGTTAGCTTTATAGAACTCAATAGGAAGTCCATCCGAACTTGGAGCCTTCTCATTCTTCAAGGCTCCAATTGCCTTTTTTACTTCATTTACTATAATAGGCCTCTTTAACATTTGTGTATCCTCATTAGATATAAGATTAAGGATCAGACTTTTACAAAAGCCCCTGGCAGCAATAGAGGAGGGGGTATCCTCAGAGGTAAAGAGCTTCTGATAGAACAAGAGAAACTCTGCTTTAATTCCATCCACATTCGTAATCTCCCTGCCATTATTCCAGAGTCTATCAATTTTCTCTCTACATTCCTTTTGTTTCAGCATATTGAAAAAGAACTTGGAGCCTTTATCTCCATATTGCAACCAGTTCAATCTTGCTCTGGTTTTAGCCCCTGCGACCTTAATTTGTTGTAACTTCCTCAGGCAATCTGTGGCTGGAGCCACAGAATGTGAAATATTAATATTATTGGAATCTTTTTGGACCAAAAATTCAACTTGGTGCAAATTATCCGTTAGGATCCTTTCCGAAAACCTGTAATCTTTCGCTTTTTTCCTTCCAATGGTACTGAGAAGACATTGCCAACTACTGACATTCTTGTTCCATCTTTTAATATTAGAATTGGTGCCATTATACCACTTATTGATCTGCCTGATCATGAAGATAGCTGTGAGCACATCCTGATCCTCCAATAATTTAGTATTTAACATGAACTTATCTTCACTAATAGACCTACTAGGCACACAATCCCTAAAGCAAATTTGAGACACAATCAGATGATGATCTGAGAGTGAGTAGGGCCACACGATAACAGAGATCCCCTTATCATCTTGCATAATGGAAAAGAAGTCCTTATTAGCATAAAACCTATCAAGTTTGCAGTATATTCTTCTATGGTCTTTTTGAAATTACACCATGTAAATAAACCATATCCCCTTATACTCATGTCTTAATCCTTCTAGGGGATCGAATAGTCTCTTCTTATTCTTCATCCTGCCCCAGTGCAGTTTTTCACCTCCATTCCACTCCATACTCACACCTCCCACCTTATCCTCCTGATTTTCAATCAGATTGAAATCCCCCCCAATGATCCAAAGGATGTTAGGGAGAGAACTCATCCATTGCCATAGCTCCGATATCTCCCTATAATCATTAGAGGCATAAACCAAACAGATTCCAATTATGGCATTGCCTGTCTTGAGAGAGACCCAGGCTGATCTATTACAAGGTGAGGACCCAGCATTCAAGATAGAGTCCCTCCATTTAGCATTGATAAGCAATACAATCCCTCCTTTGCCTCTATCATGATTAGTAATAACTTTATATGCATCTTTCCAAATGAAGTTTAAGTTCACTTCTAATGTGAATTTAATAGCTTTGACTTCTTGCAACATAACAATGTCTACATCCCTATGCTGGTTAAGGAACCTTTTAATAATGTGTTTCCTGTCTGGGGATTCAAGATCCCTAATATTCCATGAAATACATTTCATCATAGACAAGAGATCATTGATCAGAGTTCTTGGCAGTCCTAAAACTGCTTAAGCATTTGGGGAAATCTGTCTTCGCATCAACTTTCTTAGGCAAAGGAGATATTTTACTCTTGAAGCCTCTTGGCCTTCCTCTTTTCTGCTTAGGGCAGATGACTGTCTCTTTGCCAGTCATATCTTCATCTAGGGAATCAGGATAACCATCAGGATCACCTTCATATGGGGAATCACCACCATGGTCAAGCTCCCCACTTGTGATCGAATTGTTGGAAGCCATTTTTGTCTCCAACTCGGACTCACGAATGTCTTCTATATTGGAGTCCTCACAAGTGTTCACGTCAAACTCTCCATATTCGGTAAGTTTGGATAATGTGTTAGGGTATGAATTACCAATCGACGGGTCAGCAGTAATGATCTCATAATAGGCGCTATCAACATCAAGGCCATCTTCCTACACAGAAGGTGTAAATACCAGGCCAGCACTGAGTTGAGGGGTGGAAGTATAGCCTCAACCCCTCGAGGATCCAGAACCTCGCGGCCTTCAACAGAGACCACATTCTCAAGCAGAGTTTCAAATAGAATTCCAAACTTATTAGAGACCTCAACAATCTCTGAATCTTCGGGGGAAGAAAGTTTTCCCCACCCCCTCCAACTCACTATTGGCACGATCTAATCCTTCAATTTCTCTAACAATAGATTTGACCAAAGAATTCCTACCATTACCAAAGAACTTAATCTCAGGCAGGGCATCAAGAACATCGTCCTCCATGGGCACTGAGCACGAACCAGTTTTAGTGGGGGGCATCTGAGGAGCGTTACACCTGCTAAGGATAGACTCTTTTATCTTATCTAACGCCAATTGTTGGGTGTTCTTTTTCCTAACCTTCCTAGATTTAGAAAACCTAACTTTTTAATCCAAACATTCTTAAACCAATCATCCATAAACTTTCTGGCCGGGCACTTATCAACATCCACGGCCACTAAAAAATTTGCAACATCTTTAAGCCCATTCTTTTCCAAATCTATGGCTTTAGCGATGAAATCGTTAGGAACAATAGACAAAGTAGGAAGGGGAGGGCTAGGGTTCTTACCTCTTCTCTGTCCTCCGCCATCACTCTCAAAGTCTGAAGAACTCGCCAAAAGAAATTTAGCCTCGTCAAGAATAGAAAAAGCCGAGTCCACAAGGGCAGCTTTAAAGGATTTTGCATTATTTCTCTCAACCTCTTCTAACGAGGACTCCGGACGCTTGGTAGTTAAAGCCTGTCCTCCAAAAGAGTCGCCCATGGGAGATCATTAACATCCGCACGCTCAACCTGAACGGATGACACAAACCACAACGCACAGAATAAATGCAGAAAGAAATGAGTACCAGGGAAAGCAAGGGCTTACCAGCGTGGAGGAGGCCTTACCACCTCCTCCACACACAGGGGTCGACCCCTTCTTCAAACCCTATTGAATGCTCCTGAGTCCTGCAAGTTGCAGAGCCATCTCCAATCCTTCCCCACTCAATCTCATAACATTTTGAAATTTTCATACCATTTTTAGTTCGCTGCAGATATTTTCCTATTAACAAAATATTTTATACATTTGTCATTTTTTATATATAATTATATTTAATATATATATATATATATTCTATATTCATATATTAAGAAGTATTTATACATTTGTCATTTGTCTATAATGTTATTATTTTTATTTTTGTTTTGGTTTATTAGTTAAGGGACATTAATCTGAATATCTACTAAGATAAGAGTGTATGCTTTGTTTTTTAACTCCAAAACTCTCTCTCTTATATAATTGTCTCAATATTTCTTCTCCGTTGATTATATTTCTTTTGCAACTATGTTTAGTTCATATTTTCTAATTTGGTTATGACATTATATTTTAAATATTCTCAAACTAATATATATTAAATATATATATATATATACTTCTTTTAATTTGATCCCTATATTCTGATTAATTCAATCTATTTTTATCTCACTCATATAAATATATTATTATGACCACATTTCTTGTTTGTGTTCTTTATTTTCTTTTCATAATTTTTTTCCCTTTTTGGTTACTAATTTCCTTTTCCTTTCTTATTCTTATTGGCTGATCTTTATATTCTGGTTTTATTTATATCCATATTTTTCCTATTATTTATTTTTATTTTCTTATCTTGGCATCCATCTATCCTTGTTCTTTGTGCCTCCTCCCTCCTCTTTTTAGCCATCCAGACTTGCTACTTGTCTGTTTTTCATCTCTGCTTGCACTCTAACATCCTGATGATGGATCACGGAGTGTGATCTGAGACATTGATGCAAAAAAATCACACAAAAACAATCTAATCCAGAAACAGCTAATTTCAAGGGCTAAAAGTTCAAATACCAATACATATTCTTATTATAACAACTACCATCCATCATTATATGAGAACCACAAGGTTGAATTTACAAACTGATCAGTAACATCAGCAAACTCCCAAAATAAAGATGCTCACTGCACTGCACAACTAGCTCAATAATCAGAGTCATCATCAAATGGAAATCCCATGAATTGTTCCTTTCCCTTGCAAATACTAAACTCATTTGGATCCTATAAAGAGAGAAAAAACAATAATAGTTGCACATCCTAGTTCCCACCAACTTGTCTTCAGTCCTTCCCACCATGTTGCTCATCTCTACTTGCAAGTGCTTATCTTTAATCAATAAGACAGAAAAAAATATCTACAACAAGCTTCCCCACTCTCCTAAGGGTAAACATATTCCTAATAAAAGAGTAGATAATGCACAACAACAAAGGAAGATGAAGCCTATGAGAGGATATGAATGGCAAGTGTTCATAGCCATTTCAAAGATCTATATAGCCACCACCAATTTACCAACTTATCGTCCACCATATTCAGTCACCTATCATAGCTTATGTCTTGTAGCCTTGGAGTTCAGCAAATTTTATCCACTAATCCCTAACTCTTGCAAAATCCTCCACACTATATGTTTTCTTAAAGGCCTTAACAACTATTAGACTCCCTATATCTAATGACAGTAAAAAGGGGGATATAGTGGATGTAATATATCGTTTACCCCATTTTCTTATTTTGTCGGGGGCTCCCCCACCATGGTCCAATCCTATGTCAGAAGCATCATCAGCAAGGCTCTTGCAACTGGAGCATCATCTCCAAAAAATAAAATAGGATGTAAATCAGGTCATAACTTGTTTGAGAGGTTCCTTCCTTGACAAATACCAAAAAAATTATTAAAATACCAATAAGGTGTGGTGGTTACAAAGAAATTCTACACCTCCATGTCACTCACAACAACCTGTTTGACCCACTCAATTTTCACAATGTTCTTTAGTGCATTTTTAATTGCATCCACAAATTATGGGGACTAGTAAATGTGCTTATAAGTAGACTCAACTAGCTTTCCTGTTGCCTTTCTTACAAACATTGCATTTGTAACAACCTCACAAGCATCCCCTAAAAACTTGAACTGAACTTTGGCATCCTTGCGCTTTCCAAAGCTAGCCCTCAAGAAATAAGGGCCCCTTTTACATCTGATTATAGCATTGATAAGTGGCTGACGACTAATGTTTGTCCACCCATCCATTGAAATAAAGCACCTATGTGCCGACCATTTATACTTCATCTCCTCCATCAACAAATTAACTTAGAAACAATTATTTTGTTCTCAATTTGGTTCCACCAAAAGGAACATAAGATTATTTTACAGCCTTGGAAAATAGATCCTTGTAATAGAAAGATCAAACAATATGAAATGGAATACCATTGAAAAAGAATGGTTTGTCAATGGTATCATCCATATCCTTTTGACCCTACACATTATACGCTTATATAACCAGGTTTGAAGTTGAACCCATGGCTTTCTTTCCCCTTGAGTTACATCACATTCACCTCAAAATTTGGAATAAGAGGATTTGTAGTACAAGAAACATGCTTGGAAGTCCCACGTGGGATGCCACAAGCAGATGGTATAGAAATCTCCCCACTAACCAACCTCAATATTTCATCCCACTCCTTAAGTGTAAGTTCAGTACAAAGACTAGCCCCTTTGCCAAGGATGTGTTGAAAGCATGCATTAGCCCTAGTAATGTTGCCCTTCCATTCAGAGTTGCTGATATTGAATACCCAATGTCAACTACACCCTAAATTACCAAGCTGTTTGTCTCAAATGTTTTTTTGTTATTTCTGGTAAATGCTTTTGACCTGAAGCCATGAATTGGTGAGGTCACAAATAAGGGACCTCATCCCTGATATAAACACTCAACAATAACACCCCAGAGTGGTTTGAAACTTGATGGCAAAAACAACAACACCACAACTTAACCATCACACTATACCAATACCAGCAACCATTTGTCTCAAATGTTGTTGCAAACTAACATAATGCATTTGACCAACACCTTGATGGAAAATCAAACACCAAAGACTCAGCTAAAAGTTTTGGTTTGAGTATCTTCAATTATTCCCCTTCCCTAACTTACATTGACTAATTCTTCCATTCCATCATCCTCATCACTTACAAGACTTATCAGTTATCTTGCCTTAGAAAATCCAAAGAAAACAAAATCCAACCCTTAAAATTTTTATAAAATGTATATTCAACTGTTATTTTATTGAAAACAAAAGGGAAAATGGTGATTTTCAGACATTTCAAGCCAGTCGGCATCATGGAAGGCACATGCCATAACGGGAAGACTATCTGGTTATGTGTGACTTGTCAGGGCTCTTGTTGAGTCATCATTATGCTGTTGCAATAATTTTCTTGATGGCAAACATATTCATGGGTTTTTTTCTTCTGGTTGACACATGATTAAGACAGAAAATGCCAGGAGCAGTGGTTAGACCTCCTTGAATCATGCCCTTTTTATGGAACAGATGAACGTTAATTGGAGAATTGGTTATTATTCAATTCTTGCTTGTTGTGCATCACAGTCCAACAGTGTGAACTTCAACATCTGTGCATTGTCATCATCTTTTAGAAGAAATGTTTACTAATTTCGGAAAGTCGACATCAAGGGGAAACTTTAAATAATGACACGTTTCCATCTTGTGTCCCCAAGTCCAGTTGTGTGTGCAAGCATTGCCTTTGCCTTATGGCCCTCTGTGTTGTAAAAATTTGGCGTCCTTGGTAAACAAGTAAAATGAAAATCATAAATGTAGGCTTTCCTCTAAGTCAACTTAGTGTAATAACAACTAGGGTTTAACATTGGGGTTAGTCATATTCATATATCACAGACTTTCGTATCTTCTTAATTTTGACTAAAGAATTAATCATAAATTCTAACTCATGTATAAATCTTTACAAAAACAATGTATACATCACTTTCAAATGAAGCCACAATGGGAAAGGAATAAACGTTAAACAAATACTAAGTAGACAACAATTATAAATCTTATGGAATCGTATGAGTTCTTTGACAAATTCATACCCTTGAGTGAAAGGGAAAACAATAGAATAAAATAAATAAAAAATGAATTTTAAAGTCAACAGAAATATCAGCATTTTTTCTTCTTCTGTAACATTAAACGCCTAACAATTTACCTTAGATTTTAGTAATCATAAATGCCAGAATTTTAATTTGTTAAGTACTTCAATTCAAATTGTGAAAAATGAAAACAAGATCAGAAGGAACATATGGAATAAAATGTAAAAGAGGAATACACTGAAGGAAAGGAAAAGACAATCCCATTTTTTCATTAGACAAGTGCTAAGACAATCACATACCGACTAATCTGTACCACATCGAGAGAGTACATTCCAGTCCCAGGATTGTATTGTCGTTGCTTCACAAAGCCTGGATCAATGACATATCTGTAAAAGTAGACAAAATCAAGCATACTTGTAGAAAGGAAAATATAAGTACATCACAACTATTTTGTAGACCTCTAAATATAATCATCCCAAAAGAAATCAACAAGAAACCCTCCATCACAACACAACCTGGAAGCAGCATCTATTAACAACTAACTTTGAAAATATTTTTTAGAATTTATTGTTTCAAATTACAACTCAACGTAAAATATTCCTCATGGCATTTTTTTCTAAAAGGGTAGCCTATTGAGAAGATGGGGATAACTCTCATGAGATAGGAAAACAATAGAAAGAACTTTAATATCAAATGAAACACTTAGTCAACCTAACATATCTGTTAATGGCCTAGACTGGTCACACTTGCTCCAATTAATTTCTCCATCTCTTCCGGCTAAGATTCTAGAGAAGTTGGTTATTACTTATTGGAATTAACCTTAGTCATACCTAACAACCATCACAGCCTCAATGACAAGTAAACCTAAGCATTATATACTAATTTATAGAAACACCTGCCTACCATGTAAAGATGGAATTTGACAAATACTGGAGACTCATCCAAAGGAGGTGAGTGAAGGGTCACAGTAAATTAGTTAAGAATGGTGAAACCTTCTTTCATCATCTATGAATGGGTTCTAGTTCAATTTCACTTTAAATGTTAAATCTCATGTCCTATCTCAACAGAGGATGATCTTTCTCAGCCAAACATGAACTTTAGGTTTACAGATTCAATCTAAATACATAATAATTATTTGATTGCATGCATTAGTAAACCTTCTGCCTGCTATTAAACCAATCTATGCCAACTCTCAAGTCAGAAAACAGAAACAACATGACAACATCAACTATTCTGCAACCTACAATAACTGTACTGCTGCAAAATTAAAATGCAAAAGAAAGAGACAAAAATATGAACAGGTCTTATTATTGCAGAATACAAGTTCTTTAAACTTTTAAAAATAGTCCCCTTCCAAAAACCACACACAAAAAAGACACTTGCAAAGCAATAATAAAATACAAATGAAAACAATATACGGTTATCCCAGAAAATAAGAATTAAATTATCACATTGGTAGATGTTTGCCCTCTCGGGTGAATAACTTAAGACATAAAGAACATAACGCAGAATAATGTCGTAAATAGCAGACAAAGTATATCGGATCTTCTATTCATCCATAAATGTCCTTTACAAGTTACATTCCGAAGTATAAAAGGGTACCGAGGGGGTGCGAGCGCCAACCGTCGCACAACAACTTCCACCCCTCGGTTGCCAACTAACCAAAACAATTACACATAATTAACTAATGCTATTCCCGTGTACCGTCCCTGGAGCAGAAGTGTGAGATGTCGGTATCTGGTCCGCCAAGCGGGCGCCAAATGTTTGCCCTCTCGGGTGAATAACTTAAGACAAAAAGAACATAACGCAGAATAATGTCGTAAATAGCAGACAAAGTATATCGGATCTTCTATTCATCCATAAATGTCCTTTACAAGTTACATTCCGAAGTATAAAAGGGTACCGAGGGGGTGCGAGCGCCAACCGTCGCACAACAACTTCCACCCCTCGGTTGCCAACTAACCAAAACAATTACACATAATTAACTAATGCTATTCCCGTGTACAATAATGCCGCCAACAGTAGATAGGTTTCCCTTTATGCTCTTTAGCATTGAAGCTCCCGGCAGTGGGACTCCAAACCATTCATCTTTCCTACTTAATCTCAACTTACTTAGTCGGGGTGTTAATAAAATGCAAGAGAAAACAAGTAGAGGCTTAGAGAAAACAGTGAACATTGCTGAAAACGGGTTTCCCAATTTAGCATTCCAACCAATTCATCTTCCTAACAATCTTTAGCAACTTGAACCCTGTTAACCAGAACATCCATTATTTTCTACTCACCAATGCCTCTGGGGCTCCAACAACCATTTCAACCACCCATGTCTCTTCGGGACCATGTGTTTAGCCTCTTCTTTGGATTTCATGCCCACCTCACCTTTGACATATATGTCTCCCCCTGATTTGGACAATGCTCAGGCAAAGGAACACATTTATTATCACCTAGTGTGTATATCCTGATAATCAATTAATTAGCTGCACAGTACAGTGAGAGTAGAGTGCATATACTTATGAAAATGGAATTCACAATCATCTGGCAAGTTTGGATGCTCTGCCCAATGACGATTTTGAAGTATTGGAAGCTTGGACGCATTTCTCAGTTTTCAAAGCCATTTTCCAAAAAATTCTAACACAATCTCCACTACTTGAATATCTACCTCTCATCCTTTGCTATCAACTATGGTTTTCCCAAAATATTGTACTACCTACATGGTGCTTAAGCATCTGTCTATTTCTTTCTGCCACTTTGTCATGTGAGACATGGCAAGAAATTATGGAATTGGTTCTGCTCATCTGCCAAGGACCAAAGTATATTCACAATTGATGTTGTTCCATTGGATGGAGAACTTGCATATATAATTTTGCTGTTGAGCATTTGATGCATTCTAGGCAAGAGGATTCAATGAAGGACAGCCTCACCTAGCAGCCCACAACCCAAAGTAACATATACATGGGGTCAACAAAAGCAAACATCATAAATGCATTAAATTAGTCAGAGATGCCTGTAACAAGCTATAATAGGCTAATAGTGAAGCCTAAAAACCTACTCACTCTCATACCAAAAATCAATCTCACTTGTCCTACCAACTATAGCTTACAAAGATAATACCCAACACTGCAGTGTTATCCCCAAGTCTTATATATAGACATGACTCAATCCTTTAGTCCCGTATCCAAATCTGCTCACAAATCTCTATTTGCAGGCACCTCAATGACCTCAATCTAGACTATCTCCTTTTCTGAACAAATTCCACAGGAAAAAATTGATGGATTTATTCTCTACTGGAATCGTCAGACTAACAGTCCAACCGTTTCCCCTTCCTTCTTGCCCCAAGAAGAGCCTGTTTTTTCTATTTTTTCTTGATTGATTATGTTTGCTCTCCCTGGGTAATGATTCTCTAACAGCTAGCATATCAATGACCTGCAGACCACTAGCAAATAGAAACCAGCAACAAAAAACCTACCAACATAAGTATGAAGAATTGCCTCTCAAAGAAGGTGAGAAATTATAGCTGAGAGGTTGAAACCTTACAAGAGTTGCTAACAAGATGATGTCAAATGCCCCAATGTCAGCCAATTAGGAAACAAAACATAAAACCCCTGCTGAAAAACAAATGACCATTAATGTGGGTAAGGACTGCCAAAATTACGCCCAACTTTGTGCATGCCAGGCGTTTGACAAAAGGTCAAATGAATCAAGCAACCAAGACAAGTTGTGTAGTAACAAGAAATAGATACATAACAACTAGGATCATACACAGCAACCAAAAGAAGCTGCACTACAACAAGACATTCTCACTCAGCATCATAACAGTTGTGCAGCAACAGAAAGTAGTTGCACAGCAGAAAATGACTCTTGCACAGCAATATGGATGCTTAGCAATTGAATTCAGTTGGAACAATCTGGGGCCTGTTGACTCATTTAAATTTGCCATTTATTCAGAAACCCACACACAAAAACAAAATTCTCTCAATCACCTTTATTTTATTTTATTTGGATGAGACAAGATCGCTCATAGACATGGGTGCTCCTGCATCATATACGTAGGGTAAGATAATTTGTGAGTATAGACTCACAAACTAGAGCTGAAGCAATAGAATCACTCTACCAAAAAGAAAAAAAATTGCAGCATGCTCCATTATTATGGAAAGTAATGACACAGAAAAATTACCAAGATATTTGATATCAACAAAGGAGTGAAAGTCTCCTTGAATAAGAGTTACAAACGATTTATCCAATAAGGATAAGATTGACAACTAAGAAAGAAGATGACAATTAATAGAATAAAGAATATTCCTAAAGTCTATCCTAACAAAATAATTGACCATTATAAACTAATATTACAATATAACTTTAATAACCTCCCTTAATGGTCAATCTACTAACTGCACCAAGTTTATCCCGAAATTTTACTAACTTATCAAAACTCAACGACTTGGTAAAAATGTCTACAATCTAGTCCTCAGTTGGACAGCACTGCAACATCAATGATCCATCTTCTACAAGTTGTCAAATGAAATGAATATGAAGCTCAACATGTTTGGTACACTCCTGGAAGATTGGATTCTTGGCAAGCTTTAGCGCCCCTTGATTGTAACAAAACAAGTAGGAACGCCCTACTTGAGACATGTGCATGCCTGAAAGAATCCTCCGTAGCAACACTACCTCACATGCTACTTCGAATGTTACCTGATACTTTGCTTCTGTCTTTCCAGAAAGAGCTTCTTCTTGCCACTTCTTACTGGTCATGTGACTGCACCTGTACCTAGACTGAAAATATATCCAGAAGTGAATCTATTGTCATTAATAGAATTTGCGCAATCTGAATTTGTGAACCCAACTAGCCTAGGATCTTTTCTTGTGAGATACAGAAATCTGGAAATGTAATTCACAGCATAGCTCAAACCAAATATAGTGGTTGTAAGATAGATAAGGCTGGCCACTAGTTGCTTGAATATTGATGCATACCTTTGAGTTTGTTTTGGTTGAAAGCTTCAACCCTCTCTCCATAGGTGTAAACAATATTTTGCAATCCATCATTCTAATATTGTCTAGAAACTACTGGCATATTTAGAATTTGAAATAAAAGTACCACCACCTATCCGCCAAACATCTATACCTAGGCAATAATGTAGCAAGCCTATATGTCATGTCAAAAGTTGTACTCAAATTACATTTGATTTGTTCAATCAAATGTGCCTCACTACCTATAATTATGATATCATCTACATAAAAGACCACTAGAATGATATCATTGCCAACACTTTTGACATATAAATTTAGATTTGAAGGACTTCTTTAGAATTCTTGTTGAGCCAAATACCTATCAATCTTAATGTACCATGCTCTAGGTGCCTACTTTGAGCCATTAAGAGCCTTCTATTACGACGTAATTGGTAAAATATTTGCTTGATATTAACAGAGATCAATAGATCTTTATATACAAGAAGAAAGACGATGTTTCCTTAGGAAACGATCATGAAGAATAGAAACATTCTATTCTTGCTAATAGCTAACTAAGTATTTATAGAATATTATAGTAGATAACCATTAACAATAAATAGAAACTATATATTATCGTAATACCCTCCCTTAATGGTTAATCTATCCACTACACCAAGCTGTCCTCTGAATTTGACAAACTTATCTGGACCAAGTGGCTTGGTGAGAATGTTTGCAGTCTGATCCGTTGTAGAAACATACTGCAAGTCTATGATCCTGTCTTCAACCAGCTGTCGTATGTAATGACAATGAACATCTACATGCTTGGTTCGTTCATGGAAGACTAGATTTCGTGCTAACTTGATAACGCCATCGTTATCAACAAATAAGGTGGTCGGTCCTACTGGTGACATCTACATATCCCCAAGCATCCGACGAAGCTAGACAGCTTCACAACCTGCCTTAACTGCCCCTCTGTATTCGGCCTCTGTAGAGGAGAGAGAAACAGCCTGCTACTTCTTACTGGTCCATGTGACGACACCGGATCCCAAACTAAACACATATCCAGAAGTTGACTTTTTATCGTCAACAGAGTCGGCCCAATCTGAATCTGTGAATCCACAAAGACTAGGATTAGAACTCCGAGAGTAGAGAATTCCATAATCAGTAGTGCCCTTCACATAATGAAGCACACACTTTACGGCTATCCAATGATCAGCCTTGGGAGCTGTCATAAAGCGTGAAATGTAGCTGACTGCGAAGCTATATAAGGTCTAGTAGCAGAGAGGTAGATGAGACTACCTACTAGTTGCCTGTATGTAGTATCATCAACGAGAGGAGAATCAGACTGGGTTGATAACTTCAAACCTTTCTCCATAGGTGTAGATGCAGTCTTGCAATCTTGCATACGAAACTTGTCTAACAGAGCCCTAGTATATTTAGACTGAGAAATGAATATACCAGACGGCTATTGCCAAACCTCAACACCTAGGCAATAATGCATGAGCCCAAGGTCAGTCATGTCAAAAGACTAGCATAAACTCTGTTTGATTCCCTAAATCAAAGATGCCGAACTGTCGGTGATGATCAAATCATCCACATAAATGACCAGAAGGATGATATCACTATCAGTAGTTTTGATGTACAAGTTTGAGTCTGAAGAACTCCTCTTGAAGCTTTGATCACTGAGGTACTTATCAATTTTCATGTACCATGCCCTAGGGGCCTGCTTCAAACCATAGAGAGCTTTCACCAGTCTGAGAACCTGGTGTTCTTTACCTGCAACCTTGAAACCTGGAGGTTGCATCATGTAGACCTCTTCTTGTAGGTCACCATTCAGGAAAGCACTCTTGACGTCCATCCGATGGACCTTCCAGCCAAACTGTGTTGCCATGGCTAGGACTAATCTGATAGTGCTCATCTTTGCGGTAGGAGCAAAGGTCTCCTCATAATCAATGCCCTGACACTGAGAAAAGCCCTTTGCAACTAAACGAGCTTTGTACTTATCCAAAGTACCATCAGACTTGTATTTGATTTTGTAGACCCATTTGCAGCCAATGGATTTCTTCCCTGGTGGAAGATCAGAAAGTTCCCAGGTGTGATTCTTCAACAGGCTTTGGTGTTCAGATTGCATAGCTTGTTCCCACTCTGGAATACCTTTGGCCTCGGAGTATGTCTGAGGTTCAAACACACTGTGAATGTTGGCCATGAGAGCAAAATTAACTGTCCCTGCAGGTTTGCTCTTTTTCCGAGCAGTTCTCCCATCGATGAGTTCATCATCTCGAAGATCAACAAGTGTCTTGGCCCACCATTTAGACCGGAGAGGAGGAGGACCAACATTAGCATCAGGAGATGCTCTATGATCAAGTTCCTCATCAGAAGAATTCGAATCAAAATCAGGTGAAGCATCTGCAAATCTGGGTGATCTTGCAGGAGAAGCCGGAGGTGTATGTACAAGAATCACTGGGATAACTGGAGCTACTGGAGCTGCAGGAGCCCTCCCATCAGGTGGACCTAATGGAAGTCTAACTCCCAAATCATGAACCTTCATAGGCTGGTCTGCTGAATCAAGAACAGGAGACACAGGCATGAAGGGTCCTCGCTGCTCATCAAAGACTACATCACGACTATTCAGGAGACGAGATGTCTCATGTCGATCAAGCGGTAGGCTTTGTGAAGACTAATGTATCCAGTAAGCATAAGTTTCTGGCTCTTGGCATCCAACTTGGTGCATGAAGCATCAGGGATCCAAACATAAGCAAGGGAGCCGAAAACCTTCAGAATGACCGATTTTGGGTTTGCGACCTGACCAGGCCTCTTCCGGAATCTTGCCTTTGACCGCCACAGTGGGTGACCGGTTCAAAAGGTAGACTGCAGTGTTAACTGCTTCTGCCCAAAACTGCTTCGGAACATGTATGTGGTTGAGCATGGATCTAGCCATCTCAATGATTGTTCTGTTCCAACGTTCAACTACACTGTTCTATTGGGGTGTGTGGGGTGTGTGGGGTGAGGTTAACTGGCGCTTAATGCCATGAATATCACAGAAGCTAGAGAATTCATTAGAACAAAATTCCCCCCCCATTATCTGATCTAAGAGCAATAATAGATTTCCCAGACTCTTTTTCAACTAGAGGTTTAAACTTCTAAAATACAGTAAACGCTTCTGATTTCTTTGCAAGAAAATAAACCCACATTTTTCTACTGAAATCATCAACAAACAACAGAAAATACCTGGACCCAAGGACAGAAGGAGTAGCCATAGGGCCGCAGATATCAACATGAACAAGCTGAAGTACCTGAGAAGCCCACCATGAATTGCCACCCGCCATGAATCGCCACTTTTGAAGGGTGTGCGATGTTGCTTCCCAATCTGGCATGCATCACAAACTCCAAGTTGTTGAGTCTAAATCTCTGGCACTCCGAGGACAAGCGCGTCTCGAGCAAGCTGAGCAAGATAGCGCACATTTAAGTGCCCATATCGCTGATGCCAAAGTGTACTGAGAGAAGACTGTCGAGCAGCCATAGCTAGGTCTTGAGAAACACCAGAATCTGCAAGTCTGAAAAGACCATGATCCTCAAGACCAACTGCAAGAAAGTGACTGAGTCTCCCGATCAGTGATGGTGCACTAATGTGAACTGAAGGTGACATCCAACCGTGGAGAGTGTCGCAGCATCTGACTGACTAAGAGTAGATTAAGTTCCATCTCTGGAACGTGGAAGACATCGAGGAAAATGAGATTCCTCCCAGCAAACCGAATCTGAATGTTGCCTTTGCCGACAACCATGTATTCTTCCCTGCCACCAAATATAACAGAATTTGAATAAGGCTGGTAGTCAATGAACCAGTCTTGATGGTGGGTGAAATGACGAGAGGCACCTGAATCAATATACCAGGCAGACGATTTGACATGATCTGCGAGTCTTTTAGCCATGACGGCATAAAAGGCAGATTTTGTCTGCTCAGTGTGCTCTGCACTGTTCACTTTGGGCTGTGAACTAGATTGCTTAGCTTGGGCAGCTAAGCGCTTCCGACATTCAACCTTCATGTGACCATACTTGTGGCAGTATTTGCATTGAATGTTCTTTTTCTTGGAGCCTTCTAATGCAGGAGCAGAGGGTTTCTGCTGAGAAGAATGCTGAGAATGAGACTTGCCCTTATCCTTGTGAAAAGATTTAGCAGCAAAGGCTTGTTCTATGGAGGTGGAGCTGGAATTGCTACCGAACTGCTGTGTCCACCGATCTTGCTGAAGCAAAAGTGTGCAGAGATCTGTGAACTTCAGATCAACACTAATAGAAGTGATGTTGAGAGTTTCGATAAAATGCGCGTAGGACTTGGGTAAACTTTTAAGGGTGATTACCACAATGTCCTCTTCCTCCACCTTGCGTCCAATGGCAAGCAACTGATCACGGATTTCCTGAATCATATTCAGGTGATCCTAGAGCGATTTCCGCTCATCCATGACAATAGAAAACAGAGTGTTCTTGAGAAAGAAGGCCCTTCTTTTATCAGAAGTCTCATGTAGGGTTTTGAGATGCGCCCATATCTCGGCAACTGTTTTGCCGGATGGAATCTGAGGGGGTTGATCATCAGCTACGGATAATTTGAGAAGCATCACTGCCTCTCGATTATGCTGGTCATATGCAACCTGATCAGGACTAGCTGTAGTCGAGCGCTGAGTAGTACCCAGAACCACCTAATTGTTGTCGCAATATTCGAAGATGGTTAGCATTCGTTGCTTCCACGTGCTATAGTTCCGACCATTGAACTTCTGATTTCCCTCGAGCAGAATATTCGTTAGAGATGCCATGGCACGAATTTCTATGAAAAACGTGAAAAATTGAGAAGGCACGTACTTCGAGGCAAAATGTCGGAGGATCCAAAAAAAATGAAGAGGCACCCAGAAGAGAGCTTGAAAAACCCAGAAAGAATATGCTGTCGAAATCTAGATCCGCTGGCTCAAAAATCGAGGCATGCTAAAAAAACGGACGATAGCCTAGTTGAGCTCTCGAAAAACCCACCACGAATCTGTGCTCAAAAAAAAAATTTGACTAAATCTGGAGGGTCAAAACCCTAGCCAAAAGTGAGAAAACGTGGGTTTGACCAAGTTGCAGGTTGCAGAAAAAATGGCGGGTCTATATTGCGCCGAAATATGAATGTGCGGGAAAAAATCGCGAGTTTCAGGTTGTGAAAAGAGACCACAACCATGAACAGAAGGCGCCAACAAAGAAGACCACGCGGTACAAAAACTCATTCACAGACAGAGAGCAGAGGTCGTGAGCAAGGAAAAAACGTGACACAAGCCACGAACAACAGGCACGGAAAATCACGCGACACACACAGACACCACGTGAACTTGCAGAGTGGAAGTCACGCGATGCAGATAGAGGCCGAAGAACAGACGCGAAAAATCACGTTTTCCTGAGCTACCAAACAAACGCGAGTAGGAAAAAAATCCTCAGAACACACCCACGAAGACAAATGATGATTGTTGCAAACGAAAGCCCTTATAGGATGAACTGGAATAATTTCGAAAATTTTCGATAAAATTCACCTAAAGCTTTGATACCATATTACGAAGTAATTGGTAAAATATTTGCTTGATATTAACAGAGATCAATAGATCTTTATATACAAGAAGAAAGACGATGTTTCCTTAGGAAACGATCGTGAAGAATAGAAACATTCTATTCTAGCTAACAGCTAACTAAGTATTTACAGAATATTACAGTAGATAACCATTAACAATAAATAAAAACTATCTATTATCGTAATACCTTCATCAATCTACATACCTGATGTTCCTTTCTTGCAACCTGAAAACCTTGAGGTTGAGTCATCTACACTTCTTCCTCCAAGTTGCCATTGAGGAAGTGTTATGACGTATTCACACATCGCCCCATTGCAAATGGGGACCCGTACTTTTTTGCTTTTTGGGGTTTGTTTCTAGGTCTTTTAGGGTTTTGTCTGTTAGCCTTTGCATTTTGAGTGTTGCCAGGGGGATCACTAGGATGGCAGGCTCTGCTTGAGCTAGGGGGAGTCAGCATGTGCTCCAGGTTAGGGTTTCTTTGAAAGTCTCCCTTAGGCCTAGTTTTGCTCTTGTTGCTAATTGTGTCTTGTTTGAGTTTGAGTGGGTCAATGAAGCTTGGTGAGTGAATATCCTCTTTGAAGGTCTGAGTTAGGTCAAGTTGGTGAGTGATGAAGTCTGGAATGTCATCCTGATCTTCAAATGTCTTGAAATTTGGCTGTCTGGAATGTCATCTTGATCCTGAAATTTGATTGTCTGGAAAATTGAAGAATCCTCCAAAAACTAGATTTTGTATTATAACTCCTGGAGGTCCGAAACCACTCTCAAACATCTTGATAGTATATATGGAATATAACTTAAAGTATAAGTGACATTTCCTTATATCTTGTCACTTATACTTAAATGTCATATTCCATATATGAATCCTGACGGAGAGACCAAAATGTCAAATTTCGCTCCTGACCCTTCCAAAGGGTCCAAGGCGAATTTCAATTTCGCTCCTGACCCTTCCAGAGGGTCCAGAGCGAATTCCTCTATAGGACATTCTACTTTGATCCAAACCTAGAACTAACTCATTCCCAAGCATTATTAAGGGCAAAACACTTATTTGGAGTGAAGAAATGTGAGAGATGAAGTCAAGATTTGAGCCTAAAAGAAATTTTGCTCCTGACCCTTCCAAAGGGTCTAGAGCGAAATTCTTAGAAGACACCTTTTTTCTTCCTTGTTTGCATTGAAAGCCTTGTTCCTTGGTCATGGTGGGGGTAGATGGATATGTTCTTGCCTTAGGGAGTGACTAAAAGTGAAGGAGTGAAGGATTTTAGTCTAAAATAGAAATTTCGCTCCTGACCCTTCCAAAGGGTCCAAAGCGAAATTCTTCATAAGCCTCATTTGCTTCCTTGCTTAGACTACCAACCTTGTTCCTTGAGCGTATTTGGAAGGGAAATGATGTGTATTTGCCTTTCCAAGTGATAGAATGTGAAGGAATGAAGGATTTTTGACCAAGACAAGAATTTCGCTCCTGACCCTTCCAAAGGGTCCAGAGCGAAATTCATATGAGCCCCTTTTTTCTTCACAAAGCCTTGAAGTGAATGCTAACTTGGACTGGAGGATGATCAGGAGAAGCCTAATGAGTTATATCCAAGCCAAAGAAGGGAGGAAAAAAGTGAAAATGAGCCTAGAAGGAGAATTTCGCTCCTGACCCTTCCAAAGGGTCCAGAGCGAAATTCACTTTTCCTCTATTTCGCTCTTTGACTTGACCAAGTTTGGAACTTCTAAGGCATAGTTGAGGAGACTTGGATGCATATTACCTTGGAGAGGAGGTTTGAGGCAATGAAATGATGGAAATCAACCTGGAAGGAGAATTTCGCTCCTGACCCTTCCAAAGGGTCCAGAGCGAATCCTCCATTTGACCTTCTTTTTTGCCTTAGGCCCTAGAGTGACCTTGTCTGGAGCTAGTTTGATAGCGAATTGCCTTGATTAGGATGAAAGGAAGTTGAATTGATTGTGTTTGAGGAAGAATTGGATGAATGAAGTGCAAGATCAACCTGGAAAGAGGATTTCGCTCTTGACCCTTCCAAAGGATCCAGAGCGAAAAATCCTTATAGCTCTTATTTTCTTCCTTGTTTTGGCTAGGCGTTGGGATGTTGGAGGGTGAATTGATATGTTCTTGCCTTGAGAGGTAGTTGGACGCTTTGAAAGATGAAGATTTTGCCTAAATCATGAATTTTGCTCTTGACCCTTCCAAAGGGTCCAGAGCGAAATTCTTTATTAACCTCATTTGCTTCCATGCTTGGGCTTGAAACCTTGTTCCTTGGGTGAAGAGTGATGGAATTTTACCTTGCAAATAAGATTGGGATTGAAAAGATGAAGAGTCAAGTCTAGAATGAGAAATTCGCTCTTGACCCTTCCAAAGGGTCCAGAGCGAAATTTCACAAAACCACTCTTTTCCCTCAATTTTATGCCAAGTCTAGGGTGGTTCAAGGTGAATTAGGATTGGAAGTGTCCTTAGGTGTGACTTTGACTTGCTAGTGATTATCAAATTTGAAGGAATTGAGCCAAATCATGAATTTCGTTCCTGACCCTTCCAAAGGGTCCAGAGCGAAATTCCTAAAATCACCTATTTTCCCTTCAAAGCAAGTCAAATCCATGGTTTTGATGGCTTGGATAGGTGTGAAGTGGCGTGACCTTGCCTTTGAAGGTGGATGGAAGTGAGAGGAATGAAAGAATAAGCTCAAAATATGAATTTCGCTCCTGACCCTTCCAAAGGGTCCAGAGCGAAATTCCTTAAAACTACCTTTTCCTTTCATTTTTATGCCAAGCTAAGCCTAGACCAAGGTGGGAGAAGTTGGGAGATGCCCCTAGGATTGCCCTTGAATGGATTGTCGCCACCAAAAATGAAGATTTTAAGCTTGGACAAGGATTTCGCTCCTGACCCTTCCAAAGGTTCCAGGGCGAAATCCTAAATAGGTCTTGTCCCTGGCCATGGTTTTTGGCGAAATTCTCCTTATTAGCCATTTTTGAGGCCAAGTAAGCATTGTCAAGTTGAGAGAAGGATTCAAATGGAGAACCAAGTAATAACAAAGTGGAAGAAATGGAGTTGAGTGAGGGAAAACAAGCAAAGAGGAGAAATTCGCTCCTGACCCTTCCAAAGGGTCCAGAGCGAAATTCTCCAAATCAACCATTTTCTCCTTGAGTGAAGCCAAAACATTGATTCCTATGGCATGGTTGAAGGTGGAGTGAGGTATTCTTGCCTTGTTAGGTGAATTGAAGTGAAGGAAGTCAAGAAATAAGTCTAAAGCTTGAATTTCGCTCTTGACCCTTCCAAAGGGTCCAGAGCGAAATTCTTAATTTCACCTAACTTGCCCATAACCAAGGTCAAGACATGGATCCCTAGGCTTTGGAGAAGAGAAAACTAAGCATATACTTGCCTTGGGAGGAATTTTGGAGTAAAGGAGTGATATAATTGTCCTGGAATGCAAATTTCACTCCTGACCCTTCCAAAGGGTCCAGGGCGAAATCCCTTATAGGTCCTGTCCTTGGCCAGGGTCCAGAGCGAAATCCTCAAAAACTCCATTTTTATCCAATTTTGCATCAAGCTTGATGTTGGTTGAGATTAAAGGGATCCTTAGACATGCATTTGAGCAAGTTGTGGTCACAAGTTGTGAAGGTTTTGTCCTAAAATGCAAATTTCGCTCCTGACCCTTCTAGAGGGTCCAGGGCGAAATCCTTTGAAACTCCTATTTTTTCATCCTGTTTGAGCTAGGCAAAGGGCTAGTTGTGAGATTATGATGAAATGAGGTCTAAATTGGCCAGGAATGAAAATTTCGCTCCTGATCCTTCCAAAGGGTCCAGAGCGAAATTCTTATAAGGCCTGTCCTTGGAGAGGATATTGAACGAAATTCCATTTTGATGTCTTCTTGTTGACGACTTAAGGTAGAAAATGCTATGTTAGAATGAATTTATTATGTGTCCTTAATCATCTTTTGGTTTGTTTTGCAGATGAAAGAAGACCAGGCCAGGACAAGGACAACCTCTTCCAGTCCATCGTCATCAAGGACATTCTACAGGCAAAAGGGAAGACTCAAGGTGCTTTAAAGCATTGGAAGACTAGGGGTGTTCAAGGAGTTTGAGTTAACTTCAAGACTTCATTCTTTCACAAGATGACAAAGAAAAGGCTTTGCCAGCACTTCCAGGCGGAGGTGTGCTACCGGAGAAGAAAGACTTGACAATGAGGAAGCCTGGTCAAACAAAGGAAGTACATCATTCATCATGTCAAAAGGCTGAAGAGGATCAACCAAGTCACAAGCGTTAGACAAGGTGGCATCCCAGTCATCATTCTTCCAGTCGGATTGGTCCACCTTAGCATGACTAGATTCAATGTACCTAATTTACCGGAGGGCACAAACTTCGATGTACCTACCCCTGCTTCTTATTGGTCCTCACTCCTGAAATGTAATTTTCTAATTGGCTAAGGAAGTTTGTTGTAACAAACCCTAATTAGGGTTTCTATCTTGTAATCCTAGTCATTGGTTCTAAGTCAATCAGAGCCGTCTATTTGTAAAGGGTTCTCTATATAAAGCCCTGGCTCCTCATTTGTAAAGGTTAATAGTTAATAGTCAGAGAATAGGAAATAGTTAGAGAGAATAGTCAATAATTAGTAGCATTTTAGAGTAGAGTAGAAAGAGAAGGCAAAGATTGTTGCCAAGATATTGTTGCAAAAGACTTGTAAACTTCATTGAAGAAATGGTGAAATCTATGTGTCGATTCAACAATTTGCATGGTCTCTATACTTCTCAAATTTAATTTCATGTTACTAGATGAATGGAAGAAATTTGTATGATCAATGATGAAATTTGTATATCCATACTACTAGCGATTTGTTGATTGCAAACTTGCCTTGCGTAGTCAACTGGAATCATTCAGCTTAAGCTTAACTTCAATTATCGCTTCTTCATTGATATGCATCAACCTAACGGTGTCTATGCTTGTAGCGGTGATCTGAACATCATAAGGCTTTCCTTAGAAGATCGCACTAACTTTGTGGAGATGATCCTAGCATGTCAAAGCAAGACTTAGTTAAAGTTTCATCAAAGGTCATCCATTGCTCCTACATTCTTAGTGCTAGAATTAGATCCTTCTCCAACCCTTGTCCTTTTTTCCTTTTTTAAATCAAGAACCAATAAAATCTCACGTTCCAGTGATATCCAAAGCAAATCAGACGCTTAGGCAGTCGAATGTAAGTCCCCTTGTGATTCCAGCAAAATCACATCGTACCGCAAAGAGCTTATCCACACGTAGAGAACCTACATACCTGAACCTTGGAGTTACTCCGACTGATCCTTCGGCGAGATCTTCAGCAGTCGGGAAACTTTGTTCAAGAGAGGATAAGGTACCTTTAGGTATTTTATTCTGTGTTTGGTCGTGTACAAAAGACACATCAACAGGAAGGCACTCTTAATGACCATTTGATGGACTTTCCAACCAAATTGTGTTGCCATGGCTAAAACTAGATGGATGGTGCTCATCTTTGTTGTAGGATCAAAGTTCTCCTCATAGTCAATGTTGATGCCGGTTTTGTGACACTCACCAACATAGAATAAAATACAAAGCATTTTATCCTCTCTTGAACAAGGAAACCTCAAGTTCTAAACAACGTGATCAAATAAGGGAACCCCAAGGTTTACAATGCAACTTTATGATGGATAGACTAAGTGAATGATGTGATTTGTTGATATCACAAATGGACTTATGCTTTGTTCACTGGAACTGGAATTCTTAACTAACTTAAACTTCAAATAAAAGACAAAAGATAAAGGTTTAGGGAATCTAATCTAAAACGTAAGGACAATGATAATGATGGATAGTGCTTTGGTAGATGGATTCCATAATGCAAGCTTTGCTTCGCCATGAGAAAACAACTACACAAAGATGATGCAATCTCCAAAGGTAACGAAGGATTTTCGTATTGTTAGCATTCATCCAAATACCAATGCTGGTGCAATTCAAATGAACATCCACAATCAAACTAGTGCTAAATTATGTTCAGATTAACCATACATTGCAATTTGTAATCAACAAACTACAAATGGTATGAACCAGAATTCCATCAAACATCTTCACATTTCTCCATCAAAATCAATGTAACTTTAACTAAAACTCAAGAAGTAGAAACCATGCAAAATGTTGAAACAACACACAAAGTTAAACCATATCTTCAATGAAAATCGTGTATTTATTCCATCATAGTCTTTGCAACAATCTCTAATCTCCTCCAACTACTGTTGCTACTTGCTTCCTAACTATGAGCTTCTAATCATTAACATTTACAAATGAGAAGTGTAAGCCTTATATAGACTTCCCAATTACAAATGAAGGGCCCAGATTGATTCTAAATCAATGGCCAAGATAATTCAAGGAAACCCTAATTGGATTACTTATAACAACCACCACCTTACATTTAATTCTATCCAATGAGAAAATTATATTGCTTTGAATACATATCCTTTTGAGGAAAAGGATCAATGATAATTAACATAGCCCAAATGACACAATTTGCAAGGAGTAGATGATGGCAGTTCATTCAATGCATCCACTTGTCCACTTGTTCTCCTTTGGATGAGTCAGGTTCAATGAATCCGGACATGCCGACTTGTCATTATTTGATTAGCTGATGATGAGTGGGCTCCACCTCAGCTTGTATTTCCTATAATGTTCAATTGTTCATCACAAAGCAGTCCTTGCACCTTGTAGTAATACCTTGTGATTGTCAACTTCATCTAGCCTTTTGGCTGATTGCGATGGTTCATATTCCCAAATTACATCATCTTTGATTAACTCTTCTTCATCTTTCGCTATCTTCCTTCTTCATTTTTGGAATTCTTTATGATACTTTGCATTTCATCTCCCTGTAGTAGTTGAGTCGTCCATCTTGATCTTGGATTTTCAAGGGAAAGCCAAGGTCGTTATGTTTTTCATCCTTGTGATCCTCTTGAATGTCTTGATATCTTTCTCACGTTGTGAAGTCCTCCTCCTTTTTCCATACGCTTCCTTGTACTTGATTTCTAGCAACCATCCCTTGGATTCTTGATGTTCTTGTTGTAGACGTATCCTCCATGTTGCATCTTCATCTTTTCTCCACCATTCCACACACTCATTTCATGCATCGAACATGAAAAAGAAAAGGGAAAACCTTGAAATATGATGGTGAATAAAACCCTAAGTAAATGAAATTCCAAAACACACAAATAAAATGCAAGAGGATTGAGATAAGACAATGAGAATTCAATTTGCACTCTAAATTCAATTTGAAGATATTAAAAAATATTATGTTTGTAAATCTTCTAGCTACACAGTTGAATCCAGAAGATTTACAAACATATCAATATGGACTGTGGAAACTTCATGAATTCAATCTTAAAATGATTGCCATGAAAATCATTATTCAATGTAAAGTAATAACAGCAAGAATTCATCAAATTTGCCTCAAAAACCCTTCTAAAACCCTTTCATTCACGCTTTTCCAATAAACCAAACCTTAACACAGTCTGATTTTCATCCTTGATGATCTGGGAATGACTTGAGAATTGTGGAATTGCACTTGAAATTGATGATGCAGGTCTGGAAAATGCCTTTTGATGAAGGATTTCGCCTAAATCTGCATATGTAACTCTTTTCCCCTCCCAAATTCGCACCTCCTTAGGGCTTTAGATCTAACTTTAATGAGAATTAGTCTCTAGTCTGCTAAAATTCACTCTGCTCTGCGTAAATTTTCCTTGAATTGTATAAAATTTGATGTGAAAATGATGCTTTGATCCTTTCATATATAGGTGCTTCATGTTAGGAATTCCAATCTCCTCACAAAGGCCGACCTAGATGGTAAATTTATTGGCTTTTTCACTTGTATTGATCTGATGTCAAGTCGGCTAGGCCTTGATTCATCTTTTCCTTCTTTTAAAATTTCAAATTCAAAAGTTTTTAGACCCCTCTCCAAGGTCGGCCAGCTTTGATTATTTAGGCGCTCACTTTATACACCTTATTTTGGAGGGACTCTTCAAGTCTTTTGCAATGCAAGTTGGCCTTCCAAAGTCATTGATTTCATTTTGAGTTGTCCTTGGTAGGATTTCCATTTTCCTAAGGACAATATGAACACGTTTTTGAGGTGTCCATGGACAAGTGTGAGCGGTTTCTCATGTTAGGCAGGGATTCATGTAGGAACAAATGTCACTTGCACATGGACAAAAAGGGCGGCTTTCCATAGTAGTCAGCTAAGTCACAGCATTTGCTGAACTTCATCCATGAAATTCGAATTTTGGCGAATTTCAAATATTTTTACAAAATTTGTTAAAATTCGGCCTTTATTCATACAGCAACATCCATCAGCTTTCTCCATTTCCCCACTGACTTTCATTTCCTTGCACATCTTCATTTTTGCATTGTTGTGTAAGCAAAGCTGGAAATGCAACCTGCACTGTTCGCATGAGCAACCTCCATTTGCAATTTTTGCTGCGCGTTCTTCTTATCACATATTTGTTTTTATTTGTCTTTTTTAGGGCTATAACATTTTATATAGTTTATACTAGCAATCGCACCTTGTTGTGCAATGGGTACACTGAAGAGATTTGGAAGTTTAATTAGGACATTTTTCAGGTCTATTAGTTGCAAAAAATTGTGTAGTACATGAGATCAAGTGGGAGGCCATTTAGCAAATGATATTGTTTGTTCAACAAAGGTCTCAATGGATAAGTGATAGCTTCAAATTAGGTACGCATCCTTCCAAACATGTCAAAAAAAGCCTTCTAATTGGGAAGATAATCAAGCTCCATTAGCAATAGGCTCGTTTATTTTTCCAATATGAAGAGACAAAGAGATATGGATAGAAATGGTGAGTGATAGGGGGGAAGAGAGAGATGAAGAGAGAGAGAAGGGTAAGGACATAGAGAGGAAGATAGAGATGTAGATCGAGATGGATATGGAGAGAAGGTTATGGAGAGATAAATAGCTAGAGAAGAGGGAGATATATATAGAATGAAAGAGATAAATATATAGAGAGAGAGAGAGCTAGAGAGAGAGCTAAAGAGGTATATAGAGAGAGAGAGTGAATAAGAGGGATAGATATAATGATATGGGAAGATAAAGAAAGAGTATGTAAGAGTGAGAGATAAAAAGAGGTTATAGGATAAGTAATGGAGAGATTATGAGGAGGTGAGAGATAGACATAGAGATGGGGAGGGAGAAATAAGGAGTGTTTGTGAGTGAGATAGAGATAGAGATAGAGATATGGAGGGAGTAATAAAGAGTTGAGAGAGAGAGAGAGTGGAAAATATAGGGAAGAGAGAGACATGTATGAGGTGAAAGGTAAGGTAACAATTCATGAGTTTGAACAAACCTTGTTCTACTCAAACTTAAATAATGAGTAATTGACCTGTGATTTTCTTACTCATTTATCAGTTTTCAAGTTTCTTTTCCCATGCAAGTTCATATTCAATAGACTTTTTTTGGTCGAAAGTAATTCAATATATTTTGTAATTCCATCCTAATTCAGCATATTTTATGTAATCCCATCCTTATAATTTCAAGAACCATAAAGGGCTAAGAAAGTGTTAAAAAGTAGAATTTTGTCTATCAATGTTCAAAGCAATGAGATTCAAACTTGTGGCCTATGGCTTATTAAAGCCAAACATCTTTAATGGCCATTATTTAATATTTGAAGATCTGTAACAAAAAATATACAACCTTATATAAAACCGAACACCAAGGAGCAATATGATAATTGCAAACAATATCTATTTATGAGATTATTTGATCTCTTACATTGAAACCCTAAAAAAGAAGCATTAGGCCTAGTAGCTTTCTAAATTATACCTATACGAATATCTATATTTCCTACATCTAATGTTTCTTTAATACAATTTTTGTGGTCCTGTCACTCGCTTATTATTCCAAAGTAGTATTGCAGATTGTAATGTCCCCTTTTTAGCGCAACATGATATGGGGTGTCGTTAGCCTATTCTGACATGGTCCCGAAGGCTAACAAGGACATTGATGGGATCCTGAGGTGTTTTGGCCTAGGTGTTTTCGATTTCAGGCCAATCGGTGCTGCTTTGACAGGGTTTCTAGACACTTACTATTTATAGTAAGTTAGTCTCCAAGCAGTGACTTGAAATTTTTAGTGTTTCCCTGGTTGGCATAACTATCAGTAAAAATATTTGAAGGCGACAATGATTTAAAGGGATTATCAACAATGTTTTAATATTTAACGATAAAGTGTAAAGTTAAATTAAATATTTAACTTTATCGTTATTTTATAAGGTTGGGAATATAAAGTAATGTTTAAAATATTAAAAGTTCCCTTTAATGGTACATTGTGGAAATAATATTTTATTCTAATTGTATTATCCCACATTTAGGAAATGAAGTGTTTGCATCCAGGGAGAAGATATAAATGGAGGTTGAGAGCTCTCTTTTGGGGGTGCTGGGATGAATTAATGTTATGCTGTTGGATTTCGTAGAAATCTAATTATTGGGCTTGGAGGACGGAATCCCTCTTTGCTAGCATTCTCTTCGCTGTTGAAAGACACAGTCAGGAGGATTAATGGTGTTTTCATTCAGGAAACACATTGGGCTTCATTTGGTGCTCTCGCATGATGTTTTTACAGGGGTTTGAAAGTGCAGATTTGAAAATAGTGTTTTTTGCTACAGTACCGCATGAATAGTGATTTGCTACAGTACCGCGTGAACAGTGTTTTTGCTACAGTACCGCGTGAACAGTGTTTTTGCTACAGTACCGCGTGAACAGTGTTTTTGCTACAGTGCCGCGTGAATAGTAAAAATGCTACAGTGCCGTGAATAGTGCAGCTACAGTGCATGAACAGTGTTTTCAGCAGGTTCTATACTTGTGGAGTCCAGGTTTGAATTTGTTTATTATCATATGGTCTGTAATATTCTTCAAATCTGATTTGTATGCTTGGAGTTGGAATTAAATAAATACCATCAGCATTAATCCTCTTGTTTTTGGTATTTGATATGTCTGGTTATTTTTATATTGAATAAACTTTGAAAGCTTTACAATAAATATCAGTTTACCAAATTTATCCTATAGCAAATCAAGAACCAAAAAATCCAGTAGTCAGCTTGCACGCCAACTGTTTGACAAAATTACACTAAGTAAAAAGGACATAAATTTAGTACCGAACAGGGGGTGTCCATTACACAAATGCAAGGGCTGAAAATGGAGATCGAGAAGGTCACAAGTTCAAGTTTGTCTTGAGCTACATTGAGGCAAGTTCAAGTCCGGCTTGAGCCCCACTGAGGTGCTTTTGGGCTTAGCTAATAGTGCAAAGATACAAACAATGGAGACATTGCAGAAGCTCCATGAACAAGAGATCTTCTAGGGGCACAAGAAGGTGAAGAAAAAGTTAAGTGATGTGTGTTTTCCATTATATAGTCAAGAAGTAAATTGGAATGTGGAAATAATGGAACGGAGTTAAGAGCGTTCGATGCAAAGAAAGCTCGCGGAAAATGGGAAGGCAAAAAACGGAGGACGACAAAGAATGACGGAAAATGATCAACGGACGCAAAAAACTCACAAATCGATGAACGGAAAATAGAAAAAATTCAATGAGTGAGATGACTTTCATCGTCTTATACAGTCAAGAAGTAAATTGGAATGCGGAAATAATGGAACGGAGTTAAGAGCGTTCGATGCAAAGAAAGCTCGCGGAAAATGGGAAGGCAAAAAACGGAGGACGACAAAGAATGACGGAAAATGATCAACGGACGCAAAAAACTCACAAATCGATGAACGGAAAATAGAAAAAATTCAACGAGTGAGATGACTTTCATCGTCTTGCATCCCCTCTAAAACAATTTGCATCGTTGATGTTTCAAGTGAGCCACTCCACTTCATATAGGGTACACCTTCGGTGTAAATATTATATTTATTTATTTATATATGTTTATAAATTTATTTATTTTTTGCTCGGTAATCGCTTTTGATTGGAGCTATGAACTAGTAGGGCCACATCGGGGGACCCCATCCCCAAGTACATTATCTTTTTGAATGATGAGGTATTAACACCTCCACAATTTGCACTCTTAATTATCTCACCTTATCACTCCACTAGGTCACCTTATACCTCCCTCACCTTATCGCTCCATGAACTCCTTATATCTCCCTTCTCCTTATTGCTCCATGAACTCCTTATATTTTCAAACTAGGTATCTTTCTATTAGGCCATATGTTGGTGGCTCCATTTTTTATGTAAACACTAATTAGGGCAACTCTAGGGTTTTGTTGGCATGATCTTGGCCCTTGATTTAGTTTTAATCCTGGCCGTCCATTTTGTATGAGACTCTATATATACCCCATTGCCTCTCATTTGTAAGAGAGAGTTTTGTAGAATTGTTGGTATATGCTGCAGCTATTTGAATATAAATCATTGTTCGACGTGATGGTGATTTTGTCTTTCAAGTGTTGTTTTGCATTCAAGGTTCTCAGTTCCTCCAAGTTAGATTAGAATTTGCTTTCAATGTTTGTTAGATTGAATGAAAGAATTGTTGAGTATATTTGTGTGGAATCTATTAATCCATACCACTAGCCTCTTGTTGATTGTAAGTGTGCCTTGCGTGGTCAACTGGAAATTTATGCAAACTTAACTTCGATTATTACATATCCATTGTTATGCATCAACTTGGATGGTCTCAATGCTTGATGATAATAGTTTGAAAATCTATGAAGTATAACTTAGATGATTGCACTAAGCTCATGTCAAAATCCGTTTGACTTGATGGTGAGACCTTGCCTAGTTTGATTCCACTGAACTTATTCATCATTTCCTACATTCCTAGGCTTAGAATATATTTCCTGAACCCTATTCCCTTTTGCCATTTTTTTAGTAAGTCTTGAGTCCAGAACTACATTGCCATATCCTAGGTTATCAACACACCCATTCCACACATCCATGATAAGAGAAATTGATTCGAACAATTGTGTAAGTCCCCAAGTGAAAACAGCAATTCACATCGACCATTGAGTTACCCACTCGTCAAGACCTGACTGTAGAAACCTTGGAATCATTTTAGTTGATCTTACCCTTAGCAACTGAGGTGATTTTGTTCAAGAGAGGGTAAAGTGCTTTGGTATTTTATTCTGAATGTTATGTGCATAAAACACACATCAACAGGTCCCCATTTGTAACGAGGCATGTGTGTTTACAACACAACAGTCAGTACCTTCTCTCTGCGAGAACCTTTCAGCCACTAATCATGCTTTGTACTTGTCAAGTGTATCATCATCTTTGTACTTGACTTTTAACCCATTTGCAGCCAATGGGTTTCTTCCCTGGTGAAAGATCTAAAATAATCCACTTGAGGTTTGTAAACTTCCCGAATCTTAGCTATAAGAACAAAGTTAACTTTGTTCTTCCTCATGCCCCTAGTTGATCTCCTCTCGATCATTCCATCATCCCAAACATCACTAACAATTTTTTCCCACCACTTTGATATCTTTCGAGAAACCTATCCTTCCAAATCAGCATTACCATCATAACTTGGGCTACTTGATACTATATCATTTGGATGTTGATAAAGGCTTTCCTAAAGAAAATTCTTTGGTACTACTACTAGTACCTTCCTAGGTGATCCCACATGTTCAGAATCATCAGAGTGCCCCCTTTAGGTGTAGCGAATGGAGTTTGGACACCTAAATCTTTAGCCTTCAAAGGCTAATATTCAGTAATCTTGATGTTAAAAGAGAGCTAGAAAGGCCCAAATTCTTCACCAATTACCACATCCCTACTAAAAGTTAAGCGGTCAATGTCCACATCAATCACCCTGTAGACTTTATGATTGTCACTATACCTTGTGAGCATTGATTTGAGACTCTTCGAGTCCAACTTGGTTCTCTTGGCATCTGTAATCCAAACATATGCAATAGAAACGAAAACCTTAAGATGGCTCACTCTTGGTTTCCTCCCAAACCAAGCTTCCTCTAGGATCTTTTCCTTCATTGCTTGTGTTGAAGACCTATTGAGAAAATGCACAGCAGTGTAAACTGCCTCCACCCAAAACATTTTAAAACACTCTTGTTCTCGAACATACAACAGGCCATCTTCGTAATTGTACAATTCCTTCTCCCAACTACTTCATTTTACTATGGAGTATAGGGTGTTGCGAATTGATGTGTGATAGTGTGTAGCACAAATGTCGTTGAATTTGTTTCGAATTCAATTATTAGAGCTAAGAGTGATTATTGAACAACCAACTCTTTTTTTACTAATGCTTTGAGCTTTTGAAATTTCTTAAACACAACTGATTTTTATTTTAGGAAAAACACCCACATTTCCTACTGAAATCCTCTACAAACAAGAGAAAGTTCCTGGCATGAGTGACAAATGATGTATTCATTGCTCCACATGCATTTGCATGAACCAACTAAAGGACCCTTTGTGCTCTCTAAACCTGTCCTCCTAAAAATGGAGTTTTGTGTTGCTTCCCTACTTGGCAAGCTCCGCAAACACCTTGTATTTGTTGTTGGATTTCAAGTAAACCTTCAACCATATTCCCTCAAGCTAGATAAGAGAGACAAAAAAGGTTGAGATACTCATAACGATGATGCCAAAGAGTACTGATAGCTAATGAAATCTTGGTTGCCAACACACACCCCTGAACTTCTCCATTAACAATTAGCCTATACAACCCATGATCCTCTATGCCAACTGCAATTGTTTGCTTGGACTCCTTGCCAATAATATAGGAATTGTGTGTGCTGAAAATGACATCCAACTTGGGACAATGGCACATAATCTAATTCACAGAGAGTAAACTGATCTGCAGATGATTTGATAGGATATGCTGGTCATTTGCCCATAAAAGCATACGCCATCCCTCCCGTTTTCATTTTTCAATGAGGTCAAAAATATGTTTCAGCTACAAACTTCACTTTTTTATTAACAAATCGGCAAAAAAGGTCAAATTTTTTTGTCAAATAGCAGACCCTGCTGGCACTAATTCCAAGGCAATAATCTTAAAAAATGACTATCACTGATTTTATTAAAAAAACCCACAGTTTTATCCAAAAAACTATTAAAAAATTCTGCAAAATATTAAAGAAACCAGGCCTAGAAAAATGTTTCATATCTTTCATCCTTGCTTGCATCAAAAAAAGTTTTGGGCTCCCGCTCAACCTTTGATAGAAGGCAAAGATTCACTTGTTCACTTGCCTTTGCAAGTCTTCTTCTGGTCTACACACCTTCATTTTTGTCACCAATAATTTGATATTCTGAATGATTCTTTTGAACATACCTTGACGGAGTCTTGGGTGTCTTTTTTTATTCCTTTTCCTCCGTTTCCTTTTCTTCTTTTTCTTCCTCTTCTTCATCTGCCATGCTGGGAACACCTTCTATTCCACAATCCTCGGGTTGTGGTTTGATTCTAGTTTTCATCTACTCTAACATTTGTGCTTTCAACTATCTTCTTGAATCTCCTATTGTAACATTTGTAAGCATTGCTTCTTGTTGAATAACCAAGCAAGATTACTTCATCAGTTTTTGAATCAAACTTTCCAAGATCTTCTTCATCTCTTCTGATGTAACTTGCTTCCAAAGATTCTAAAGTACCTAACAGTGGCAGTTGTTCCATACCATAGTTTATAATGGGTCTTTGAATTATTGACATTCATCAAAACCCAAATGTGGTGAAAGTAGTCCAATCCAGTAGATCGAGAGGACCTAAAGGTGTCATATCACTTCTTTCTAAGTTGTCTCAACCAATTCACACACTATCATACATCCTCCAAAGTCGGCAACAAGGTAACGTGTAGATAAGCCATGTAGCACATTACTAGTCGGCCCAAAAACATATCTTCTAGATGAATAAGCCCAATGTGGATCCCTACACACCAAGGTAGGACCCAAATACAATGTAACATAATCTTCAATGCAAGTGGAGACACCCAAGGATACACCACAAGCAAGAGAACAACTTTTGTTGGCCAAACCAAAGTAGTTACCTTGAAACACAAATACTAGACACAATGCACCAACAAACAGATCTTCTAGCATCACGCAGAGCAAGCAAGGACGTTCCTTAAACATCCAACACCATCCCCAAATACTTCTTTCTTACTATCATATCAAAAGAACATACTGGCATAATACAACTGATATAGAACACTTCATTTCGGAGGGCCAAGAAAACCAGTCATGAACATATCATCAAAATCAATTCTTGCAACCAACACCAACATGTGAAACTTGAATTGAGACACAACACAAACATTATGAAAACGTCCTCCAAGTTGTAGCAACTGAAACATCAACGCATAGAAAGGAGGAGCATTTCTCAAACCAATTCTAATAGACAGTCACACTGTAAGCAAACTGCAATCATCAACCATATCAGGTGCAACACTAGGGACCAAAAAAGATAGAAGTGCATTGTCCATAGCATAAACATTATGCTCATGTCCGCAAGACCATATCATCAAACGCAGAGGAATGCGAAGCATTCTTACAAACTATTTTTAGCATACATTCCTGCAACAACTTTCTTCATCAATCTTCCAAGGACCAGAATGTCTCAAAAACATCATTTTCTCACTCAAGAACAAAGAAGAAATAAAACCACCATTTTGTAGCATACATAAGATCAACATAAACATCTTCATTCTATTGCGATGTTTCTAATCCTCATTTTAATATTTCTAAATGCATCTAATACTCATCATAATATGATATCATCATCATACCATCTTTGCCATCAAGAACATTATCAACATCATTATCTACATCATCACATCATACTAAGTGTAGACATAAGACACCAAGAAGATGGACATCCACAACACAAAGCACTTGCAACCAATATTCATCTATTCTCTATATCAATGACAAAAACTGACAAGTAGTGACAACAGCTACCAACAATCTCCTCTTACACTGATAATCATCATACCAAACATATCATCAATGACAACACAACAACTAACAGTAATTAAGGACAACATATATTGTCTAACATCAAGTTGACATCAATGACAACACATATTGCCAACATTAAGTATGCTAAACATTATTTTATTTTATTTTATTGTGGCGTCTCCAAGTACCCTTGTCTTCTATTTTTTAAAAATAGACAACCCGATACCAATACCAATCTCCAAGTACCCACATCTCTTGGTAACCTACTATACATGGGATTTTCAAGGTTAATGACACCTTAGGCCAGTTCCCCATGCAGCTGCTTAGTTTATTTTGGCTAGCAGCAACTGCTCAAAATTTTAAGGATCAATTTGTGGAGCTGGTGGCCCCATTAACATTATTTTTTCTGCTTATAGTTAAGCAATCAACTTAAATTCTTCTCCCACATAAATATTAAATTATTTGAATAGTATTAATAATAATCTTTGTAATAAATCTTGGAGGGAAAAATTGGTAAAAATAGAGGCAGAGAAATTTGTGCAGTCATGTGGCATTTCTTTTAATATGCAGTTGCTGCTTATTTCCAGCCCCCCTCTTTTTTCCACAGCTTATTTTCATTTTTTAAGCAGTGCATCTTCAAAAAAATAGGAAAAGATTCCAAATTAACCTTTTCCCATAGCTAAAAATTTGTATGGGGACACTCTAACTACTTATTTTTAAGCAGAAAATGGACTTAAGCAGCCGCATGGGGACACGGGGTTAGTGTATGAACTACTATGAACAACAGCCACTCAAAGGAAGGTGAAAAATTATAGCTCAAAGAAGCTAAACAATCACAACAATTCCCAAAAAGATAACAGCATATGCCCAAATGCAAGTAGGAAACGAGTAGACTGTATTTAAGATGATAGAGAGCATTAGAGATTTATTGCAAGTGACCTGCTAAATGAAGACTGTTGTTTCAGGCTAGCTGTTTGCATAAGACATTTAATAGTGTATCTGTCATTGGATATATGATATATTGGACAAGGGCTCTATTTGCCTCATTTCCGCTGGAGTTTTCTCTGGAATTCAGGTTCTCCACCATAAATTCCTTCTGTCTTCAATTGGCCTGTTGTTTGCTCTCATGTTCCTTTTGAGTACAGCTTATTGAATTGCCTAAAACTGCAGTTCTTAATACCCTCTCTTAGAATCTGAATGTTAATTACTAACATCGTAGTTTACAGATATAAGGCATGGTCAGACATTCAGCAAACTGTCTTTTTCAGACTCAGTTTTGTAATATAAATTGCCAGTTTCCATGTAGGACAACATTGAGAAAACAGATAGTGTTTCCTTATTTAACAATACATAAATCTTCAAATTCAAGAAATGCTTTGGACTATCAGTTATTATTGTATCTGGTTCTACATGGATCTAGGCGTTCATGTAATGGAACAGGTGTCTACTAATGATATCTTGTGTAACTTTTATATCTAATTGATACAATCCTTTCCACGGATTTTTTTTGAAAAAAAATAAAAATGCAAATTTTCAAATTTTTCGTAATAGTAAGGAAAAGATACAAAAATTCTGGCTAATCATATCCAAAGGCTTTTCAGAACTACATAATAATTAATTTGTTAACATTCAAAACACACTTGTCATACATCCAATTGACAATATCAGGAAGATTGTAAAAAGCAATTTATTTTACAAGAAGAAATATTATGCATGTTATACTTACACAACGCCATCTACAGTGAGGGATGTTTCTGCAATATTAGTTGCAACAATAATACGTCTACAATTTGGAGGCACTTGCATAAACACTCGAACCTGTTTTTTCAGCAATGCACCCAATCCAAATTAGAACCAAGTAGTAAGTATTATGTTCATTGTCATTTTTCACACTTTCTTTGTGTACATAGAATAAACCTATGATCCAATTATACATCCATAAAAAGCATTCAAAAATTCCATCATAAACTTGGAAACATGTAACTCTTTGTATAAACAATTATACTTTTCTTATCCAACAAATGATAGAAGTTCAACATAAAAGGACAAATTTGCAATTATGGCCTCTGTGTACATAATAATGTAGCTGCAACCTTCCCTTTTATCTGTGGTACACTTCATTTAACAATAACCCACTATGTTCTTGCAATTAAAGGTGAAGTACCACAAAATATATTGCCCATTATCGCAAACCTAAAATAAGCAAACCTAGACAGCAGAAGGCAGAGGGCAAAGTTTTTTTGTCCAAAAAACATAATAAAGGAAGCAAACCTAAAATGTACTTCAAAACATAGAAGCAGAAATCCTTAAAAATCGCAAAAATTGTGATATTTATAAAATTGGCACCTGTCACAATTTAATCCCTAAAAAAATCGCAACTTATTGACCTGCGATTTTCAATGATTTATACCATTGAAATCATTAAAAAATTGTGAAAAAAACATAAAAAAACATCCAAAAATCACTGGTTAATCTCCACCAATCTGTTACAGAATCCTGAACTCTCAAAAATGTCCAAAAATTGTCCAGAAATCATAGTTCATTGGGTTTTTGTCCAGAAATCACAGTTAATCGTCCAGAGTTTAGTGTCCTGGATCACTGCCATAAGTTGTTACACTCACTAAAATCGTAGTAGCAACCTGCTACCCTTGTGGTTACATTGACCCAACTAGAGGATTAAAATACATTGAAATTAGAATTAATCTCCTTATCATCCTTGTAGCTTCCTTTCGGGCTCAATTCAATAAGTTATGCATCATTCTAATATTTTAATTATTTGCAGGAATTCTTTTGTGGCCATTAACAACATGTCTTTTCCTAAGAATCTGCCAGTTTTCTTGACAATTCTGAAGCAATTATTTTTCAGTATAAACTTGTGCTACTTCATGGCAACGCTAAAGACTATTGTGTTTAGTTCCTGTATGTCCTAACAGACCTTAAAAGGCTTTCTCCTATGCTGTGAAGTTTTCTGGGAAGCTAGCTGAGTTATGTTTCTCTGGGAAGCTAGCTGAGTTATTTGAAACATAAAGCTATGGAATAACTACCCAATCCATTTGGTGTTGTGTGATAACATTTATTATTATCATGTACTTTCATAATCCTTTGGAGACAGTTACCCTTGAAGTCATCAAGAAAGCACCTATTGCATTATCTTCTTTTTTTCTCTTAAAAAATAATTTTGCACCATTATGAGTTCACTAAACCTTATAATTCAAACAAGGTTTTAAGGTTAGTTTGACATCAATCTCAATTGTGTTGTTAGGCATTAATTCTCGTGCTTTATTCTCTACATTTTGTGTTAGACAGCAATGTGGATTCCTAATTTTTCCTAAATCTCGTTGCTTGTGTGTTAAGCCTTTAAGGAGATTGATAATTACTAGAGAAAGTATCCTCTCATTGGACAACTTGTCCACTATTCCACGATGAGTTAGGTTGTAGGTTTGTTGTTCTGAAATAATTTTAGTTGAAAATTCCACTCATGTCTTAGACTTTAGTGCTATTGTAGTCAGATTCTTGCTTTGTCGGATACATTGCAATTTATATATATGAAATTCAGAAAAGAGTAACAAAAATTTGGAAGGAATTTGTTTATGCTTTTCAAGTGATGAAGAGGTTCATCTTATTGATAAATAAAGGAAAAGTCAAGAATGATGGACACTAAATCTAGCATGCTCGCTATCTCCATGGGTGTAGGATATTTGAACCAATAAATTAGAATGTAAATTAGATGTATTTTAGATCTATGGCATATGGATAGCTGTACACTTGACTTCTATCTTGCCAACAATGAACAATCTCATGCATGCAAACCATCACTGTTATACGTCCCTAAGTAATATTATAAATTTATGATTAAACATTTTATTGATGTGATTTTTCGGATCATATACAAGTATCTTTTATCTGTTGTTCAAGACATTATACTATATCCAATAGATAATACTTAACAATCCCGATTGTTACAATCAGTGGAAAGATTATCCTGCTGCTAACCATTTTGTAAGATATTTAAAATATGGTTTTTTATGGAGAACTATCATTCCCTCATCTACTCTAGCGCAATTCCAAAGAACCAAAGGGGAGAGGCTATCAATTAGACTGGATCCTAGCACAAGAGATGAGCAAAGCATTCTAAATGAGCAAAGCATTCTAAACCATTTTGTTTAATATCGATAGACAATAACAAACATTACATTTCTATAATAATTTAACAAGTCAGTGGTGAAATTCATATAAAACATAGTGTCATACAACATAAACTGACAGTACAACATGAAACAAAGCAATAGAAATTTAATATTCTTCCCCCAAGTAAAAGCTTTTGTGCAATGCATTGTAATCAGTGATATGTATATAAACAACAAAACTCTATATTCTACAATTCATAGGTTAAAATATCTATTTTATTTTCACTCTATATCTCCATGCTATGAAAATGCCCTTAAATTTAAAAAAAGAGAGGTAGTTTTTGTCTCTTTTTCTACAATTTTGATTTTTTGTTAAAACAATTTTTTTTTTAAATCTTGTATTTTTGGTTTGCCGATATTTTCCCCAAACTATTTTTGCTGCTATGGGACACTTCAAATAAATACCATATAATAGAGGCAGCAAAATTCAATCATATGAGCCCAGCATCTTTCAAAAAGAATTGGCCCTTGATGAGAGTGTTTTCGCAACTTATATTCAACTAATTGTGCTACAACTATGTGAAGTTATTTCTCAATGAAAACAATATGAAATTGTATCTCTACACTGTGAAGAACAAAGGATGATGACAGAGTGACTTATAACTTTGAGATTATGGAAGTCTCATAGAAAGCACTTTTCATGCTCAGCAAACACTAAGATGGAAATCAAAAATACGTTCATGTTAGGATATTCATAAACATATTTTGTACTATTGGAAGGAACAAATGTGGGAGCTAGGATGCCTCCTAAGTTCCCACCCCGGCATGTTACATAACAAATATTTCTCTATCAAAGCTATGACCACCAAAGCCCCCTCCTCGGAGAAAGCCTTAATGTCTAGTTGTCGGTTGTCCAACACTAAGAGAGAGAGATCGGTTGTCCAATTATGGTTGTCAGTTGTCCAGTGGCAAGAAAGAATGTCTAGTTGTCAGTTGCTCAATTGTGGTTGCTGCTAATGTTGCCGGAGAAAGAATGTCCAGTTGTTGATTGTCAAGACGAAGAGAAGGAATGGATGCCTTAATGGGTGAGGTTAGACACTCGACCATCGGGACAATGAAGAACTTCCATTAATAAATTTCTTTCTCAAAGTATAGCTTAATGAGTTAGAGCTTGAATTTGGTTGGTAGAGTTAGGGCTCCGGTGAGGTTCACTTGTGAACTTTCGTGCCTTCCCACCCAAAGTAGAGTTATGAAGAAGAGTTGTCTAGCAAGTTGTGTCCCTTGCAAGATGGAGTCATTGTATCATATACGTAATATGTCGGATGGGTCAATGGCATTGATTGTAGAACCTTTCCCAATGACCAACCCTATTTTCCACTAGTGATCACCCGAATGTTTGCCACTTGTTTTGCTTGATCGTTCCAGCTATTTGTTGGCGGTAATTTGCCGACATAGGAATAATACTTGTTATGTTTAGTTAATAATTGGCCATGTAAATGTTCCCGTAGGGATTGGTTGGTAGTTGGCGACAGTTGGTATCTCCATCAACCGACGGGCAGTATATATGCTATGTTGTAATGAGAACAGGAACATTATGATTATTATTGTGTATCCAGTTTTACATGATGAAATAAAGCTAAATCTTTCTGCCATATATGTTCTGTGAATTATCTGTGAATGATATCTATTGTTAGTGTTCATGTACTTGCTACATTTTGTTTACTTCTGGCAATTTGAGAATTCACACAGTAGAGAGTAAACACTATTCCTTCTCTCTAGTGAATCCAACCCATTTGAACCTGGCACGTTGAGAATGACCTAGGTTCTTCGTATGTTCCAATACGGTAGGCAAACCGTAGGGCAAGCAGACACTCGAAGAATGTTAAAAAGATGGAAGAAAACTAGAGGCAAGCCTGTAAGATTGAAAGTCCCTTCTTCAAACATTGCCTTTCACCAGTCGAGCAACTCCTTGAAATAATGAAACTTCCATCAACATCAACTGACTAAAGCCATCTTTTAGATCGACTACTTGTTAAGGCCCCCTAAAGCGGAAGTCATTGAGTGGAATTGATCATTTAAACTCTTTATTTAGCAGGGATGGGTGGGCCCTGCTTTATCTTCCTATGAATGCACACTTGATTATTTTGCAGGGTGGTAATTTGGAATACAATATTACTTCACTAGGAACCTAACCCACCCACCCAACTATAATTCTACCATTTATCACCCTACAAAATAATTAGAAACCCACCCTGCAAAGCCCAATTTTAGTTTGTTTGAAGATGCACCCCTGGAAGAGTTATGACCATGCAAATCCTGGGGGAGAGATAGAAAGGGCCTCCCGAATGCACACCCGGTTTTCTATTGCTTCCTAGGGTGGATAGGGCATCATCCAAGGCCACCTTAAGGTAAAATGCACCCTTAGTGCAAGTGCCCCACCCCCCCTATGATGGGAAGTTTAGATAGAGTTGATAGGGATGAAAGGGATCTAGCTTTTCTTCAGTAGAGCGTGCATGCTATTGACCAAAACCTATTAATATGTAGATTTCACATAATTTGAGACTCCATTGAACAATAGAAATGGAAAACGCAGTAAACTTTGCAATGTGGAGAACTTGTGTCACTATAAAATAATTTAAAAGGTTCTTCAGTTTCGTTTGCAACATATGAACTAAGGACTAAGTAGATTGTTTAATAAGGGCAACAAGATTATTTAACTAATAGATTCAGTGCCCTAATTATGTTTTCATTGATTGAATTCATATTCTTATCATATTTGTATACCATAGAAACATTTTGGCAAGCATGTACAATATCATAAATCAAAAAATTGTTTAGCAATCATCCTAGATAAAATTCAAAGTATTCAAAAAGAAAAAGAAAAACTTTTATAAAGATGAAAATGTAATATTTTTTAAATGTAGGAAAAAGAACTAGCAATATGTATCTCTTGCCTGCATTTCTGGTGGAAGCGAGCCATGAAGAGGTAGAATTATGGCATCCATACAAGAACCTTCATCTAGACTCCGAATCCGTTCCTCAAGTTTTGAAACGGTTTTGTCTATATCATCCTGCACGTATGATTGCAAAAATATTCTCAAATTAAAAGTTATGAGACAACAGCAAGTTTCAAAAATAAATGTTTGGGAAACAGTTAAAAAAACATCTAAAAGAGCAAATATCTTTAAAGGATATGATCCATCTTCTGTAATTCATCAAGATAAGGCCATGAAACATGCAAATGTGCATGAAAACATCCAAAAGACTCAGGATGAAATAATTCTATAAAAAAAACTGCATTACAAACAAATGTGTTGGTGTGGCTCAGCCTTGAGCACAAAAACCATTATTGAAATACGCTCTCAAACCCCAACCAAGGAAAGAGGAATATTTTAGTTTGCACTTCAAATAAGAGAATGCAATTATGTTTACTTTGAGATACATTGTTCTTACCTGTCCAGTCATAAACAAAAGTATGTCACCTGGAGGTTGTTGGGTATGTAAATCTGGTACAAAACAAGGACAATTAAAAAATAACTTGTTAGATAATAAAGTCCTTCCTGGAGATTGAAACCCATATTGAACAACTTTCTGATCAATCAACTCATCAAAAGCAACCAACTAGAATTTCTTCTCAAAAAGGGTCGTATAACCACCCATTGACATTAATCCCAAGTTACAAATAAATTACAGGTAGCTTTATATTTCTTTTTGGTAATGGATGTGTAGTGTGATAAAGGGTAATATTGATTGGCACTAAATTTTGAAAATGAGTGATCTAGGTCCAAGTTTAATCCTAATGGACAACTCTCTAGATAGAGTTATAGGCATGTGTGGAAGCTTTATGAGACAAACAGGTGCAAAGAAAGAGATATAGAACTAAAATAGTAAATGTATTATTAATTATCTATTCATTTTGTACATGACATACTTCTGAGAAGAATATATGATTACTATCTACCTATCTACTATCTATATTGATTAATTGATTGTAAATTATATTACAGATATGTATAATACATTACATAGATTTCATGTTGTGGAGACCAAGAGTTGCTAGGAAATTTTAAAACCGTTTCCTTGTATGACTCCTCATCTCTCCAAGGTTGTGGAGCGTAACGGTTGACTGGTTGTTAGCATTTTAATTTGTCCTTTCCATAACAACTCAAACAAAAATAGTGTGTGAGAAAATCCTCTTTTCAAATTTGTAGAGAAAGCTCCTTGCATTCTATTCTTTCCTTAGATGCGGATTTGGTGGTCTTCAATTTAGCCAATAGTCAACAATCATCTATGATATCTCTGGTATCTCTTCAAATCTTCACTTATAGCTGAATACTGATCTGTACTTTGGGCAGTATAAAGTTGTCTTTGTTTATGCTTAACAGTTTATCCTCCTTTAAATCTAAAAATCTTGTTGCAAGTCTTGACTATTGACAATCTGGTGCTTACATCTGAGGTAAATACATTGTCAATTAACTATTTACATTTAATGCAAAACACCATTGAAATCTTAAATAGTGTGCATTCTTGTAAATTATCTTTGTAGTTGTAGGTTTTTAGTTATGCCTCAAGGATATGCCCTTACAATTTGAAGAAACAGTTCTATCATATGTGTTGTCTAGAAACAGACAAATTGACACTGTACAAAATATTATATCAATCAGCCATAAGACTTGTTCACATACACAAAAACAAGAAAAGAGAAATACAGAGACAAGTATTTACACATACGTCACACATTTTGATAGCCTTAATAATACATATGTATATAAACTTAAGAGCAGTACAAAAACCATAATCCTTAAATAGTTGAACAGTTAAGATTCAACTGCTCTCATGTATTTTATCATGTACTCAACAAGAAACTAAATGAGCAAGTGAACAGGTAAGGTTGAACATTCTCACCTATAGCCGTTTGTAAAGCAGACTCACGGTAACTTGCAGGTCGCTCCATGCTATATAATATTTCAACAGGGAATAATTTGCCAGGAATATTCAGAACAGGACATTTGAAGAAAAAAGAAGAAAATTTGTCACCATCCAATGTTGCAGATGTAATTATAACCTTTAAATCTTGAGATCGCCTTCTCACTAGCTTTTTCATCAATCCTAACAATATATCACTGCAATGCCAAGAAAATTCTCAAGTTTCAATTCCTTACTGTCCTCTATGCTGAAGTCTCCATTTTATCTTGGCTAAGCTACTGTACCCATGAATATAAATTTCCAACATTTTCAGTTCACAAATGCTGAAATACTTCCAAAAATGTCAAAAGAACTTAGCATTTATGTCCATTTTAGCAGAAAATGCATATACTCCAGTCAATTCAGTACGTTATGGGTAATTATAAATTGAAAGCTCAGCTTGAAAACAACCTGTGTCCATTTAAAGAGAAAATGTGAATATGGGCAATGTGAATTGGTTTTTAATGCAAAAAATTAATAATATTTAACCTCTAATGCATCACAATATCTAGTTAAAGTAACTGAACTGAATATTTTACAAGGTTGGCATGATCTGATCAACTACTTGTTGGAAGTATGCATTGATGTGTTGCTGTGGTTGTCATTGATGTCAAACTTGTTGTTCCGGATTGGTCCGGAATGTCTGTGGTGCAAAGTTATCTTGCAGTGTTGTTGGTGCAATTGTTCTATTGGTTGTTCCGGAAGTGCTTGGGTCCGGAATCTGTTGCTGATGTTGAGTGTTATTGTTATCTTCATTGGATATAGTTTCGGTATCATGGATATGATGGTTTTGTGGTCCGGAAACATTTTTGTGCTCTCCAGATGTTGTGGCATTGATCGTTGCTGGTTGTGAGATTCTATGTTTGACCTATCCTTAGGTCTGGATATGATTTGTGGAAGCGTGTTTGTTATGTTATGGGTCTCACCGTAGCGTGTGGAGATCCGGTTTTGAGTTATTTGCATTGGAGAGTATGTTTTGATCGGAAAATACTTATATGGATGTGTAGCGTGTGGATATGTTGTTAGTTAGGTTCCAGTGATTGCAAATCAGTGAATTGATTATTGGAAGATGTGTTTCGGTCCTCTCTTTCTCCTGGAGTGGATCAGTGTGTGTATCTTTGATTCGTGTTGATGTGTATTTTGTACACAACCAAACACAGAATAAAATACCCAAATGGTACCTTATCCTCTCTTGATTAAAGCCTTTGAATGCTGAAGATATCGCGAAAAGGATCAATCAGGGTAACTTCAAGGTTCTTCGTTGTAGGATCTCTACGTGTGGATAAGCACCAGTGGTCGTTGTAAATGCTGTTTCTTCAAGGGGTCTTACGCACTTTCTGAGAAAGCTTTGTTCGTGTCACTCTCGTTTGACTGCAGGAACAGGATTTTCCTAATACTTAACAGATTCTCAAAAAATATCAAAAGATGAGGGTTTCAAGGGATAAATACTAATCTAATCCTAAGAATGACTCAATGTAAGCTAGACTTGGTAAGATTCTACCAATTTCAGTATTGCCAAGAAATTACAACTCTACTGGAATTGATGCGATCTTCTAAGGTGATTAGTGATTTTCAAATCATCAAGGATATAGATACTATCATAAAGATACATATCAATATTTCAACAATGATTGAATGTTTAAGCAATCTCAATATCTCCAGTTGACCACACAAGGCGTCCTTACAATCAGTAAGAAGCTAGTGGTTTGGAACGTGAATTTCACCAAAGATCAAGCACAACACTTAATCCTTCAAACTTAAATACTACTTCGACTGAGAACGATTCAAGAAGATAAACAACCATGAAGATAGCCACAAGCATTGCAATAAAACACCATAACTTCAATATTTTATTGATCTCAAAGCCAAATAGACAACAATTGTTCAAAATTCTTTCTTCACTACTCAATCTTGCTACACAATAACTTTCTTCTCTCCAAGCTCTAACTATTATCTATCATCTCATCTATATCAAAATGAAAATGAGTGAGGGTATATATAGCATCCTCAAATACAATGAATGGCCCAGATCGAAAGAAGATCAATGGCTGAGATTCTGACACCTAAACCCTAATTAGGGTTTGTTACAAAAAGGTCCCCATTTAGATGAACATTATTAAATGCATAGCCAAATATTTAATTGGCACAAAAATCGAGGAAACATAGACCAATAGGAATTAAGCTGCCACATCATCCTATAACAATTTTTCATCTAGAACCTTGTTCCCTTTCCTATGCTCTTTCTTAGCATATCCAACGAATCTGGACACAATTCCTTCAATCTCAGCAATGGGAATCTCAGGAAGATTCTTCATTCGTTCTTCCAAGTGAATGACCTGATCAAAAGCAGTGAGGAGTTGTCTCCCATCCAGGTTCAAGTTCTTTGATCTTCTCAATCAGGAGCATGGTAGCGAACATCAGATCTCGTTGCTCATCAGTGATGACGTTCTCCTCTTTGCAAAAGTTGACCTTGACTCTCTCCTCCAACTCTTGGATGTCCACATCTGTCTCAATCTCAATCCGCCTGCCAAGAATGGTACACAATACTTCAAACACCTTATCTTGAATTGGGTGGATGATACCTTCAACTTGACTGCATTTGGTGCTGATGTCTTCAAAAAGGACCTCTTTCATCTGGAGCAGAGCTGACCACTGTAGGAAGTTATGAGTTCCTCCATCCATTATCTTTTCTTGTGCTAGGATCCGTCTTGGTGTTTGCCTTATTACTTGCAGGACAGGAATGATAACATCTCTAGTGTGAGTGAAAGCGGCTACAGTTATCATTAGATTATGGATAATCTCAAGGACCTGGATAGCTTGATGAATTGTCTTCATCATTCTGGTTGCAAATTCAACGGCTACCGTGTGGGATTTATCAATCCAAGAGCTCATAAGCTGAACCAAGCTTTTGACCCTTTCTGCTCCGCCAACTGATTCAAGAGGAAGTGCTTGTAAAGGAGATACTGTTGGATCCTGACATCTCAAGGGCTGATTGAGATGACTAAAATAGCCTCTCCAAGCACCGACCTCTCTCTCAAGCTTCCTATTCTTTTCCATTTCTTCCTTAAGTTTGTCTTTAAGTGCTTCAAATGAATCGGTTGCTTCTTCCATTGCTTGTTCAGTAGTGAGTGGACCAAGCTCAAATGTTTCTAAGTCATACTCATCTGCAAGAATTTCACCTTCATACTTGTCCACTACTGGTGTAGCTATTTGCAATTTCCTGGATCCTGTCTCATCCCTTATCACCTTGGACATCTTTGTGGCCTTCTTCTTTTCCATTACCTCTTGAGAATTTCCTATAAGGCTTTCTAAATCAAATACATCTTCTTCCTCTTCAACCACAATCACTCTTGTCAGTCTCTCTTTTAACCAATCCGGGATGGCAGATCTTGTTTCTCTTACTTGTATTTCTTTAGGCAGTGGTTCATCTTCTCGAAGAGGAGATGTCGCTTCATCATCATTCTTCTCTTCATGTAGCTCATTAGCATCAACTTGGGGAGATTGACTTGATGAATGTTGAGGTGTCTGTCCCTTCTCTGGCTTGTCATTTTGTACCATAGATTCCATAGATTCATCAACTTCAGGTACCATCTTCTCCTGACCTTCCCCTTGGCTTGCCTTCTTTTCATGTCGAGAAGATGTGCTTGATGGGTGATCTCGATTGGCCTCTTGCTTCTTCTTGGAAGATTCCTTCTTCTCAAGTCTTTCTTTCCTCTTTGCACCTCTAGGATGAGAAGTGTTCTCACTCACACTTGCTTCTCCTTCTTCTGTTCTGGCCTCTAAAGTAAAAGTCATTGATACATCCTGCTCCCTCAACTTCTGATGTTGTACATCCACCCATCTGCGAGTACATGATAAAATAGGAGCCATCAAAGCTCTCAAGTCTAAAACCTCGGGCTCATTCCAATCTATCTTCACTCTTTTATCTTCTTTGTCATAGGACGACTGGAGGTATCTACCATTATCTTGGGCTTGATCAGCTACTCTATAAACTTTGCATTTCCTGATGAAATCTAAAGGTAGCCTGGAATGCATCTTTCTTTTAACCACTAAATCACTTGGGAGATTCATCCAAAAGTCCTCCACCTGAAACTCATGTTTGTACTTCTTACCGACTGTCTCCCCCATATAACCGTAAGGATCAAAATTCTCCCGCAAGGCAAAGGATGCGAATGAATATAAAGATAATTCCTTCTCTGCATCTTCCGAGGCTTGAGTGTTAGGACATACCTCAACTGAATTTCCCAATATGATGGGCACGGGAATTCCATTTCCATGCTTGTGTCTGGATGCCTTCGCATAAGCTGCCAACTGTCTGGTCACCTCATGTAGCACTATCCTGTTTGTCGCATATCTCGGCAACATGTAGGGAGGTGAAGGACACCCTTGAACTCTGATGTATGTAAACTTTTGAAACTGGATGAACCATGCACCATACTTCTTCACAAGTTCTTGTGCATCCAGAGATAGTCAATTATGAATCCCACCTTGCAATATCCTAGTGATGTTCATCGTGAAGGTATCATTGACTAACTTGTAGTCACTTCCAGGCGGATGATGCAAATGAACATAGAGTCACAAACTCTCACTTCTCCGGGTCCTCTTCCGATCACTCCTCTGTGAGGTAGCCCTGCATACTCGAAACTCCTGATCAAGGCATATATAACATATGAGCTCATGTGGAATGATTTGGTAGGTCTTAGCCTTCTCAACTGCACATCCAGACTATTGCTAATAATTCTAGCCCAATGAAGCATTCCTTTTCCTTGGACTATCACTTGAATGAAGAAGAACATCCACTTTTCGAAGTAGAAGGCTTGAGGAGCCCCTGTAACTCGATTGAGCAAAGTTATCAAATCTCTGTACTCCTCCTGGAAGTCGATCCTACGCGGTGTGTTGGGAATCTTATTCAGGCGAGGCCGACTTTTGAGCAACCAATTCTTATTGATGAGATTCAGACAAGTGTCGGGATCATCTTCATACATTGATCTGGCTCCTTCCAGGCTTTTGTAAATCATATCTTTATGCTCTGGAAGATGAAGAGCTTCACTTATAGCTTCCTCTGAAAGGTAAGCTATGGTGTTCCCTTCCTTGGATACGATCGACCTTGATTGTGAGTCATAGTGGCGGGCACACTCGATCATCAGCTCATGACATTTGACTACTAGAGGAAAACCTGTCGCCTTGATGATGCCACTTTCAATTATCTTCTTCGCAACAGGTGATGGCTTGCCAATGTAGGGGACCTCTCGAAACTTCTTCACATTGAAGTTTCCCAAGTTGGTGTCTCCGATATTACTCCATTTGGACACGATCTTGGTCTCCAATTCGTCATTCTTCTGATCTTCCTTAGTGAGAGCCGGGTGACTAGTAGATGCTCCTGCCTTTGGAGTCGCCATCTTGACACCTACACAACATTTCAAAATTAGTCCTTGAGCATTAAGGGGTAGAAAATAAGACTCAAAAGGAAGATTCAAGATATTAATTAGGAAACTTCATGATAAATCTAGAGTTATCATTTCCTAATTAACTAATCAACACTTTAGATCAAGTCTTGAACAAGAATATTAAGATAATTTCGCCATACCTCCTCTTGAGTACTAACTCTAAAAAATGATGCAAGAAAAAGGGATTTCGCTAGGCAAAGTTTAAATCATAGCCCTCTCTTGGATGAATTGCGCCTCCTCTGGCTTCAAAAAGAATAAACTCCACCCTCAGCCTTCAACACTTAGAAGAAATTCACTCCAAACAAGCTATATTTCGCTCCTCCAATTTGCTCTGCAATTTCGCACTTAGAAGGAATGATTGAATGATTTGAAATGTGAAGCAACACTTCTCCAATATATAGAGTGCTCACCCTACTCCCTTCAAGGCCGACTTGGCAAAAAAGGGCGTAAAAAATAAATAAAATCTCCAAAAAAGGGTGGCCGACTTGCAAAATAAAGGCAAAATAATGCCTTGAGCGCTCACTAAAAAATTTTAATTTAATAAAAATTAATTTTAGATGCCTCCAGGGTAAAATTTCGATTTTTTTCAAGGCTTAAAATTAATTTATTAAATGCAAAATGCTTTTAAATTAATGCGCATTTAAATTTAATTTTCCAAATCTCTCAAAATTAGCAATTTTGGCGATTTAGTGCAAACTGGAGAATATCAATTTTTTGATCAAGGTCTTAATGAAGCTTGCAAATAATTTCGCCCTGGACCCTCTCCAAGGGTCAAGAGCAATTTTCCAAATTTAGCCTTGAATATTTTGTACCTTGACTCTAAAATCTCCCGGAGGATGAATTCATACCCAATTAAGGTCTTGCATTTCAAGTTTTGGTATTCTGCATGAGGATTTAGGTGGAAGTAAGGATTTCGCCTTGGACCCTCTCAAGGGTCAGGAGCAATTTTTGCATTTTAGGTTGAAATCCACCTTAGCTTCAATTGTTGAACTCTCAACGCAATTTCCAAGATCCATTTCCTTGCGCCACCAAGTTACTTCATCAAAAATCTTGAAGGAAATAATGCTTTTAGAGGAATTTCGCCCTGGACCCTCTCCAAGGGTCAGGAGCGATTTTCCTAATTTGGCTCAAAACTAGCATTTTTCAAAGCTCAAAATTTCTTCAAGGCATCTCAAATAGGTCTCCTCACTGAATTCCAGACTTAGCTCTATCCAACTTTGGAGAAAAAGTGTGATTTTGGTGTTTTTCGCCCTGGACCCTCAGCAAGGGTCAGGAGCGATTTTTCAATTTTGACCAAAAATCCTCATTTCCTTATCAAAAAACTTCTTCACCAAGCAAGATTATGTTTATGCTTCCAAACCAAGCAAGAAAATCTTCTTTCCAAGTTTTTCGCCCTGGACCCTCAGCAAGGGTCAAGAGCGATTTTTGCAAATTAGGCTCAATCCATCATCATTTTTCGTTGAAACTTTTATCCATTACTTGGCAATGTCTTTCTTCATCCACTCCATCCAAATTTGTCTTGTTTCTGCAAGGTAGAATGAGAGGTTTTCAAATTTTCGCCCTGGACCCTCAGCAAGGGTCAGGAGCGATTTTTGTTCCCTGGCTTAGAATCATCAAGTTTTAGAGGCAAATCATCATTCATCATGTTTTTGGAGGTCTTTTCTATCTTAGCCTAACCTTGCCTTAGCACAATCTTGAAGGAAATATGTTGGTTTTATGATTTTCACCCTGGACCCTCAGCAAGGGTCAGGAGCGACTTTTGAATTTTAAGCATATTCCTTCATTCTTTAGGCTTCAAATCACCTCTAAGGCATAACACATCACATCCTTCTCCTATCCAAGCAAGATTTTGTCTTAATTCCACAAAAAAAAAAGAGAGAACCTTGGAAATTCGCTCTGGACCCTCAGCAAGGGTCAGGAGCGATTTTGATAATTGCCTTCAAAACTTGCATTCTTAACAATCTTCCTTCACTTCAGGGCAATTCTAACATCATTTCAAACTCATGCCTAGTCTTAGCTTCGCTCAAACTTGGAGGAAAAAGTCCAATATTAGGTTTTTCGCCCTGGGCCCTCAGCAAGGGTCAGGAGCGATTTTCCCTATTTAGCTTGATTGCCTCTTTGTTGGTCATCCAAATTATCTTCAATGGGTAAAACATGTTTTTTCTCATCCATTCCAACCATAAGAATCATTTTGACTTTGCAAGAAAAATGTGCCTTTTAGAATTTCACCCTGGGCCTTCAGAGAGGGTCAGGAGCGAATTTTGCTATTGTGACCAAAATGCCTCACTTTTCATCCTAAAACCTCTTTGCTAAGGAAGATTTCATCCCTTTCTATGCTAGGAATATGATTTTCATGTCCAAGAAAAGTCAAAAATGTGTTTATAAAGAACTTCGCTCTGGACCCTCAGCAAGGGTCAGGAGCGAAATTACCTTTCTTGAACAAAACTCCTTCATCTCTTCATTCTCAAACAAGTTTGGAGGTTTCATCATGCTCATTTCACCATTCATCATACCTTTGATATCTCAATTTGACCAAACAAGGCTAGAAATGACTCTAATAAGAATTTTCGCCCTAGATCCTCAGCAAGGGTCAGGAGCGAAATTTAGGTTTTCAACAAGATCCTTCATCATTTCAAGTTAAGACCTTTTCAGGTGGGTAGAGGAAGTTGTTCATTTTCCATTCATGTTCAAAACTTGATCCCTTTTCACTGCAAAATGAGGAAAATCAAAATTTCGCCCTGGGCCTTCAGAGAGGGTCAAGAGCGAATTTGCTCTTAGTCCCCAAAATTCATCATTTTTTATGTCTTCAAACCTTCAATTGCCTCAAGTGATGTCCAATCCTCCTTCCGAGAGACCCTACACAAAACAAGTTAGCCAAAGTCAGTCATAAATAAGCTTAAACAACATTTTCGCCCTGGACCCTCAGAGAGGGTCAGGAGCGAAATCCTCATTTTAGGCTAAACTGCTCAAAATTTAAGTCCCAAACCACCTCACAGGGCAGAGTCAAGTCATTTTCAAGGCCAGGAACCATTTAGCAAATCCATCAAAAAACAAGAAACTACGTTTAGGATGAAGTTCGCCCTGGACCCTCAGCAAGGGTCAGGAGCGACTTTTCTATTTCAGGCATCATCTTGCTCTCAAAAATTCGATCAAAACTTCTCCAGGCAAGAACACACAAATTCCTTTTCAAACACGCTAACACTTAGTCAAAATTGCGAAGGAAATCCAGTTTACAAGGAATTTCGCCCTGGACCCTCAGCAAGGGTCAGGAGCGAAATTGACATTATCAGGCTCTTGATCTATTTCTTTACCTATTTCACTTAGCCCACTAGACTCACTTTCTTCACTGACCATGCTTAACTGACTCAGACTTGGAGACAAACTGGACCTTACACTAAGAAACCCATCTTCAATCAAGACCTAACCTAAGACCTATTTGACTCCCCTGAAAGGTTTACCTCATTCTAACAATCTCAAATCCTTCAGGAAGACACTTAACAATTTTCCAAAATTTGACTGGACTTAGCTTGAATGATACCAAAAAGAACCCCTAAAACTGAGCCTCTAGGTTCAACCCTAATCCAGCTAGCCCAGACAGACCACTCACTCACTCAAAATCCTAAAAGCAGAGAGAAGAACAAACAGAGAGAAAGCAAAACAAAAGCAAAAAGAGGGGGTCCCCATTCTAATGGGGCAATGTGTGAAATGGTCACAACAGTTCGGAAAGTGTATTTTGATTCAGGCCGACTTGGTTTAAGTTTTTGATGATCTATCTTATATATAAGGGTGTATGCGATTGAGTTAAGTGTGTGATGAGGCGTGTGGTGTAGAGGCATGGCAGGAAAGTGTGATGAATATAGATGCGAGGATAGTCAGTGAAGTTCGGTGAAGAGCAGAAAAAGAGTTGTGTTAGAATGATATGCAAGTTGTGCTGAGACTGTGACAGAGATTTGAGATAGAGTGTTGGCAGTTGAGGTCAAAGTTGTGTGTGTCGATGTTGGTCGCTTGTTGAACTTCATGATTAGGAGATCCTTCTTTTCATATCATTTTTGTATCTTGCCTTGAGTGCAGTTAGCTTTAGGTTTTGCAAGTCCTCTTTGTATCTTGCCCCATGAGCAGTTAGCCTTGGTGTGCAAGTCCGGAGCAGTGAGCTCTTTTCTTTGTAATCCGATATACATAGTGGATATATTTTGTGGGCAGGTGATCACCATGGTTTTTCCCTGTTTGGGATTTCCACATATAAATCTTGGTGTTCATGTGTTGGATGTGTGTTGTTGATTAATGATTTATGTGCTACATTATTTGTTTGTTTGGAGTGATTCGCCCCCCTCCCCCTCAGTCCTGCCTTGGGTTCAACACTACTTGCATAACAGCATAAGACCTATCAACTCTCACATCACATTTAATCACCAAAATGGAAAAGAATGTGATAAACACACATAGTTAAACCTATATATTTCTTTCAGGGGCCACTCTTTCCCTCTTGCTCAGATCAAACACATGAAATGAAGGCGTGCTGCAGCCTAAAAATTCTACCATTGTCTTTCCTATAGATTGTGCACTTCTCACATCCATTTTAAATAAACTTATTTCTAAACTTCTAACAGACACCAAAGAGATTTCCTCAACTATTTATTAAATAGGGAAGTTGGTTGAGGTAGGTACAACCTAAAAGCCAACCTGATCTGGATTCCATTAAAAATTAAAAAAGGGACAGGAAAGCAGTTGCAGAATTGATAAATTATAATGAGTTAAACAACAATAATCAGCAGCAACTGAATTGTAGAGATAATGGTAGAATCAAACTATAAATGGCTCAGCGGTAAATTTATACCAAATTAGAAGAGAGTTGAAACATGATGCACCAGGATAGAGAACAAAAGTTGAACCCCTTACTATCCTGTACAACTATAAATGTGTGCCTAGCTGCAGGAGTCATTGAAGAAGAGTTGTTTATCGTTAGAAAATCAATCACCCCCTTTTAAGTATTTGTCATGCATCTTCTCGGCAGATTATCTATGGCTTTCAGTCAGGAACACGTGCTAAAAAAAGCATAATTCAACTTACAAGAAGTCCATTATAGAGATATTTGCGCCAATCTTTTAGCAAACTACTTGATGCAAACACCAATTTGTTTAAACATCCAATGATTCCATTTCACATCACAATAGACAAAAAAAGTTGTAATTTATGAAGTCCTATACAAATTGGAAATGGACACGTTAAGAACTATGTCATGCATCTTCTTGGCAGATCATATATGGCTTTCAGTCAGGAACACGCGTGCTAAAGAAAAGTGTAACTCAACTTACATGAAGTCCAATATGGCAATATTTGTGCCAATCTTTTAGCAAACTACTTTGTGCAAACATTTATTTATTTCAGCATTCAAAGGTTCCAATTCACATCACAACAGAAAAAACAAATTGTAATTTATGGTTTTAAACCCCATACAAATTGATAATTGACATGTATGATTTGGAATTCCATAGTCAAATTTATTCACATCACACATTGCTGCAGTTCTAACTTTTTAAAAGAATTCAACTAGCAGGCAAGGAAAGCTGATTGCAAAATGTGCACAGACAGAAAACATACGTGTTCAAACTCCTCTCATGAGCTTCATCCAATATAATAACCGCATACTGTCTTAGCTCTGGATCAGACAAACATTCACGAAGGAGACAGCCGTCTGTCAGGTACCTGCCAATAACTCATGAAATGAAGGTTTTAGTGGCTTACTGGTTGATCAGCCAAAATAAATTGTTCCAAGCTGTCAAAAAATGGCAGTAACAAAAGAAATGGTCCATACTTTATGCAGGTCCTGTCTGAGGTTCTGTCCTCAAACCGGATAGAATAACCCACTTCTTCTCCAATTCGAACCCCCATCTCAGATGCCACTCGTCTGAAGATAAGAAAGAGCCATTAATAGGAACAGAAGTAAAAGAATACATCCTTGAAAAGAAAACAATACCATTCACTTTTAAGTTGTACCACAGAATCCATAATTCAGAAAGAAATTGCCTGCCAAGAAATGTTCCTTAAATTATGTCCATTCCATGCTAAGAAACAGATAGAAAAAGAGTTGACAAACAAATTAGTGGATTAGCCTAGATCCATGTTTTGTGTTTGTATGTTGAATATTGACCAATTCAAACTATTTCTTAATCATTCCCTATGACTGTTAGCATTTTGCTCTACTATATACAAGTATGTCAAACTAGATGTTTGTCAAGTTCAGCAAAATTTTACAGAAGTGGTTGAAATAGAGATATAGATGCATTTTTGTGAAGATCGGAAGCCTTGACTAAAACAACCCTGGAAATTTATCACTACAAAAGAAAACTGATAATTTGAAAATTACTTTTTAAAAAGCATTTATTTATGATTTTTTCCTATAAAACCTAATCCATGGAGATTGATATTTTACTACAATTAACTCTGTCGTGGACCTATGGACTAGAAACTAACTTTCCATAGACTCCACCATTAAATTTCTGTGCATAGAGATAGAAGCTTGTTGAGTCAGGGTTTGATGCAGAATTGCACTATTCTAGGTAGGTTAAGGTTGGCTGCAACCATAGTTTTGATATTTGTCTCAATGAGACTCAAGCATCAAACATAATTACATTCATATTAGGTACCCACATCCTAAAATGGCTGAAGATTTCTATACTAACCATGATTTATTAAAGAGCTCCATGGTCATTACTACATGTGGAATTTTATTGTTTTACATCTTTGGAGAGCAGCTGTATGTACATTTAATCTTTCTAGCCATTGTTATTTTTTATCATTAAAGATTCAATATTTTTGCAGTGCATAGTTTTTGTAAGACATCTTCTAGATATAACTGCATAATCATTTTTAATCACCAAAGTCTCTGATCACCTTCATGACCCACTATCAGAATTGTTGATATTGTATTGTAGAATAGTTCAACCATATACCATAGATACCTTCCTGTTATAACCCAAATTCAAAATGCCTTGCCAACTAACTTTCAAACACCAAAAATATTCTCATTGCTGATTATGTTTGGCATTCATAAGCTTTTGGATGGCAGGTTTCCAAGTTTGGCTAAAGATCATCACACCATCCTGTTGACATGTATTTTGTACACGATCATACACAGAATAAAATACCCAAAGGCATCTTATCCTCTCTTGAGTAAAGTCTCTAACTGCTGAAGATTTCGCAAGAAGGATCAGTTAGGATGACTCCAATGTTCTGGTTAGTAGGGTCTCTACGTGTGGATAAGCACTAGTGGTCGTTGTGATTTGCTGTGTCCTCAAGGGGCCTTACGTTGCCGAAGTTTTTGCTGAACTAAACAAACTTTTACAAAAAATAACAAAAGGATAGGGTTTTGCAAGAGATCTAATCTAACCCTAAGAATGACCTCATGTGGACAAGATTTGGCAAGATTCAACCAACTTCAATATTGCCATAAAGTAACAACTCAATTGAAATTGATGCGATCTTCTAAGGTAACAAATGGTTCTTCAACACATCAAAGATCAAAGACACTACCACGAAGGTACATATCCAAGATACAATAACGATTGAAGGTTAAGTGATTCGAGTATTCTCCAGTCGACCACGCAAGGCGTTCCTACAATCAGCAAGAAGCTAGTGGTTTGGAAAGCGAATCCTACCAAAGATCAAGTCCAACACTTCGTCCTTCGAATTAACACACTACTTTGATTGAGAAATGATTCAAGGAAAATGAACAACCATGAAGATAACCAAGAGAATTGCAACAAAACACCATAACTTCAATATTTCATTGATCTCAAAGCCATCATGTACAACAATTGTTTGAATTCTTTCTTCAAAGCTCAATCTTGCTACAAAAAGTAAATTGCTTCTAAACTCTAATCTCTCTCTAATACTGATTTTCTAGCTATCTCTCTAATTGACAAAATGAAATGAAATGAGGGTATAAATAGCATCCTCAATTACAATGAATGGTCCAGATCAAAAGCAGATCAATGGTCAAGATCATGACACCTAAACCCTAATTAGGGTTTATTACAAATAGCCCCCTTTTTACTGAACAATATTAAATGCATAGCCAAATATTAAATTTGGCACAAAAAACTAGGAGACATAGACCAATGACAATTAAGGTGCCATGTCATCTATAACAACCTCTCATCTAGAATCTTATTCCCTTTCCAATGCTCCTTTTTAGCATATGCAATGAATCTTGACACGATTCCTTCGATTTCGAGAATTGGAATCTCGGGAAGATTCTTCATTCTTTCTTCCAAGTGGATGACCTGATCAAATGCATCTAGAAGAGTTGCGTCCCATGTAAGTTCAAGTTCCTTAGTCTTTTCAATCAGGAGCATGGTAGCAAACATCTGGTCCTGTTGCTCATCTGTGATATTAGCGTCCTTGCAAAAGATGACCTTGATTCTATCTTCCAATTCCTGCAAATCCACATCTGTCTCAACTTCGATCCTCCTGCCAAGAATGGTACGTAGTACCTCAAATACTCTGTCCTGGATCGGGTTGATCACCTCCTCAACATGACTGCATCTATTACTGATGTCCTCGAAGAGAACTTCCTTCATCTGGAGTAAGGTTGACCACTGAAGTAAACTGTGAGGTCCTCCATCCATAATCTTTTCCTGTGCTAAGACCTTCCTCGATGTTTGTCTGATTACTTTCAAGACAGGAATAACATCATCTTTGGTATGAGCAAAAGCAGCTACAGTTATCATCAAATTGTGGATGATCTCAAGAACCTGAATAGCCCTATGAATAGTCTTCATCATCCTTGTTGCAAATTCTACGGCAACTGTATGAGATTTGTCCATCCAAGTACTCATACGCTGGACCATACTCTTGAATCTCTCTGCCTCACCAATTGATTGAAGGGGAAGTGCCTGTATGGGTGATCTTGCTGGATCCTGACGTCCTAAAGGCTGATTGAGATGGCTGAAATATGTTCTCCATGCACCGACCTCTCTCTCAAGCTTTCTACTCTTCTCCATTTCTTCTCTAAGCTTGTCTTTCAATGCCTCAAAGGAATCTGTGGCATCATCTAGTGTCTGCTCAGCTGTGGATGGACCTAGCTCAAATGTCTCTACATCATATTCCTCTGCTAGGATCTCCCCTTCATACTTGTCCACCGCCGGTGTAGCTATCTGTAATTTTCTAGATCCAGTCTCATCTCTAATCATCTTGGACATCTTGGTAGCCTTCCTTTTCTCTATCACTTCCTGGGAATGTCCAACAAGGCTCTCTAAATCAATTACATTGTCTTCGTCCTCAATCACGATCACTTTTGTTAATCTTTCCTTCAACCAATCTGGGATGGCTGATCTTGTCTCTCTAACCTGAATCTCCTTATGCAATGCTTCTTCTTCTCTGGGAGGAGATGTTACTTCGTCATTGTTCTTGTCTTCATGTAGCTCATAATCTTGGAGAGATCCATCTGGTGACCCTTGCGGTGCCTGTCCCTCTTCCTACCTATCATTCTGTACCATCGACTCCATAGACTCTTCCACTTCAAGTGTCCTCTTCTCTTGTCGAGAAGATGTGCCGGATGAACGATCTCGGTTGGCCTCTTGCTTCTTCTTGGAAGATTCTCTCTTTCCAGGTCTCTCTTTCCTCTTCGAGCCTCTTGGATGGAGATTGCCTTCACTTGCACTTCGAAGGTTGCCTTCACTTGAATTTCTATGATTAGGATTGCCTTCGCTTACACTAGCTCCACCTTCGGCTGGTCTCTCCTCCAAGGTGAAAGTCATAGCTATGCCCTGCTCTCTCAACTTCTGATGCTGCACATCAACCCATCTGCGGGTACAAGACAAGACTGGAGTCATCAAAGCATCTAGATCCACGACCTCGGGCTCATTCCAATCTAACCTCACTGATTTGCTTTCTCGATCATAGGATGATTGGAGATGTCTGCCATTGTCCTGAGCTTGGTCGGCCACTCTGTAAATCCTGCATTTCCTGATGAAATCCAAAGGCAATCTAGAATGCATCTTCCTTTTCACTTCAAGATCATCTAAGAGATTCATCATAAAATCTTCTATCTGGAACTCATGCTTAAACTTCCTACCGACTGTCTCCTCTATATATCCATGTGGATCAAAGCTTCCTCTCAAAGCAAAGGATGAAAAAGAATACAAAGCTAACTCCTTCTCTGCGTCATCCATGGCTAAAGCATTAGGACATACCTCAACTGAATTGCCCAATATGATAGGTACGGGAACTCCATTTCCATGTCTGTGTCTGAAAGCCTTCGCATAAGCTGCCAACTGTCTTGTTACCTCAAGTAACACTATTCTGTCTGTCGGATATCTCGGCAACATGTATGGAGGTGAAGGACATCCATGAACTCTGATATAAGTAAACTTCGGAAATTGGATAAACCAAGCACCGTACCTCTTCACTAGTTCCTGTGCATCCTGAGATAATCTGTTGTGAATCCCGCCTTGCAACGTCCTTGTGATGTTCATCGTGAAGGTATCATTAACTAACTTGTAGTTGTTTCCTGGCGGATGATGCAAGTGAACATAGGAATCACAAACTCTGACCTCGCCGGGTCCTCTTCCAATCACTCCTCTGTGAGGTAGTCCTGCGTACTCAAAGCTCCTAATCAAAGCATATATGACGTATGAACTCATGTGGAAGGACTTGGTAGCTTTTAGTCTCCTCAACTGTACGTCCAAGCAATGGCTAATCATTCTAGCCCAATGAATTGTTCCTTTACCCTGAACTATCACCTGGATGAAGTAGAACATCCACTTCTCAAAGTAGAAGGCCTGAAGGGCTCCTGTGACTCGGTTGAGCATTGTAATCAAATCTCTGTACTCCTCCTGGAAATCGATCCTATGTGGTGTGTTCGGTACCTTGCTCAGGCGAGGACGACTCTTGAGTAACCAGTTCTTGTTAATGATGCTTAGGCAAGCATCTGGATCATCTTCGTACATTGACCTGGCTCCTTCTATACTCTTGTAGACCATATCTTTGTGCTCTGGAAGATGGAAAGCCTCACTTCTAGCCTCTTCTGAAAGATAAGCTAAAGTGTTTCCTTCCTTGGACACGATTGTTCTGGATTGAGGATCATAATGACGAGCACACTCGATCATCAACTCATGGCACTGAACTGCTGGAGGGAAGCCGGCCGCCTTAATGATTCCACTTTCGATTATCCTCCTGGCGACAGGTGATGGCTTGCCAATGTAAGGGACCTCTCGAAACTTCTTCGTGCTGAAGTTGCCCAAGTTAGTATCTCCAATGTTGCTCCACTTCGACACGATCTTGGTCTCCACTTCTTCGGTCTTTTGATCTTCCTTCATGAGAGCTGGACGACTGGTGGATGCTCCCACCTTCGGGGTCGCCATACCTACACAACATTTCATAATAAGTAACTAGATATTGCAATGCATAACATAGATTAGATTAATTTTAGGAAACTTCATGATAAGTCTTTGAGTTATCATTTCCTAAATAACGATTGAGCTATTGAAATTCAAAATTTCAAAATTCAAAACTTGAAGCAATGACGATCAAAATTCGAAATTCAAAACAAGGGACCACATCGCCATACCTCACTTGAGAGCTAACTCTAAAATGCAAAATGAAGAAAATCGCCTAGGCAAAATTAAAGTTTGAAGCCCTTACCACATGAATTTTCAAGCGAACGTCCTTCCTATCAACTCGCCACCCTTGGGGATGTCTTTGACGTGATCTTCAATGTCCTTGCGAGTTCGCTCAATATGGAAACTAAGGTTCGCACTCCCTTTCAATGATGCTTCGCACCACCTTTGCTAAATTCGCACTCTCTAAACACAATTCGCACTTCTCCTTCCAAGATCGCATGTGAGATGACAAAATGATAATGTGAAAATGAAAATTTTCACCCTCCCTTTATAAGTGCTCACCTCATATTCACCTCTAGGCCGACTTTGCCAGAATAAAGAAATTAAAATGATTTTTAAATAAATAACAAAGGCCGACTTTTACAAAATAAATCCAAGCGCTCCATTTTTTATAATAATAAATTAATTAATTGCCTTTATAATTAATTTTTTCGATTTTTAAATAGGCAAAATTAATTAATTAAATATCCAAGCGCCATTTTTTATTATATAAAATAACAATTAATTAATTAAATGCCATCGTTTTTTAATTAATAAATCAATTAATTAATGTTTTAGCACAATTTTAAATGCTATTTAATTGAATTTTCAAACTTATCGATTTTTAGCATTTAAAATAAATTCAAAAAATGTTTGTTAGCGCCAAAATTTGAAGGTGGAAAAGTACAAACCTCATCGCCCTGGTCCCTGACTGAGGGACAGGAGCGATCTACCATTTTAGCCTGGATTCTTGTGCCTTTGACGTTTGAAACCATCATCTCCATGTTGAAGCTGGCATGTTTATAAGGAACTTCGAACTTGAGTGACTTGATTGTGTGAATGAGTGCCCTCTGTGACCATTGTCGCCCTGGTCCCTTGGTGAGGGACAGGAGCGAACTTTATGTTTTCTCCTTGGTCTTTGTTTCTATGATCACCAAATTTCATCACAAGGGAGAAACAACGTTAGATTTTCGTTCCATGCTTGTTTCACTTGCCTTTAACAAGGCATTTTAATACTTGAAGGATTATCGCCCTGGTCCCTTGGTGAGGGACAGGAGCGAACCTTGTGTTCTAGCCTCAATTTGCTATCTTTCAATCTTCGTTTCTTGTTCATTGCCTTCCAAACGATATCTTCGACCTTGTGTATCCTTGCCTTGACGTGACCTTGAAGGAAATGAGTGATTTAATGAAAATCGCCCTGGTCCCTGACTGAGGGACAGGAGCGATATAGCTTCCTTGTTCAAATTGATCACCCTTTGACGCTTAATTTCTTTGCATATCATCTTCTTAAGATATCTTTGATATTTTGTGACCTCGCATAACCTTGTCTTAGCATGATTTTTGAACGGATTGGCAAGTATAGTAAATATCGCCCTGGTCCCTGACTGAGGGACAGGAGCGAACTTCAATGTCTTAGGCTCATGCTTGCTTTCATCAACTTGCCATTGCTTTCATCGTGTAAAATGAAGTCCCTTGATCCCTCTTGGTCACTTGATATGCGATCAACTTTCAAAATCTAAGCCTTTGTGAAGGTTTCGCTCTGGTCCCTGCCTGAGGGACGGGAGCTATACTGAATTTCGCCCTGGTCCTTGACTGAAGGACAGGAGCGATCTTGGGCTTTTAGTGCAAAATCTTCATCATATTAACTTGTAATTGCCTTCAAAGTGCAAAACGATGTCTTTTACTCCCCTTCAAATATTCAAAATGTGAATGGCAACTTAAATTTGGCCTCATTTGAAAATTTCGCTCTGGTCCCTGCCTGAGGGACAGGAGCGAACTAGGATATTTGGTGTAATTCTTTCAATATTGGCGACCTTTGATACTTCGTTCTTCATTGAGACGCTTCAAAATGTCCTTGCCACCCTTCACCTTGACTTGGAGTGGTTTGAACTTGGAGGAAAGGCATCATAACTAACATATCGCCCTGGTCCCTGGCTGAGGGACAGGAGCGAATTTAGACTTGTAGGCTCCATCACACTTTGCCAGCTTCCAATTTTATCTTCAACGGTCTCGTTATGCATCCTTTCATTCATTCATGGCTTGGAATTCATTCAAACTTGGCAGGAAATTGACCTAAGGTAAAAATCGCTCTGGTCCCTGACTGAGGGACAGGAGCGCCTAGGCCAATATGGAGTTCATCAGGCGTCTTGCAATCTTCAATTTGTATTCAACGGGTCCATTTCATCCTCCTTTCTTGCCTTCAAACTTAAAACTTGCTTGCCTTTGCCTGAATTTTGCCTTATGAAGAATTTCGCTCTGGTCCCTGGGAGAGGGACGGGAGCTAACACTGAATTTCGCCCTGGTCCCTGGCTAAGGGACAGGAGCGATTTTGCAATTTTGGTCCATTTTCCTTCACGAAGGCACTTCAAGTTATATTCAACTGATGAAATGTATCCCCTTTGACCTCTTCAAATCGTCAAGCTGTTCAAATCCTGCAAGGACAAGGTGATGTTTGATTTTGAGCTCCGGTCCTTCACTGAGGGACAGGAGCGATTTTCACTCCTGGGACATTTCCGTGCTCATGAAATTCTTCAAATTATATTCAACGGAAAGATCACGCCTCCCTTTACTACTTCCAATTGAAAAATCATCTTGATCCTGCAGAGACAGTAAGATTTTTGAAAACGAGCTCCGGTCCTTCACTGAGGGACAGGAGCGATTTTGCTCCTACAGGCCAAAATATCATGATTTCGGGATTCTAATCACTTCACAAGGCAAAAACAAATCATTTCCAATGCCCGGGATCAAATATCAAAAAACTCAAAATTTGGTCAAAATTACTCATTTGGACAAAATTCACAATTTCATCATCAACACTTAGGCAAATTTGTTCAAAATTCCAATTAAAAATAGACCAACTCACTTAGCCTCTGGCGAATTCACTTTATTCAAAATTGCACCTTGCGAGAGGAAGCTCAAAAAAGCTCTCAAGACTGACTGGACTCCGGCCTGAAAACGTCAAAACGGGAACCCTAAGGCTTGACCCTAAATCCAGACAACTGACAAACTACCAAAACCCTAAAAAGCAGAGAAAAAGAACAAGCAAAACGAGCAAAAAGAGGGGGCCCCCATTTTAATGGGGCGATGTGTGAAATGGTCACAACACATCCCTATTTAGATCATTGGGATATTTCTCTAATTAGTAATTCCACTGCTTGGAATAATAATCCGCATTGCTCGCGCATCCTGTACACACATGTAATGTTTATTAGTGTGCAATTGTTCCACTAAACTTGATCTGATGATGCTATTAAGGTCTAAACTTGTCTGATAGTCATTAATTCTTGTTGAAACTTGAAATAGATCTATTTGTTTCACCAATATATGAACATCTTCAGGAACAAGGAATCAGATAAACCCCACTATTTTGCCTTGAGTCAACTGAGTCCTTTTCTGACTTCAGCTTCATCTCTAATAATTTTGGCAGAACAAAGATTGTCTTCACATTTCTTCTTAGGATTATAGAAATTTTGTCCACTGTCCATTTGTCTTTTTGCACAGAACATGTGTTTATTTTTTGAATTTGCATTTGTGTGCTTTCTAAAGGACTTTAATTTCTTTTATTAAAGAACATTAATTTCTTTTACTTTCACTGTAATCACTTTAAAGATACATTACTGAATCCAAATTGGATTCATGTACAAAACACCTATGGAATCAGGCAGGGTACACTTTTTTTAGGTGGATACAGATAGAGTCATCAACAAGCGTACCTGGGTGATTCCAACTTATACAAGGCATTTTGACAGCAATCCCAGTGGCAGATGAAAATTTCAATGCATTTTGTTTTAACTTTTTAGTTTTTTACCATAAAACATATGACCAAAATCCTAGATGACAATATTCTTCACTGCATTTTTGCAAGCAATAGAAAATGAGGAAGAAAGGGTCATTTGATCTAAACTCTAATAGAATGGTTAACCCCTTTTTAGATTGCACTTGTGTCACAAGCCAACAAAAAGTTTTGTTCAAGTTGCATTTGCACCATTTCTCCCACCCTTCTCCCTACTTGCCTTCGGAATATTCCAGACATGTTTAAATATTATCTATTTCCTTTCAGCCATTTGAATAGCTCCCAATCAGGATAATAGTCCAAACGTTGCATTCAAGTTTAGAGCTTTTTTTCCCCTTCTTTAATCAAACTTAGGCTATAGAATTATTTAAGTGCTAACTTTAACTGATTAAAATTTTATTAAATTTAATATCATTTATTAATATTACTAATCTTACAGTCATTTTTAATGATGTTTATTGTTTATTAAACTCAAATATATGTTAGTTGTATTAAATTATATTAATAAATACTCAATTGATTATTTGTTAAATTTAATATTTTATGGCATTCCTATCTATATCTATACAGTTCTGCTTTAATTATTTTTATATTTATTATTAACATTAATACTTAACATGTTTAAAAAATAAATTCAATATAGTATAACTTTATGTTAATACGGTATTAATATAGTAGTTAATAAATTTAATATAATATGGATTTATATTATTATGGAAAATATAGTAGTTTTTAGGTTGCAAATATGTATATATTTATGATTTTAATTTTTTATAGAACAGACGTACCCTGACTGCTCCAAAAAAAATTAAAAATTGCTATACCGGCATACCAAATCTACATACCAATACCCGTACCTGATTCCAATTCAGTACCTTAGCTTAAAAGTTTTAAGATTACTTAATTTACTCTTCGCTTTTCTCTTCTCTCTATGTCCACATCCAATCACTGAGTATAAACTATAAAGTGGTCATGCCTCCTCTCACTTACTCTCATTATCTCTTATGTTGGATATATACTCCTTAAATTGCTTTGAAGATAACTTACTGGCTTCGCCTCTTTTACAATGATTGGTTCATTAGTTGTAAGTTATAATATCATATCAATCACTAGTATAACAAGTGCAGGTAGCAAAACAAGTCAATGATCAGAAGCAAGGCATTTTCTCCCTCAAAGATCCCATATTCTTGCATCTAAAAATGAGAACGATATTGTAGAAGTCAAAATCTGCAATCCATTTTTTAAAAACTTTAACATCAATACACCATCGATTGGATCCAGATGAAAATTTGACCCAAAAATAGACAAAAACCTCTGCCAGCCATCCTGACCATCCAATGAACTTCCAAAACTTGATAAGGCCAAATCTTCATGTGCCACAGTAGTTTTAAAGTCATTGGAAAGCTTCCTTCCACAACTGTTGTAAAACTATGAGTTCCTCGATCTTGGATCACCTTCCCTTGCCTCAACTAGGCAACCCAAAAAGCTTGGCTATGCATGTGTACTTCTATCACCATGAAAAAAAGTACGCAAGGTTACTTCCATGCATTTGTATGTAATTTCAATATGAAACAACCAAGTCCAGCAGGCTAGGGTCTCATGGTAAGCTGTTGATATCACAATGATGTCAATTCAGATTTAAATCCTTTTAGGCATGCTCCCTATTGTCAGGTAGCTGCCATATGCAGCCATATAAATGATTGAGATGGGATGAAAGTCCTACGTGAGGTGAAATTTCACGGAACCAATACTCTCAGTCACAGCTCTTAAGTCTAAGGTCTCTACAAGTTTGATGATGTGATCTTCTATCTCCAAGCCACAGGTATAAGTGTTTTCCCTTTTTGATCCAAAGAAAAATTTGAAGTTTTAGACAACCTGGCTGTAGACGGCATAAAATGCCTATGGTTTTATTCGTTATCTGCCAATGTATTAATTAATTATATTAAGTGGGTTGTCGCTCTCAGTAGTCATGTGTCGATTGGTTGACGGTTGTGTTCCTCTCGGCAACCATCGGGTTCTTTAAATATGTTGTGTACCGCCAAGGAAGTAGTACGGTATAGTCGAATCTATTGTAATCCTTGGCCGGCCATCTCTAGTCTTCTTCTCTGTAATAATTGCATGTGCGAATAAATATATATTTTACTGCCGTGTCTGGTACGCATTGTCATGTACATTATTATTTCCTGCATTTAATTTACCAGTTGTAGCGGTAAACACTTTGGCGCCGTTGCCTTAAAAGAAATCGGGTCAGCCTTGAGTGGTTCATGCCTGTGGACCCCATTAAAGGTGAGAAGAGGCCATAGGGTGGTCAAGATCAAGTGATTAGGTGATCCGCCAACCCTCGGTCGGAGGGAGCACAGAGACGAGTAGGAGCCTGGAAGTACCTGGAGTGTTCGGCTAGAGGTGGACGTGTAGAGGACGCACACGTGTCTGAGAGTGCAAGGAAAGCATCGGAACGTAGCAGTCGGAACAGTCAACCCAGGTCCGACACACCTGGAAGTACTTGGACTGTTGGGGACACTAAAGGTGGACGTGTAGAGGACGCCTGCGTGGCCGAGAGTGCAGGGAAAGCACCGAAACATAGCGGTCGAAACAGTCCACCCATGTCCGGCACACAAGGCGAATACACACGTACCTTTCAAGTGAAAACAATGGTGAACACCTAGGAGAAGCAGAAACTGCCGAAGTTCACAGGGGATGGATCAGAGGATCCTGGACGACACTACAAAACATGTATAACCATTTGGGAGGCAAATGGCCAAGACAACCAGGATTACTGGTTGAAGGCATTCTCGGCCACCCTTCGAGGGATTGCAATTGATTGGTGTACAGACCTCGATGCCCAACACAAAACCAGATGGAATGATTTGAAGAAGGCGTTCCAGGAGGAATTCAAACTCTTGAGGGATGACGACGAGATCGTGACCGAAATCTATAATACCAAGCAAGGGAAAAATGAGAGTGTACGCGCTTACAACCATAGGCTCAAAGAACTATTGAACAAGATGGAGAACCAACCAGCCGACAGGTTGAAGAAGAGATGGTTCACTGAGAGATTGATACCCTCGCTGCGCAAGAAGACGAAAGTAGTGCCTCCGTCCTCGTACGTCGATGCTTACAATCGAGCGATGGACATCGAGAATGAAAACAAAACCTCCTCCCAAGGGAAGAGGAAGACCGACGACTACAAGAGCACCAAAGGTAGCAATGATGACGAATCCAAAACCGTACAAGCCCTTCGACGAGATATGTTGAGAATGATGAAAAAATTGAAGGTTGAGAAAGAACCAGCAAAGAAAGTAATGAACTATGGTGTACTGAGTGCAAAAGTGAGGGGCACACAAAAGGTAATTGTCCTAGAAATATGTTTTGTGAGATTTGCCAAGTGTTGGGGCATTCAATCAAGGAGTGCCCATACAATTTGGAGACGAGAAGTACGCAAGTACTCTTCACACAGGGAGAGTCTAGCCCACCAAAACCTCAAAATGTATCACCTAGCGGTAATGGAAATCAACGAGGGCGCAACCAAATACAATATGACTCCAGAGGACGTCCTATCATACAATGTCGACAACGTAGTGAATGGGGACACTTTGCGAGAGATTGCCAGAACAAGAAAGACAACGTACAATTATTGTGCAAATGGTGGGGACCAAGTGACCATGAAGACACTAACTGTCCAAAGCAAAAAGGGGTAAATATGTTGGACATCAAAGAGCCAGACAAGGAGGTACTCGCAATCACAAGGTTACAAAGCAAAAAAGCAATGTACCCCGATCCCAGTACGGAGAAGGAAAGACTCTAAGAGGCAAAGGCAGATGTTGAACAAGCGATGGCGGAGGAGCGAAGGGCCTCACATGATGCCACCAGTACCCCACCAAGGTCGGAGCACAAGAAAACTATCATAAAACAAATGTTGCAAGCGACCGTACCAATACAGGCATCTGACCTTCTACAGACAATGCCACAATTGAAAATGGCTCTCACAAATGTAGTTGGTAACAATACCATCGACCAGGAACACCGTCAAACGGCAACAAAACCATCTAGCACGGACCCTATGACGGCGACAGAATTACCTAGCGCGTCTGCCATAGACCCCATGTTGCTCACCGTAAGTATCAGTCGGAAGCCGACCGTAGTGGACATAGAGATAATGGGACCGAAGTTGACGAACACCATCATCGAGGGCGGCTCCAGAGTGAATGTATTGTCAAAGCAGACATGGAGGGGTCTGGGCAAACCAACTCTCTGGCCACCAACATTCCACCTTGTCAGTGTGGACCAACACGGTATCAAGCCCTTGGGAACACTCATGGCACAGAAGGTGGTTATCAGCACCCAACATTTCTTCCTTGACTTCGTAGTTCGTCGTCATTCCATTGGAGAGAAAGGCCTACGATGCTCTCCTCGGGAGGGGTTGGCTGATCATGGCGAAGGCAAATCATAACTAGAAGAAGAACACACTCTCCATCGAGAGTGAAGGGCGGAAATATGTGATTGACTTGAGGAACCAAGTGGTGAGTGAAGAACTGGCATCCTCCGATTCAGAGTCCGATGGTGGAGAGCTAGGTATGGCTGAAGGGAGGAAAAGCATGGAACCCAACGATGAAGGGGTGCTTGAGTTGGAAGATTGCTCGGAAGATGATGAGACGAGTAACCTGAATGGGTTATTTCACTGGCAGATGGAGAACTACGAAGTCTTTCACCCCGAGTGCAACATGCTACAGATCGGCGGAATCAAGGAAGTGCACGTGGGACCTCATGGGGGGCAAAGTCGTATTGGGGAACCCTATGGGGTTGAGGAAAGGATTGCACACGAGCTATGTACAAGAACTGTACAGAAGGGGGAATTAAATTTTAAGGAGCCATATGAGTTGAAATTGTACGCCATAGATATCCAGAGGGTTAGCTCATATGCATGTGACAAGTTGTCTAGATAGAGAAAGTGTTTGCACGAAGTATGGCCGTACGGGGTGGGTGAGAAATTGAGCAAGGATTGTAGGCGAGGAGAGGCAACTCTGGCCAAGAGAATTTCTTTAAAAGCAAGGTTACCACTGTACCACATCGTACGGAATTTACAGTGTGAAGGAGAATCCATACAAGGGTTGCAAGGTGTAGAGCAAACAGCACAAAGTAAGATATAGGGTTGGTACGGACACGTACGGAATTGGCAAGGCAAACAACCAATCATACGGAATCTGCACACCACCAAGTGGTTGGCGTACGGACTCGTATAGAGAAAAGGAACATTTGGCGGATCCATACGGACTAACCAAAACACAAAAAGGTCATCGTACAGAATTGTGTTGACCAATTATTGCCGAAGAAGATCATTCATACGGAGGCGACCGTCGTACAGACCCATACGGCAATTGCAGAGAACAAGAGCATCGTACGATTCCATAGGGAATTCCCAAAATATAGGAGGCCCATCGTACGGAGTTGAACAGTAGTGGCAGAGTCGAAAAGGAACACCGTATGGGAATTTAGATAGCCTTGAAAGAACATCGTACGGAGTTGAACAGAAGTGGCAGAGTCGAAAAGGAACACCGTATGGGAATTTAGATAGCCTTGAAAGAACATCGTACAAACCCATATGGAATTGGGGGAGCAGAAAATTATTGTCGTACGGATCTATACAGGAGGCACTCAGGTGTAAAAAGCAAGAAGAGTGTGATGTTCCCCAATAATTAATTCATGAAAATAAATATGACATAATATTAATTATTTTATATTAATATTTTAACCTGGATTAATATATATAATTAATATTGTTAACATATATTGTTAACGCGTAATGAATAAAGGTAGTTCATAAAACTAATTTGTGGATGAATAAAAAGGCATGGCATAAGTGATGAATCATGCCTGGGAAAAGAATTGCATTCTTGTGAGACAGGATACGAACCGGATCAAGCCTCCTTTCGTCAACTAATAACTGGCCTATTGGACGTGAGCCTGGAAGTGGAGTCGTGTTGGTATACGCCGTGGAGTGCCATAATGGCGTGAGACCCAGAGTGTATATACATATACCTTATCCTCGTGACGGGGTGTGATCTCCGAACACAGGGAAAGACGATACATTCAACTTGTATTACGTGGCTATGAGATCCGATATCGGGATATGATTCCTACCGCCGTGGGTATCGCAGACAACACGTAGTGAACCGGAAGGAATTCTAAACGCAGTACACCGTGACGGGGGTACAAACCAGTGCTTTTATTGACTACTCCGTGAAGGATAAGTTGGAACAAAGTTCGGAATGGATCAATGGATCGTTGGCGGTCGCAGGTGTCTTTTTCACGTTGCCTACCAATGAGCATACGAAGATTCTTCGAGTGGACCACAGCGCCGAGTTTGGCACCGCCAACACTGCGAATTAACAGGTGCATCATGAAATATTTATTCATACGATATTGAATGTTGTATAATGACTATTCAATAAATGCTATGTTTATCAATAAGCATGAAGGTTAATTTGGAACTGCACGGGTTATACTATTGAATGAAATTCATAGGCAATTCAATAATCAACCGGCTAAGTTAAATAATACATATCTATATAATCTGGACATATACATTTATTTGCAGTCAGTCCCTAGTAGGGAATTTTACAAAGAGTCTATATGCCAGAGGAGCCTATCCATACAACATCTACTGTACATGAGCAAGTTGTACGTGAGGAATGACTCAAGGCCACAAGTGAATAAAAGTTGAAAGTCGTACGTGGAAATGCCACTTGAGTCGTGGTTTAACACTGCAAAGTCTCGATTTTCTGACTTCATCAGCATTGTTTCTGGCGTCTTAAACAATCATGAAAATCATGTGCGCCAAGAAGTTCCATGTCGTTTTGAAGGTTGTAATTTGGTGTTGGCGCCGGAAGCACTACCCCTCAACCTTGCCCTGTACCACGACAAGGAGTGCGTCCTAGGCGTTGCCCTGGGACCTACGAGGAGCACTGCCCCTTGACCCCGCTGGGGGCACTGCCCCCAGACCCCCATTTGATTTGGTAGGTACACTACAAGTTGGGGTTGTCCAGTACAAGTCATTTCCTATACTCTTGTCATTAGTATTTTCAGATGTTACTTGATGTTTACTTCTCGTCTGGAAGACGACTTTTTCTTTTGGGGGGGACGATGTAGACGGCATAAAATGCCTATGGTTTTATTTGTTATCTACCAATGTATTAATTAATAATTTAATTATATTAAGTGGGTTGTCACTCTCGGTAGTTATGTGTCGGTTGGTTGACGGTTGTGTTCCTCTCAAAAAACGTCAGGTTCTTTAAATATGTTGTGTACCGCCAAGGAAGTAGTACGGTATAGTCGGATCTATTGTAATCCTTGGCCGGCCATCTCTGGTCTTCTTCTCTGTAATAATTGCATGTGCAAATAAAGATATATTTCACTGTCGTGTCTAGTATGCATTGTCATGTACATTATTATTTCTTGTATTTAATTTACCAGTTGTAGTGGTAAACACTGGCCAAAAAGAACAATTTAGGCCAGCTGCAACTCCCAGGTAACTTTTCATGGAATATATGCCTCTCAGTTGCACCTTCTTAGAATAAGCAGCTGATGGTCTGCGCTCCTCTTTCTAGCAGGAGGGATGCCCATTCCTTTTTTTCCAACCAAAAGAAGTTTGAATATGAGGCAACCTAAATATGGATGTATGACCTTTACTAGAAATCTCCATCGATGATGTTTTAAAAGATTGCTACACACAACTAGCATATTTTGCCAATACTAACTAATTTCACCCAAGGGTGAGTTTTCTCTTTCACACATCCAAAGCATCTCAAAAAATTGAAATTAATTCTCCACAATCAGTTTAGAACCAGCATCCATCAGTTTAGCCAGTGCTGAGTCATGTAGGGCAAACACTCTTGCTGGGTATGCAAAGATGAAACTATTGGACTTTTAATCACCTTTATAGTTGGTGCAATTTCATCCACATTTATGAGTATTCCTCAGAATACCAGGATTTCCTGATCTGCAACAGGTGCCTAGCTTGCTTCTGGAAAATTTATCCACAGTTGAGCTTTGAATTTTGGTTTCTTGATAAGCATGGGTTGTTATTTGACCCCTGCTTGCCAGCTCAAAATTTAAAATTAAAAAATGTGGAAATGTTCCAAATGGTTTTCAGTACGAAAAGATACTTCAAAGAGTCTTGCAACCCTCCTCTAACTCGTCATGGAACTTGCATATCTGTTTTTCCCAAATTTTAATTTCCACTCCATCCTACATGCCATCCTCCAGCAAATTTATGTCGCGTTATTTTGCCCACCAGAAGATTGTGTCTTTCTTACAGTTTATTCGTACACTGTTCTGGAAATATCTCATGTCCGTTCTTTGAACTTGAGCATCTTCAAAAGCATGGATTCTCGTTGTAGCCCTTGAGCCTTACCACCTCAAAATCAAAAAATACAGAAAAATATATACTACTGAAAGTTCTTCAAATTCAAAAATGCAATTTGCAGTGCTGCACAACCTTCCTCTAAAGCTAACCTGTTAATTTCATGTCTATTTTTACAAACACTAATGTTCACTTTCCACCCTTGACAACTTTGATGTATATGACTCTATTCTGCCCTCTTTGCCAATTGTGTTTACTGTTTTCCTTACTGTTTGAATAAAAAATGCAGATTTTTTTCATTCTTAGCATCCTATTTAGACTACAAAACTTAAATTGCAACAAAAGAGAAACCTCATTTTGTTTGATCTCCAGACGATGCCTCTAGAAGCCAACTTCATGTCTATTTTTACAAACACTAATGTCCACTTTGCACCCTTCACAACTTTGACGTATGTGACTCTATTCTGCCCTCTTCACCGATTGTGTTTACTGTTTTCCTTACTGTTTGAATAAAAAAATGTAGATTTTTTTCATTCTTAGCATCCTATTTAGACTGCAAAAATTAAATTGCAGCAAAAGAGATACCTCATTTTGTTTGATCTCCAGACAACACCTCTAGAAGCCTGTTTTATAGTCAAATGTGTGCAAATAATGACATACTCCAGAAATTGATAAATGCTTTATACTCTGTGTTATCTACATTTTTTTACATTGCAAAACTTTGAACTTTTCATGTTCCTTGGATCAATGTGCATCAAAAAGCCATTGCCTCAAAGTCACGTGTCACAAATCAAATCACAAAGTCTTGTTAATTGAATAATCTGTGCAAAATGATTAATGGATCTTAGTGGCAGAAATACACAATTTCCAATTCAATTTGACTGGTGCATCATTTTGTGGTATTTTTCGGCACCTTTGATCTTTCGCACTTCGTAGTTTCCAGCAGGTCACAAGTTGGTTTCCAAGTGCGGTTTCATTAAATTTCACCAAATTTTAAGCCACGGGCATTCGGGCAACAATGAGGATTCCTTCCTTTTTTCAGGAGTGTTACAACTTGTTACCTCCCTACATAGCCACTCCACAGAAATTCTAATGAAACTTTATGCTCTAAATTTTTGAAGAAATTTGAAGAATTTTTCTGAACTTTGTGTCAATTATTCTCCATTAATTGCAGGTTCTTCGTAAGTTGAACTAGTTTTTTCATATTTCTCTTAAACTTGTGGCTGTACAAGAAATGGAACAAAGACTTTGACGTCTAATTTTGTAGGATCTACAAGAATATTTCAGAACTTTGTGTCATTAATATTACTTTTTTATTACTTTATTACATTATTTGTAATGTGTAACTGATTCCTTAAATTTTTCTTGTCCATTGACAGAGAAAACTGTTAAACATTCTCTTTTTGGCTGATGTTGTATGCACAAGCCAGAGACTTTGTATCTTCGTAGTTGCTGCATATTATTTCTTCTTATTCCCTCCTTTCTTCTCACCTTTGTATAAAGAATCCTATGCAGTGTCTCGTATGAGCCTATCTAGGGTTTATAGTGTTCCTTGATTTTTATTTTCTTCATTTTGTACTTTTGGGTTAAAACTACGCAAAAACCCCATACTACAAGAGAGCTGCCCCTGTCAAATGCATAGGAAAATCGTCAGTTCAATAGCAATTTCTCCAACTGTCATGAATGTTTGTTGTTGTTCATTAAACAAGTCATGCTGATTTAAAAAAAATATCACAGAGACAAATCTGTTTACCAACATTCTAGAGAACATATATTTTATAGATTTTCTTGAATATCAAAATTGATTTTACCCTCGACTGATTGATTCTTCTATTTTCCTACCCGAACCAATTCAATATGATACTTGAATTTGTTTTCTTTAAATGCAAAACTTATTAACTGGAGAACAATATTCAACAAATTCTGACATATGCATGCATTCATTCACTCTCGATTGATCATTATTCTATTTGTAACTCTAAACTGACTCAAGTGGTAAAGAAAATTACAAAGAAAGAGTATCAAACTTAATGTGTCAAAGATTTCAATGTAATATGAATTGGGGCCATTTGTAAGAGCATGAACCAAGTTCAAGTCCTCCCTCGCTGCAGTTAGATTGGGTGGTGGCACATAACTCCAGCGGACATATGGTGAAGCAAGTTAGATACGTTGCAGTTACAGACTAACGATTAATAGGGTTGCCCATAACTTCAGCGGAGGTATAATGAGGAAGGTTAGATGTAGTGCGGTTGCCGTGTAGGGAATATGAGGTGCCTCTCTTCCTGACAAATGTCTGTAAACTTTGGATATGCTGAGGTAGAGATGTTATGATTATACAGCACATTCCTCTGTGACTCACGTTTTTAAATCTTGTTAACGCGATTTGAACTAAATCAACATCGTGTTAAAAGACTGTTCTTAACTCCACTCCAATATTAATTCATATCTTTATTTGAAAAATGCCCTGTGTCATAATTACAGCTATTTGACGATGTGAAATCAAATGAACAGAATAACTAACATTTCATTGAAGAAAATGAAAACAATAATCTAAACAGAAATTGATGTTGATGCTTATTACCTGGAGACTGAAACAGCTGCAACGCGCCTGGGTTGCGTGATGCCCACCCTTCCAGATTTAGTGAAGCCATGCCTGTGCATAATCTGTGAGAGCTGCGTAGTTTTGCCTGAACCGGTTTCTCCAATAATAACAACAATTGAATTGTGAGTAACGGCCTTCAATATTTCATTTTCGTATTCGTTGATCGGCAACTGGATTTTCTCCATTTTTCTCCGCTATTCACTTCTGATTTCGAAAACAACCCAATTTTGTTTTTTCTCCATATATGGGTATACACGAACTATATATATATGGGCAACTGGATTTTCTGCATTTTTCTAAGCTGTTCACTTCTGATTTCGAAAACAATCCAATCATGCTTTTCTTCTTTGTATACCTTCATTCCATTTTAATGTGCGATATTGAATTTAAAAATTATATGTCTAAGTTCTATTTGTTTTGAGTACTTGTAATAAAAACATTCGTCCCAATTTTTTTATTGTTTTTTTTATTTTGAATTATTGTTATTTTAAAATTATATTAGTATAATTATATTTATATATTAATAAAATAATTATAATATAATAATACAAAACAATGGGGTTAGGACACAATGAAACATAATCCATGAAGGTATAATCATTTTATTTGCTTTATTTCATGTTGTTTCATTGGTTGAAGCTTGAGTTCCTGTAGCTTTTATATCTTCATGATGGACTAACAAGTTGCAAGTCAACTTTTGAGGTGAAAACTTAAGTCGATAAATTTTTGGCGCCCACTGTGGGGCTCAGGCCTCCCACATCTCTTTCTAATATCCTGTCTAATTCTCGTAATAACTGAATGAATTAACGCATTTGTAAGCCAGCTTCATGCCTGTGTGAAATTTGATAGCGCTTTTACTACATAGATTAGTGTTTTTATCACTCAGGTTAGCGCTTTTACTTCATAGGTTAGCGCTTTTATCACTCAGGTTAGCGCTTATGTTTGTGAAATCACGCATTTATTACATAGGACAACGCTTTTACAACTCAAGTTAGCACTTTTGTTTTGCAAGGTAACGCTTATGCTTTGCAGGATAGCGCATTTACTGTAGCGTTTTCATTCTCATTATCTGCAAAATTTGAAATTTTATAATCTCTCAGCTAATAAATCTTTGCAGGTTCGACTGTCCAAGACTCAATTTTTGCAAACTACTGACTTGTGTGCATGCAGGGCTTTATTTTGAACAATTTTTTATGCATTTTCTCACTTAGTCTAACTAGGAGTTCTTTTAGAAAGTAAAAGATCATACATCTTTCATCTAGCTTAACTAAGGGGTGAATGAACAGCATGCAAACTTGCATTATGTGTTTTCAGTAAGGTAGTTGCACATAGATGATCTAAAGGTTAAAAAGAATCATTGTCTATCGTTTTGCTTTAAAGTAGTAGGTGAGTATGCTCTCACCCTAATACAGTGAACAAAAAGCTAGACCTGCTTTTATCTTATGTGTTACCTTTAGAGGGTCTGCCTTCTCGAGCTACCTTGAGGGGGCCAATGGAACGACCCAAGTGGAAACGGGCTAATACCGAGTCCTTCTGATCCACTTTAAAAAAATCATGTCTATGACGAAAGTCATGGGAAACATGTGTCGATTAGTTCATACCGACACTATGTTTCCCCATAAACCCTATAGAGTGCAACCTCTATAGGTTGGTAACCTTTTGTATTTACAAAGTGTAAAGTGTCACATGTATGGCCACATGACCGGAAGTCCTTACTAAAAACCATCTTGTCTAATTGCCAAAATCCTTCTAATTGTTGGCGCAGGAGGTCAAACCTCTGAAGCGACTTACACACATACAGTTCTTAGTAGAGATATGTAGTTTGTCATGGGGATTTTGCATGAAAACTGGTGCTTGGTTGCCCTAGAGAAGTGAGTGTCGAGGGTGGAGCCAATGGGGTCAAGCACCTAGATATCTACTTTGAATAGCATAGCCTCAGGGGAAACCCCATGTGAGATTAAACAATTATTGTCTCGCCCTACCATAGGACTTGTGCTTTCTTGTGCACTTTGATTTTCCAAACATTGTGTCTTTGGTGTCTGCAAAATGTTCTCAAAATGGTCAGAAACTTGAAAAATCATCATCTTGAAACGAGTCAAAAATCTGACAACTTGCTGGTAAATTGAGAATTTCAATCAAAACAGTGAGAATCACGCTTTTGCAACGCAAAGTAGTGCTTTTACTCAACAACACAACGCATTTGAGTCATAGGATCATGCATTTGTTAAATGAGGCAACACTTTTGCAACATAAACAACGCACTCACACCCTAGGTTCACACTTTTACAGCTACAGAGCAGCGCTTTCACTCAACAGAACAACGCATTTATTGCACACGACAATGCTTTTATTCAACAGGATAGCACATTTGTTCTAGTGCATCTGTAATAGTGAGCATTTCCCCATATCAGAGCAAAATTTCAACATCAATTTCAGATACCCTTTTTCAAGGAAATTCATTTTCAACTATCACAGATTTTCAAACTAGTCAAATAATCAGGTTTATCAATTAAATAGGTCATTTCCAAAGGTTTTTATAAGCATAAACATTCAACAATTTATTGATTCAACCATCTCAAGTGCAAAATCATCATCATCATTAGTTTCTTATTAGGATACATCAAATCCTTTATCATGAAACTAGATCATATCAACCTTTGTTCATTATCTTGGATATGTCATTCCTATTTGGACCTAGGTTATATCAAAATCAAAATTACACTCACTTTGGAATCAAACAACTTGAAAATCATTATATGCTTATATGACTTTTAGATATCGCCTCAAGAAAAGAAAACCAAGTTGGAAGGCTATCTTGAAGAAGAGGAGATTCTTATACATCAATCGCAAACTCTTGTTAAAACATAGAACATTCCTACACCATTTTCGTAACTATCTACGTGGTTACGAAATAGACTTTGACAAAGAAACTTTGCAAGGACGTGCTTTTCAACAAAGAGACGCCTTATCTCAACGCACTAATAGGGGTGGTAAAATCAATTTAGCTTATCTTCCTAAACCAGTGATCACCTATTGAGTTGCATCTAGAAAATCAAAACTTGCGAAGTTTAAAATCAATCATATGCCAGTTTGGACTAGAGCTCAACACAAGCAATTGAGAAGACAACAAAAACAAATGGAAGAAGAAAATTCAATGTTTCAACCATTTGGATACATAGATGTTGATGAAGAAGCAGACAATAATACCATTAGAGACCTTGAACAAGATTCCAGATTTGACAAACTAATGGAAAAATTCTTGAAAAAATAAAAACAAAAGTATACCCTAATGTTGGCAAATTTAGGAGCAAAATTGCCACAAGGTTTTAACATGGAAAGTTTGAAACAAGATGCAGAAACAAGTCATAATCAAAACACTGATGATCCCAATGATGATGACGTAAACCAAGTAAACCATGAAGAAACAAGAGGAGATAGAACAAGGAGAGACCACGATGATACAAGGAACCAATATGAAACAAGAAGGGAGCGAAGTGATAGAAGAACTTATGAGGATGCAAGGAGAACCCATGTTGACAATCCTCTATTAACTCTCACTCAACAAATGCAAACTTTGCAACAACAAATACAGGATATTCAGAATGGAACGAGTTCCAAGAAATATTCATTGGAGGGCATTTGTCCATATCCTTTTGACAATAATTTAAACATGACACCATTCACACAACATTGTGAAATCCTGAAATACGATAAATATGATGGAAAATCTTACCCTCAAAATCATATTAGGGAATTTTGCACTATGAGTATGGATTTTGCACACAATGAAACTTACCTGATGCGTCTATTTCCTAAAAGTTTAAGTGGGCAATAAATGAAATGGTTCTCAAGATTGCCATCTGGGATTAAATTTTTTGAAGAACTTGTGAACAGATTCATCTCACAATACTCCTAAAACATAAGAAATGAGATAACAATGATAGACCTATGCAATATCAAACAAAAGAATGGTGAACCTTTCATGGTCTTTTTACAGTGATGGAGATGATTGTTTAATAGGTATCCAAGAGATGTACCAGATCAAGAGAAAATGGACATATTCATTGACAATCTTACCAGTGAAATGAGTTATAGACTCAAGTTGCAATGTCCTCCTACTTTTTTGAAAATGATTGAAAATGGTCTTAAGATAGAAGATGCAATGGTAAAGAAGGGAGATTTAAAACTCTACAACAATTCCTATAACAACAGTCACAATAACAATGACAAACCTAAATTCTGGTCAAAGAATCGAAACATTACCAATGGAGGAAATGATGATAACAATGGTGCTAAACAACAACCAATCTTTAACTTATCAAGTCAAGCACCAAACAACAACAATCAGGAGAACAGTAAACCCAAGTCTATCTTCTCCAATCCCTGCAGGAAATTCACAAACATTGGGGAACCATTGGAATCGGCTTTAAAGACTCTCCTTGCGAATAAATTGATTACCTTCCCAGAAGCAAGAAATTATGAGCCTCAAATCAAACCGAGTTGTTGGAACAACAATCATTTTTGCAACTATCATCGAAACAAAAGACATCAAACCAATGATTGTCAAAGATTAAAGCACCTTATTCAAGACTTAATTGATAATGGAAATAGTACAGTGGATGGTCATAAGATGAATGAATCACATCTAGCATTCAAGACTCCACTCCCAAATTATGAAAAAGGTGAACAATCCAACCCAAAGGATGACAAGGGCAAAGCCAAGGTAAACTATACTTACACATATGATGATGTGGTAAATGTCATCATTGTCAAAGACAAAACATCTTCAGAACCTATTAACGCCATTACTAGAAGCAAAGCAAAGGTTACATTTCCGGGTACAACAAATGAATAAACATCCACTTCGAGACAATACAACTTAGTGGAACAATTACAAAAGATACCTGCCCAAATATCAATTTTGGAGATCATAAAAGTTTCGCCTATGCATAAGGAAACATTGGAGAGAGCTCTAGCAGAAACAACGGTCTCAAAAGACCTGGATGTGGATCAATTTCAAAACATGGTTGGACACCTCATAGCTCCTCATTATTTTTATTTTTTTTTAAAATGATGACGCATCCTTACAACACTATCACAATCCTCCCCTACATATCGAAGTCATCATTCATACAACTTATGTCAAACGCATACTCATAGATGGTGGAGTTGGCTTGAATATTTGTGCATTAAATTTAATAAGGGCTTTGGGATATTCAGAGAATGCAGTGGATCCGGAGAAGAAAATAACCATCAAGGCCTATGATGAGGAAGAGCATTCTTCTAAAGGGACTATGGTGTTGCCAATCAAAATAGGACCAGTAGAAAGATATACACTGTGCCAGGTTCTAGATTTGAATCTATCTTATAATATTCTTTTGGGAAGACCATGGATTCATGGTATGCAAGCAGTTCCTTCTACATACTATCAGTGTGTTAAGTTTCCTCATAATGGATAAGGAATCACTATATTAGCAGACTCCAGCCAATATTGCAATAATCTAAAACCAATGCAAGATGCAAGGGTTCCACATAATATAGAAGCAGTCTATCCCACCAAGGAAACTCAAGAAATATTACGACAGGACTTTGAGATAAAGCTCAAATTAAATGATGAAGGAATGGGAAAGTACTCTTTGCATAACTTACCACTTTCACCTAAAAAATATGGAAAATCTATAAATGCTCAACCACAGATCCAACAAAAATCAATTGAAATGTTTAATGGAGCATTTGTTAGAGCTAGAACACTTTTAGAGGAAATTGAAGACAAGGATATTCTTAGCTGGTTGTACAAAGACGAAAACGGGACTATAGCAATAGCTACATAAGTCATTATTCCCATAGAGAAATATGGCAATGGTTATAAAATCATGAAAAGGATGGGATATGAAGGAAAAGGACCAATTGGTAAGCGTCGAGAAGGTATTTCATAACCCATTTGTCCTCACACACAATCTAAGAAAGATAAATCAGGACTTGGGTATTCTAAATCAAAACAAAAGTAACACAATTATCAACACCCAAAATGGAGAAAGAAAGTGATTCTTAAAGAAGAACTATGGCAAGAAAGGCTACATGAAGCAGCAGAAACAAGAAGAATACGAGAGACAACAGGAAGAGCTTGCTATCAAAAGAGAAGAAGAATCTTACAAACAAGTCCAAAGAATACAAGCAAGCCTGGAACCTGAACAAGATATTCCAAAAATAGTAAAAGAACAGATGGAAAAAATTAAAGAACTATTCTCACCATATAACATTCGTGTCAGATATAGTGGAGTGATTCTAGACAATGATTCAGAGACATATTCAAATGAATATGAATGGGGTCCAGATCCATTATCTGATGCATCAAGTGAAGAGAATGATGAGGAACAAACTGTTGTTACAAGTGAAGACACACTTTCCATAAAACAGAGAAGAGTGATGGAAAGAAGGCAAGAAGAAATTGGGATCCAAAGAAAAGAGGCATATGCAAGACAACAAAGAAAAGAGAATGGGAAGAATCAATAAATGACAACATAGGGAACACAAACAGTCACTAATTAATCATCAGAAGATCAACAGAATATCAAATTTATATCAAATACTGAACAAGAAACACCAAGATATGAAAGAACTCTAGAAGAACTAATAGAAAGTCAAGCAGGAATGACTATTAGTTCAGAAGAAGCTGATTTCGAGAGAAGGCAGAAGCTAGCAAAGAAAACAATGACATAATCCTCTATGCCATGTGCACAAGTATGTCAACTTCAGGCCACAAATGAATCTAATGAAATTGACCCAAAGGGAACCTGCAGTACGTCAGATGATGAGTCACTTGAGAGCGAATCGTAAAATACCCATCCTGACTTCATTAGAGCTAATTGGAGAGCACTTGGGAGAGATTATCTTCAAGAGAGTTCTATCTATGACATCACCTACTCAACACCAAATTATAACTATTATGTCATAAATATTGAAATACCCAACGATGATGAAGACTGTGACCTACCTATGCTTCATCCAGAACTGATTGACTAGGAAAACACTGAAAATCCTGAATTTGATATCTTTTCCAATGATCATGCCTTAGCCATATATATTAACGCCATTGAACCAATCACACCTAAGATATCTTTCACCGGTGAATCAAGTAACACTTCTTGCAGTCAGGAGGGTGCCAAACTGTCCAGTTGCAAAATTGAAATAAAACAAGGAAAAAGACTTAGTGTTAAACACCATTTCATGGCAACACTACATCAGTCAAGAGGAAAAATAAAGGGCGTATTTGATGGTGAAAACCTCCTTGAGGCACCAAAAGATGGAAGGTTTGACACCCTCCCTGCATATTTTTCAGGAGAGATTTGCTATACTGATAGAGCTGACATAAGCAATAAACATTGGCACACCAAAGGATCTCAAGGTCCTTCATATTGTTGCATCATTATCAGATGAAGAAAAGAAAGACTACATAGAATTCTTCAAACAAAGGCAAATAAATTTTTCTTGGTCCTATGTAGACATGCCAGGACTTGATCCAAATCTTATCATGCACCATCTCAATGTAGAACCAAAAGCAAAACTAGTTAAACAAAAGCTACGGAAGATGCAACCACATATCACTCTCCTTGTCAAAATGGAGCTAAAGAAACTATTAGATGTGGGTTTCATAAGACATGTTCCTTATCCAGAGTGGGTTTCAAGCATTGTACCAGTGTCAAAACTAGGTAAAAGCATAAGAGTTTGCACCGACTTCATAGATTTGAATAAAGAATGTCCTAAAGATGATTTCCCACTACCAAACATTGATATAATTATAGATTTATCAGCAGGTCATGAGATATTTTCCTTAATGGATGGATTCTCGAGGTACAATCAAATAAAAATCGCCCCTCAAGATCACAAAAAGACAAAATTCACTTGTGCATGGGGTACTTACTATTGGAATGTCATGCCATTTGGGCTTAAAAATGCAGGAGCAACTTATCAGAGAGCCATGACAACAATTTTCCATGACATGATGCATACATTAATGGAAGATTGTGTGGATGACATACCTGCAAAATCTCATACAAGGAAGGAACACTTGAAGATCTTGGCAAGATCTTTGACAGGCTTGAACATTATCAGTTAAGATTAAACCCAAAGAAATGTGCATTTGGAGTTACCTCAGAAAAAATCCTTGGACATGTTATATCAGTGTGTGGAATTGAAGTAGGCCCTGAAAAAGTCAAAGCTATCATGGAGATGGAGTCACCTAAGAACATAATCCAGTTGTGTTCTCTACAAGGGAGATTGCAGTCAATCAAAAGATTCATTTCTCAGCTAGCAGATAGATGGAATCCCTTCACTCACTTATTACATAAGAATGTTTCATTCAAATGGGATCATAAATGTGAGGAATCTTTCATGCAAATCAAGGAATATCTAGTGAATCCTCCGGTACTGGTATCACCAATCAAAGGGAAACCATTGTTGCTGTACATCTTAGCGACAAATGTATCACTAGGAGCTCTTTTAGCACAACATGATGAAGAAGGAAAAGAAAGAGCAGTATATTACATCAGCAGATCACTTGTAGGCTATGAATTGAACTACACATCAATTGAGAAGACATGTTTAGCAATTGTATTTGCAGCTCAAAAATTGCGACATTATATGTTGACTCATTCTGTGAAATTGATAGCAAAAATAGATCCATTGAATTATTTGCTAAGCAAACCAACATTGACAGGTAGATTGGCCAAATGGGTTTTGATACTAAGTGAGTTTGATATAGAATATGTTGATCGGAAAGCTATCAAAGGACAAGTAATTGTTGATCAATTGGCTGAAGTACCCCTGCAAGATGATACACCATTGCATATTGAATTTCCCGATGTAGACATTCTAACAGTTAGCACAAATTTTTGGGAGTTATACTTTGATGGCTCTTATAGACAACATAGATTAGGTGCAAGAATCTTGTTTATAACACCTCAAGGCCACACAATTCCAAAATCATATAGACTACGATTCCCATGTGCAAACAAAATGGTCATTGAATGGAACATCAAGGAATTACATGTTTGTGGAGATTCACAACTCATAATCAACTAGATAAACGATGATTATAAAACCAAGGATGACAAGTTGATGCCCTATAAAAAGTTAGTTGAAGAGTTTAAAGAGAACTTTGAAGAAATATCATTCACTTAGATCCCAAGGAATGAGAATAAAGCAGCAGATGCAATGGATACAATAACATCTCTTTTGCAGAACCAAGAGAATTAACAATGTTACGAATTCCTGGTGGAAGATATCTTGCATCCTACTATTGAATCTCAAGGCACCCACATGATTTGCCACATATCTAGAACTGATCAATCCTTATATAACCAAACTTATCGATACCTGAAGGAGAATATCCTTCCCCTAGACCTATCCCGCAATCATAAAATAAATTTCATCCGCCATTCATCTTGCTATACTATCATTGCTGATACTTTTTATAGATGAGGTCTAGATAGCACTCTACTAAGGTGTCTCAAATAGGAGGAATCTAAGAAAGTTCTCAACGAAGTCCACGAATGTCTTTGTGGCATGCACTCAAGTGGCTTAACGTTGGATAAGAAACTTATTCGATTGGGTTATTATTTGCCTACTATGGAGAGAAATTCATTTATATATGCCAAGAAATGTAAACAATGTCAAATTCATGGGAATCTCATCCATGCACCAGCCCAAGAACTGCATCATATGGCAGGATCATGGTCGTTCTCTTAATGGGGACTTGACCTAGTGGGTAAGATAAATCCTTCATCTTCTAATTGACATAAGTTTATTTTGACTACTACTAAGTATTTCACTAAATGGATTGAAGCAGTGTCTTTGACAAAGGTGACAAGAAAGCAAATATCATCATTTATCTTGAACTACATAATCTATCGCTATGGAGTCCCTATGACCATCATCACTGGTAATGGAAGGCCATTTAAGAATCAGGACGTGAAAGAACTATGTGAGAGATTCCATATCCAACATAGGTTCTCAACACCATATTATCCATAGGGAAATGGTCAAGTTGAGGCATCAAACAAAACAATCTTAAAGATCTTGAAGAAAACAATCAATAAAGTTGGTAGAGATTGGCATGTTCAGCTAAATCCTGCTCTATGGGCATACCAAACTAGCATTCATACACCAATGGGGGAAACTCCATATTGCCTTGTGTATGGATCAGAAGCAATATTTCTAGTAGAAGTAGAGATACCTTCTCTACGGGTGTCCTTGAAAGGTCTTATCCCAGGGGAAGAACAATGAGTCTCTAGGCTTCAAGAACTTGAGTTGATTCAGGAACGTCACCAAAATGCTTCAGATCACTTAAAACCATACCAACAAAGAATGGAAAGAAGCTACAACCACAGAGAAGCCATGAATTTTTCAGATTGGATATCTAGTCCTTAGAGAAAATCCACGCAATCAACAAGATCGAGAAAAGAAAGGCAAATTTGAGCCAAACTGGTTGGGTCCCTTTGTCGTTGTAGCAGCATATGGTTCAGGAGCATACAAATTATCTACACCAGAAGGTGATTGGTTCGATAAGCCTATCAATACTATGCATTTGAATAAATTCTATGCTTAAAAGTATCAGCAGAAAATACCAAAAATAGTGGAAAACAAAAAAAAGTCTAAAAATCAGAAAAGAAACAAAATCCGTAAAAAGCATAAAATAAATAAATAAATATATGAAAAATGCAATAAATTTAGATGGTGAAAACTTGGTAAAAAAGTGCTATCTGAAAGTAGGTTCTTCCATCTATGAGATTGCTTTTTTCATCTATCCATCCTATCTCATCTATCCATCCTATCACATCTATCTATCCTAGCATATCCATTTCATCTATCGCATCCATTGCCTTGAACCATTAGCAGGAAATTTGCAGCTTATCAACAGTTATTAATCTTTGACATAATTAGCGTAGTCATTGTCTTGGATTTTATCAGAGTCAATCATGTCTGCATCGCATCCCACCATGGTTTGGATTATCCTTTGTATATCCATCATAAAGTTTGTTTCTTTTGGGGGCAAAATCCTATGAACTTTGCTAAGGACATCTTTTAAAGCTTCGAAAAAATCCAAAAACATTCAAAAACTTAGAAAAACCAATAACACCTAGGGTTTTGAAACATACGACAAGCAACAAGGCAACAAAGATCAAGACATTTGTAACAATTGAATCATGAAACTCAGAATACAAAGATTCAACCAACAAGTAATGAAGGATTATCAATGATCATTCATCAAGATGATTTATCAATTAATGACTATGAGAACATATGTGCGACATACATGATTCAATGTTTATATCTTGATTTTTGCTAATCATGTACCCTATGCAACTCGATGATGTCTATGACTAGAGGAGCTATGATAGGGCATGATTATTTTCTTTGTTTGTTGTCTGCGGTTTATCTCTTAGTAAGGTATGTACTCATCTAAAGATATGATCGACAAAAGATCATGGAGGACGTACTGATTCATGCATGAAAGGAGATAATCCTTGTCTGTTATGCAAGAAATACTCAGGTCAACTTGGTTCATCATATCAAGTTTCTTGTATTAACTTGCTATATCAAAGTCCATGTAAGAAGTACTCAAGTCAACTTGAATCATTATGTCAAGTTGCTTGTATTTTCTTACAACAATTTAAAAGTTCAATGATGAAATCAAGCACTGTTACAAGAAAGCATGTGAGGAATGGTAGTATTATTTAAGTTAGGTCACTTTAGATTAGTGTCATTGTCAGTTGCATTATAAGCATTTCATCCCATTTCATTTGAGGTCAATGGTTAGAATAAAGATTGAGTATATTTGAACAAACAAAAATGATTTGCACTAATCATATTAAGTTGCATTAGGTTGCATTAAATTATTTAGGTTTATTTCATCTTTTAATAATTAGATGTGCATGTTATCATAATCATCACATCGTTCATCATTCATCATTAATTAGTTGCATTCATTTTATTTGCATTAGGATTGCATTAGTTTGAACAGAGTGCAATTTTCATTGATCATATCATTATTAGTTGCATTAGGTTCATTTATCATTTTCATATTTAGTTATCATTAGTTCCTTCATAATCATTTATCCATTGGGTTCATTTAATTGCATTTTTGCATTTAGATTCATTAACTATACTATTACATCATTATTATTAATATCTCATCATTTAATCATTATAGGCATTTACATTATCATCTATAAACATCATATTGTACCCAAATCATCAAATTAGGATCAAATGCATCTCATTAGTATCATTTCATCATCATATGCATGCACATCATGGAATAGAAATAAACATCCATTGCATAAGTCATCATTACAATCATTTTTCATATAGATCATTACATTTAATCATTTAAGTTAAGCATCATAGAATCATTTTCATATGCATATAGATCATGCAAATCATAGAAACATCATCATCATATAGAGCATATAATCATAGTTAGTTCATCATTTCATAAAGATCATCATCATATCATAGAGGCATATAGATCAGTATACCATCATACAACATAAAGAAAGGAAAAGATAATCATAGCATCATCCATGTAATCAATGCATATAGGTCATCATCATCATAGTAGCATGCATAATAAATCATGAATCAAAGCATCATATAAAGTCCACGTCCGCATATCATCATAAACATAAAAAATTTCAAGTATACAATGATATCATAAAGAAATAATCAATAAAATACAATGTCCCATGATACAAATCAAGTCTCAAATCAAGGGTGTCCAGTGCCACTATCGCTCGAATCTGTCCGTCTTTATGGAGGTGGACAAGAAGGCCCACTAGATGGTCCTGCTCCTCGATCCCTGTCTCTCTAAGGAGGCCACATAATCCCACCACTGCTGCTATCCATCCTAGCTGTGGTTGCATAGCTACCTTCTCTTTGGCTCTCTGAGACTAGATCCTCATATAAACTTCACCAATGCGTAGTCTCTTTCCTAGCTCGGAATAATACTCTGATAGTATCGACTGAGAATATTCCAGAACCAACCTCCTGTATATGATCAAGTGTATCCTGTACATCTCGGTATCTCCTCATTGCTCTATCTCTCTCAAGGGTGAGAGCCTGTATCTACACTCTTAGCTAATAAATCTGCACTCTGAGATCATCCATGGTCTCCTACTGAGGCACATCCTATTGAGGTGCATCTTGCATAGCCTCATCACCAGCCCTCACTCATGCCTCTCCACTAGCTGGATTCTGAACCTGTGTGGATCTCATGACCCATTGATGAGTAAGTGGCACATGATCCTCTGAATCCTCACCCTCATCCCAGCCTCCCTGTGCTGCTATAACCCCAGGATCTGGACGGATCTGATGAAAATCAATCTCCCTCCCCTGGCCTCTGTCCAATCCACTGCCTCTACCCAATCCAAGAGAAGGTAGTCCTCTCGCTGATCCAATCTTGTCACTGCCTCGACCTGTATCCCTCCCTGCATCCCTCCCAAACTGATTTTCATCTCTACCTACCATAGGAAGTGGTCTCCCTATCCTTCCGATCTGACCAATCTCTCCAAAAGGTCCTCCTCGGACTCTAGCCCTGCCTCCTCTTCATCCTCACCTCCCTCTGCGACCATCACCACCCTCGTCCCCATCATCTCCCCCAGCCTCCCGTGCAACTTTGACCTCTCACCTCCATCTCCACCTCCTCACAATGGGATCATCAGAATCTGAATCCTCACCTCTTGAGCTAGGAGGAGGGTTTGCAAGATCAATAATGCAAAGAAATGGATGAGTAAGAAGATATTGCGCATAATCCGTTGTGATACCTGCATCTAGAACATGAGGTCTCAAATCACAATTAACAATAGGAACAACTAAAAACTCTGCATATGCTACATCAAAAGATAAGGAAGGACCCCAATCTTGCCTATCCTTGTATGCTCACGCATACATGACCACACCATAAGGCATATGTTGAATATAGTCGAACTGTTTCAAAATCTGACCAAATAACTGTCTCTCAATGATGAAAGGAGTATGATTGATCAAATATCTTCTCTTCAATATCAATGGTAACACACGAGCATCCTCTAACCAAGGCTCACAATGTATGTATGGTCACCAAATAACTGTATCCAAAGAATCAAGAACTCATCTTGAATACTCTAGCTTACCCAGCTTAGGCTGAGTAATGATACCTCTATACAAGTAAACAAAAGGTTGATCATCTCCTCTAACCCTGTCATGAACTGGTCATGTGACAACAATGTGCTCCCAACACCAGATCTGGAGGAGTGTACACCTAGTAGACACACTAGCCCTGCCATCATACACAACCTAATGTAAATCATGATAAAGATGCGCGAACATGCAAATACCCCAAGCATATTGAGTACGGTGCTCCATCATACTCTAAAGAATGTCGCCACATCCAACAACAAACCCCCATGATCTCCTATCTAGGCAAATGAATCCACCAATCAAACATGTGAGTATAATTGGGAGAGTCTCATAATGCATAATCATATCCTCCCATCTGATCTCCCCACCATCAATGCTCTCATCTCCAAAAATCGTTGTGCAGGCCTCAATACCTCCTAAATCTTGGTAGTCATACTGGACAAGCTCTCCAGTAACAGGGATATGTAAGATCCTATACACATCCTCGAGCGTAACACTGATCTCACCAGTGGGTAGGTGAAACGTGTTATGCTCACTATGCCATCTCTCGACTAATGTTGTCAAAAGACCCCTGTTATGCGTAATATCTGGCATATACAAAAGGTGACGTAGACCACAAGAATCAATATGTCTAATCTCATCCTGATCAACTCTGAAACCAAGTGGTGCATCGTTGGGAATTTCTCCCGACACTGGAGAACATCAAGTTTCTCTTGTTTAATCAGACAAGTTTGTCTATCAATCATCTATCCTCTCAATCAAACATTTCAAGCAAATATTATCTATCAAGCAAATCATGCTATCAATCAAATGATCAACATATCAAGCTCTTCATCAGAGACTACATCGGTCTCTTAGAGCTCCTATCAAACCATTAATTAATAAACAACTAGCTATCCCATCAAATCAAAACATCTATCAAGAAATCTATCTATCAAGGCAAATATCAATCTATCAAAATGGAACATCAAAACATTTAATCAAATCCATCATAACGAACTTATACATTGCATCAATCACAAAAGTTTTTTTTTTTTTCAACAAAAGTGTTGTCGAACTAAACATATGCATAGGCATTAAATTAGTAAAAGCGCTAACCCACATGACAAAAGCACTAACCTACCATGCGAAAGCATGAAGTCAGGTATAAGCGCTAACTCACAATGCGTATGCGCAACCAAAACATGCAAAAGTGTTGACCAAGAAAATGTGCTAACTAAGATAACATATGTGTGGACACATCAAGTAAATGCACTAACTGTTGGAATCCAATAACACTGAGAGGGGGGGGGGGTGAATTAGTATTCTACCAAAATGATCAAGTTTAACCTTATTAAAACATGCATTCATCAACCAGTAAACTGGTACATATATAAATGAAAGAAGTAAATCAACCAATAAACCAATCACACAAATGAATACCATAACACAGAGAATTATACGTGGAAAACCTCAAAGAGGAAAAACCACGATGGGATTTGTGACCCACAATATCAATCCACTGGCCATATGAAAAGATATTACAAAATATGGGGGCTTGCACATGCAGGAAGGCTTATAGCCTAGAGCACACTGCTCATCACAAAAGGAGTCTCACCGAATACATACAAATCTAGACAACAATCTGAAATAATGAATGAACTACAATGATAACATCTCCTATGCCTGAATATAGTTCCGGTTAAGCTCTATCTATTCTGGTTCTGATACCCTAAACCCTTACCGAAATAACCTCTTACATAATCAACATTCCTTGCATTAAAATTATCTCTCTCTCACTCATATTACATTACATCATCACATCACCTGTCACAAAATGATCTAATCAACTGATCTATATACCCTTACAATCCTTTATGCCTTATGTCAGCTTACATAGATAATTACAAAATGAATATACATGTGGGCTTAATTACTGATGCTCTGCAAAAAGGATTAGAAAATTTGTTTGATGGCAACACACACAAGAGCACAAGAAACAAACGTTAGTGTTAGCAACAAAAGATTATCCTAAACAGGCATATCAAGAGAGATATTAAGCATGAAATAGAAAGCATATAAACATAGAATAAAATAGCTAATCAAGATGCTCATAGTTGCTCCTCCCTTGTTCCTCTCCTCTCCAAGTCCCAAATGAGTGTAGCTCTCAGCTTTTAGCACTAGCCATGGATGCCATATGGAGATTTAAGATGGTTGAATATGATAAGCAAATGCTATGCAAGTGTAGATAGTGATGCTATGAGAAAGCTCTATGCTAATGCCAGTATAACAACAATACTCTAATGCTTCTTTTTTGCTTGAGGAGAAGGGTTCTATTTATAGAAGAAATGGGGAAATGAAGGGTTAAGATTGAGTAATCTTAACAAGGGTTAGGATTGAAAGATATTCAATCCATGTGAGACTTTCAACCCAATCCCATGTTGACAAGTGTCATCATGAGGAGGCTTGAGAGGAGAGATAAGGAGCATTAAATGCTTGAAGGGACATGATGGTTACCCTAGTCAAAGAAATAAATGCTTTGAAGAGACACATGGGTTACATGAGGGTTAAGTTAGGGGTTAAAGTCCTTAACCATGGGTGCAAGTGGAATTAACCATTAATGGTCATGTAAGAGCCATAAGTGGTTTGGAAGACTTTAGAGGTTAATTTGTTGAACACACAAAGTATTAATTGCTTTTCAAAGACTTTGGAGTCTTTGAGAAGTGACTCCAATTTGCTTAGGAATGTGACAATATTTAGGGGATGGATTAGGTTAATTAGGAAAGGTTTAGAAGAATCTAGAAGGGGTTTAGGCATGCAAGTGGATTTTGTAGGAAAATGCAAGTGGGAGAAATTTTGGTATTTTCAATTAAAATAAAATCATTTATTTCAATTAAATGGTGTAATTTGCATTTGCATAAATATTCAAATAAATATTAATTTATTTAAATGAGAAAAAGGAAGATAAACCATTAAAGGCTTGAAGACTTTAAGGAAAACCATTAAAGTCTTAAGAAGACTTTAAGGGAAGCCATTAAGTTTGAAGACTTTAAAGCCATCAAGTTTGAAGACTTTAAGGGAAACCATTAAAGGCTTAAGAAGACTATAGAAGGAAGCCATCAAGTTTGAAGACTTTAAAGCCATCAAGTTTGAAGACTTTAAGGGAAACCATTAAAGGTTTCAAGTGGGTGAGGATAAATAAGATTTTAAATAAATAATTTATTTAAAATAGTTGTGCAACTTGCTTTTGTAGGAAAATACAAGTGGGTGGAGGATAAAGGTGATTTAAATAAATTTTTTATTTAAAATAATTGTGCAACTTGCTTTTGTAGGAAAATACAAGTGGGTGGAGGATAAAGGTGATTTAAATAAATTATTTATTTAAAATAATTGTGCAACTTGCTTTTGTAGGAAAATACAAGTGGGTAGAGGATAAAGGTGATTTAAATAAATGTTAATTTACTTAAATGTGAGAGGTGGGATTTTGGGGGAATTTAAATAAATATTAATTTATTTAAATGTGAGAGAAGATTTAATTAAATAAATATGATTTATTTATTTAATTAATGGTCTGAATTTGGTTAAGTGAATTAAATCAAATAAATTGAATAATTTATTTAATTAATAGGAGAAGAGGGTTAAGATGAATCAATTAAATATTAATTTAATTAATTATTAATTGATGGTTAAATAATCAAATAAATATTAAATATTCATTTAATTAAGTGGATAGATTTATGTGACTACAATTACATATATACATAAATATCAAAATCAATTGTCGATTGTCAAATCTTCCCAAATGATGTTGGCCTCCTATACCAGTATCTTGATGAAGTCAAGTCAGCCTGCAATGCCGATACCCAAAGAATCCTTCCTACCGGTGAAGATACCTACCGGTGCCGGTGCTAGTAAACAACCAAACCAAAATATGAAAGCCAAAACATATTTCCATCAAGGACAACATATTGAAACCAATCAAATGAGTGTAAATTGCCAACAATCTCCCCCTTTGTCATTGATGGCAACACTCATGTGAAAAATGATAATGGTTTCCATCTGCTAGTTTCACCCTGAGACTACTCCCCTTGAGTTGAATATCCATCTGTGATCATGATCTAAACAAAATAATCCATACCTCCATATCTCCCGATGTCAATAATATATTTTTTACCTATAGCTCCCCCTTTGACATCAATGCCAAAAAAAAAACCAAAAACCGAGACGAAGAATTAAAGTTTGTACAAAGAATGTCCCAAAACACCTCACTGGAGCTGAATATACTTGAAAATTTCCAGATAGGCTTTCTCCAAAAGCTCTAGATAGGTATCCTAACCTGATATGAGTGTGCTAGAAACAAATACAAGTCTATTAAGCATGTGAGCATATGACTCTTTATCTTTAAGTTCTGCTAGTGTGGGCTTACCAACCATATCAATACACTCCTTCTTATGTACACTTAATGAGTCCAACCGGGGACTCACCAATCCTCTAAGACCTCTAGCTCTCCTAATAATTTTAACTTTATACCTCTCAAGAGCTAAAACATGAGCTTCCAATACCAAAATCTGACCATCAATAGATGTAGTCAAAGAATTTGAACCATCAAAAGAATTGACTAAACCTACAATCTTCTCCTGAGTATCCTTAATCCTTTTATCTAAATTTGTTGTATGTAAACCTGTGTTACAACATACTTTATAAATACTAGTACATTGCCTTAAGGCATTATCAATCAACTTTAGCTTATCATTAATCTCCTTCTTCTCCGACTCAATCATCTGATCAAATGTTGCTCTCTTGGCTTGTGTAAACCTCTCCAATGCTTGCCAGTTTGATATCTGCTATAAAGATTGAAAGTCCTTAGAAATATCCTCTGTGATTATTTTAAGCTTGTCGAATGGGCTTTCTCCTCTGTCAAATTTGCACTCCGGGACAAGTCTATGCAAAATAGGGATAGACTGATCAATAACTCCTTTGTCCACAGATCCTTCCTTCATCTTCTTCTGTGCAACCATCATCATGAGCTCAGTAGAACTCATCTCAGTTAAGCTTTTTTGTTCTACCTGTGAGGTGTCGATTGACAACAATGATGCGCTCACTATCGATTCCCTATTGGATTCCTCTTTCTTCTCCTCTGATGGTTTATTAACTTTTATAACTTCCTCTTTTGCACCAGTGGCTTCGCCAGTTGGTGCAGTATCAGTTACTACCGGTTCCTCCTTATGAACCGTGACCTCAATCTGTCCATTTTGATCCGGAGGACTATTTTCCTCAACATTAGTAACTTGTACACTCTCTGAATCTGTCGGTATCTCAACATTTGTCGGTATCACCTATGTGTCCTGTACATTAGATTCTACCAGGAGGCTCTATATCCAATATCTTAATATCTTTCAAAATTGTAGATGAGGTACCCATTATACCTTTACCTTCCCCTTCAATTGAGATGTCTGTAGTGTCAGTTTTAGCCTTCGGTGAAGTGTAAAAAGTAGGGTTTGTAGCAAAGAATTGAACCCATGCCTTTTGGGTCTCAGTGATTATCTCATTAATCCTTCCTAACATAAAACTAACTATCTTGTGCTTGCTGTGAAATAATTTTATGTCTGCAACCTCAAGTGTCCTATCCAACTCCTATGGAGTAATGGATCCACAAGTAGCTAACAACTCATGAATCTTTATCCGCTTATCCTCCTCCATAGCTGATAATCTTCTAGCATCTAAATTGTCATATAGTTGTGCCGATATTTGCTTCTCAATTTCCAACAAAGATTTCTTATATATATCCAGATATAATAAAACAACTTCCTCAACTTCTCTTTGCTCATCATTATCTAAATGCTCATAATACCATCCTTAGTAATTTCATCTACCAATTCTGCACAAGTCTTGGGTGGAATAATAGTTACATTATCGGATACCATTGCCAGGTCTATGTCATCCATCTTCTTTCTTCTACCAGTACCGGATGGAGCAGAAGGTGTTTTATTTGGAGCTCTCTTATGTGCCAGTACCTTGATTGTAACCTTCCTAACCGGTTGCTTCCTAGTTTCCTCCTTAGTCTCCTCACCTTTCTTCCTCAATACCCTCTTGAATGCTAAGGGTGTGTCATCCTTAGTTCGAGAGTCTGATGGAATAGGCTCAATAAAAACTTTAGGCTCTATCCTCTTACTTCCTTTTTCCAAAACAACATCCATTAATGCTTTGATATCTTGAGATACTTGTTCAACAAATTTGCTTGCCTTGACCTACTATTTCTCCCTCTTCTTCCTATTAAATTCAGTTTGATCCTCTTGCTTTTTCTATTTTGCAGTACCAAAGGATTTCTCAACTTCATCAATAAGTGCATCAATTAACATCTTTGCATAAGCATCCAAAATTTGTGCATCGACTTCATAACCCATCTCTTCAATCTGTATCTTCCGGGGTTTGACTGCTTCCATCAAGGTTTCATCCTTTTTAACCATGAAGCATATCTCGATTGAGTATTTCTCAACAATTTTCTTTGGAACCTCTCTCTAGAATTCATATCCTTTTGGAATGCCTTGAAGTAACCCCATACCTTATCATCTCACTGACTACCCAATGTAGCAATAGATTGTTTCAGTTGTCTTCCTACCAGGATATCAAATGCCCACTGTCTCTTCCCAAAACTGGGAGTTTCATTAATGAAAAATAGCATCAAACAGACAATAAGATTTCCATACCGGAATGTTCCCTTCTTCTCTCCTTTGATCTTCCCTAGGTTAATTAACAATTCATCTAACATCCATCCACATAGATCTAACTTCTCATCTTCCCTCATGATCTTATGTGCAGCATAAATGTAGGAGCTAGAAACAGAGTTAAGACGATTGGATGGAGTTACCTTGTATCTAATAATCATGCTACCAAATCTGATGTCTCTGTCTATGATGGTGCTAACCCTCATCGATCATCGGTCTGATGTTGCACCGGTGAGTTTGTTAACCTGATCATTAGAAATCTTCTTCTCTGGACGCTGACCAATCTACGACAAACTAGTGATGGACCTAATGGCCTCCTTTGAGATCTTGTAAGGTATGTCCAACCAAATGAATTCTCCATGCTCTCTGCTCAAAACATATCTGACAATCTCATCTTCAAATTCAGGAATATCCATAATATCGATAAACCCTAAATCCTCCATGTGTTTGTACTCAGGCTTGATCTTTCCGGAGTCTCCCATCAACTCGCTCATATACATGCTCTTAATATCACTGGTACCCAAATCCTCAATGTGGTAGTGAATGTATGCTCTGACATCTTCCACATATACAACTCCTTCTGGGACACAGGAAAAAGCGCCAACTGCATCATCCAAGGTGGCAATATGCGAACATCGTTTGAAAATCGGCCTAGGACGGTCCTTAACCTCAACAACAGTAGGATTTACAATAAAAGTAGGTGCAGAGGATGATCCCGCTTCCATGATGAAAGATAATATCGATAAGTACCTGAGAAATAGTTGTCGATGAGACCCTAAAGAACTCTTCCGATCACTGGTGAAATCGCTGAAGAAGATATCAGATCACACTGAATCGCCTTAGACTCACTCTGAATCGCTCTGAATGCAAGGTGATAAAAAATGAAGTGGATTCAACCTTTTAACCTCCAAGAAACCCTAATCCGTCATTGATATGAATGACTTCCGATGAAAGATATCGGATCTAGGTTGAACATCTCCATGTCGGATAAGCATTTCCAATGTTTGGAAAATCTTCTAGAATCTCTTCCCAGGGCTTAAACAGTATTGTCATGAATTTTGCCTACCCCTAAGGCATCTGCCTCAGTTACCAGATGAGCTTCCTACTAGTGCAGGACCAACCTCCTCTGCCAGTTGAGTAACCAGAGCATTTCCATCCGTTGATTGATCATCTAACTTCCTGACCCATTTCTTGATATGATCTTTCTTGATTTCATTGACAATCTCTTTTCCTTTATCATTTGATCCATCATTGTTAACCAACGGATTTATGCTTCTACAAAACTTAGCTATGTGTCCAACCTTATTGCATGCATAACATGTAACATTGTTCTTTTGAATTGCTTTGCTAAAACTGGTATAATTGCTTGACCTGCACTGATTAGCCATATGTCCAAATTTTCCACATGCATAACATTTAACATTCATTCTACAATCTTATGTCTTATGACCATACTTATTGCATTTAGAACATTGACCGGGAGCAGAATTATACTTCTGATTTGCTCTTTTTCTACATTGCCTAGCCATGTGACCAAATTTTCTACAAACAAAGCATCTACTATTAAATTTGTAAGCATTAATCTGCCTTATCGGTGTCTTCTGATTTTGATCTTCATTTGTAGTACCAGAGCATTGACCTTGTTCAAATCCAAGTCCACTGGAATCTCCATTCTATCTTTAACTTTTCAATAATTCATCAAGCTATGTTGAACTAGCCTTGAATTTGTCCTTATACTCACTTGCAATAGTCAGATCATCTCTTAGAATCGTCATTTGCCTCTCAAGTTCTTGTTCATTACTCTGGGATTGCACTAAGTCTGTTCTCAACATATCATTTTCATGAACCAACCGGATGCAATCTTCAGATCTATCTTTCAGGGATCTCCCAAGGTTTTCTTCATTCATCTTCCGGTCTTCAATCTCCTTTGACATCCTCATTGTTAGGGCTTGCATTTCATTCCTCATGACCATGTTCTCCTGACTCAGCTTCTGACATCTTTCATTAAGGGCATCTTTCTCGTCATTATTCTGATTTTGCAGAAGTTCCATCCTCCTAGCTTGAATAGATGACAACCTCTTCTGTAGGATAAGAATGAATTCCTGAGCAGAATTCAATTCATCTCGTAACTTCAAGTTCTTCATCCTTTAAGCATCATAATCTTCAATTTCTACCTCAAGTTGCCTTTCCAAACTCATATCCATGGATTTTGAATACAAGATCTTCCTCAAGCTGTTAAACTTCCTACGAGGCACAAGGCTCTGATACCAATTGTTGGAATCCAAGAACACTGAGAGGGGGGGGGGGGGTTGAGTCAATGTTCTACCAGAATGATCAATTTTAACCTTATTAAAACATGCATTCATCAATTGGTAAACTGATACATATATAAATGAAAGAAGTAAAGCAACCAATAAGCCAATCACACAAATGAATACCATAACATAGATAATTATACATGGAAAACCTCAAAGAGAAAAAACCACGGTGGTATTTGTGACCCACAATATCAATCCATTGACCATATGAAAAGATATTACAAAATATGGGGGCTTGCACATGTAGGAAGGCTTACAGCCTAGAGCACATTGCTCATCACAAAAGGAGTCTCACTGACTACATACAAATCCAGACAACAATCTGGAAGAATGAATGAACTGCAATGATATCATCTCCTATGCCTGAATATGGTTCCGGTTAAGCTCTGTTTGTTCTGGTTTTGATACCCTAAACCCTTACCGGAAAAACCTCTTACATAATCAACATTCCTCGCATCACAATTATCTCTCTCTCACTCATATTTCATTACATAATCACATCACCTGTCACAAAATGATCTAATCAACTGAACTATACCCTTACAATCCTTCATACCTTATGTCGGCTTACATAGATAATTACAAAGCTAATATACATGTTGGCTCAATTACATATATACATTAATATAAAAATCAATTTTCGATTGCCGAATCTTCCCAAATGATGTCGACCTCATATACCAATATCCTAATGAAGTCATGTCGGCATGCAATGTCAGTACCCAAAGAATCCTTCCTGCCAGTGAAGATACATGCTGGTGCCGGTAAACAACCAAACCAAAATATGAAACCCAGAACATGTTGCCATCAATGACAACATATTGGAACCAATCAAATGAGTGTCAATTACCAACAATAACTAACAAAAATGCTAACCTAACCAACGAAAGTGCTAACTTAAGAAGCAAAAGCGAGAAACCAAATCATGAAAATCAGAAAAATTTTAACGTGATTTTCAATGAAACGAAAAAACATGGAAAATTAGTACGAAAATAAAAAACTAAGCTTGGGATAGGTCACTCACTGGTGGGCCATACTCGACAAGTCGCTAATATCGACAAGCACGCTCAAATCTATGGTTCTCATATAGGATCACCATCTTGCCACCTTAGCACTCCAAGATAATTTCTCTTTTCTCTCCAAAAGTTGACATATTGCAAATGAGGATAAAATGGGCCAATGGTTAATTTTATTATTACCTTTTTGATTTTTTGAAGGAGTAATTAATTTTTTAAAGGGGGGCAATTTTATTTAATTGAAGGGCCTATTTTTAATCAAATCTTTTCAAACAATTATCGTGAGATTAATCACTCAATTAAATTTTTCATAATTTCACGATCAATCTCCCGAGGGGGCACACAATCAAGATAATTATCATCGTTAGGGGCATCATCAAGACTTGATTTAATCTTTGAAACAATGTTGTCTCAACATCATTTCAAAGAGGGGCAAAATGTATACACATAAAATTGGCTATGAGCAATTAAATAAATATTTTATATTTATTTAATGATTATTCTTTTATTTTTTTAATGATTATTCTTCTATTAAATAATTAATTTGAAAAGATTAATTTATTTAATTCATTAGTATTTAATATTCTTCTATTAATTAATTGAGTTGAAATATTTAATTAATTAATTCATTATCCCTCTTTCTTCTAAGCCAAATAATTAAATATTTAATATTTAATTATCATTCCTTATCATATTTGTGCACTATTCACTATCCCATAGTTCCATTATTAAATGATTTCATAATTATTTAATTACCACTTTCCAACTCATCCTTCATCTCCACCTTTGCCAACTCATCCATCATGCGGCTAATTTAAATCAATAAAAATAAATCATTTATGAGCCATTTATCTCCAACTCCCATATTCATGAATAAAATGGCACGTGCACATAATCTTTGAAACCTCCCTATTTTTGTTCCAACACTCCTATATTCTTGGAAGATTTTTTGTCCACCTAACCCTAGTCCATCTCCACTTCTCCCTCCATTCCTAAATATTCTCCAACCAATCCTAGAATCTCTCAGTCTTCCCCTCGACCAAGATGAGATGAGTGACACTTGTCTTCTCCTTCCCCCTTTCTCTCAACCTTTAGCCTCTTTCTCATAGCCATCCAAAAAGCAAGATTTAATCATGAATGTTGATCTCTGCCACCTAATCTTATGCACTCAAAAATCTATAAATAGAGGTCTCCTAAGCCATTTTTGAAAATAATAGCTAATCTCATAGTTAACTAGGAGTCTTAATCTTTGCATCCGTGAGCTCATTTGTCTAAGAATTTTAGAGTTTTTGAGCAAATTAGCATAAATCATTTTCATAGCATAGCTTTTTGCATATCATATCACCTATCAGTCCATTCCACACTTTCCATCTTGGAGGCTACCGATGCTTGTCTGAGAGCAAATCATCTGCAACCAAGAACAATGAAGTTAGGACACAATGAGACATAATCCATGAAGGTATAATCATTTTATTTGCTTTATTTTATGTTGTTTCATTGGTTGAAGCTTGAGTTCCCGTGGCTTTTATATTTTCATGGACTAACAAGTTGCAGGTCAACTTTTGAGGTGAAAACTTAAGTCGATACACAAATAATAATATTAAGAAAAGAAAAATGTCAAATATTAGATATAGATTTAAAGAGGAACATATAAGTATATCATTTACTACATTTTAAATGCTATTTTTTTTATAGTTTCACATATGTTTTGATTAAGGTGTTGTTAAATTGAATGTTCAATTTTATTTTTAGTGTAAATTTAAAAATGAAGATATAATAATATTTACTACATTTTTAAAACTATTTTTTAAATAGAAATAATGAATAATAATTTTTCACTCGTTGAACCCCTAATGGTTCGATGGTGGGACAACTCAGACGTGGACATGTTTTGGTAGGACTAATTGGTAGATGTCATCATTGTGTTCAGATTTCATAGTACTGCAACATCATTTCAACCCCTTGGTTTTATTTTTGGTGTAGATTTTATTCTTGTATCATTAAATTTAATGTCTTCACCTTACTTTGTCATTAAAACAGTGGTCTTTGGGATTGGTTGCATGAGGTGGCATGCTTTATGATGTGGGAAGCAACTAGTTGCATTTATTTATTTAGAATTGTCCAGATTTTTTGGCATTGTGAAGTTGTTTTCCATCGAGTGAGAGAGTTTTAATTTATCAGTTCTAGGTGTAGTCTTGAGTTTGTTTGGCTCTGCGTGGAAATGGGGGTGAATTTCACAGTCCATTCCACCAAGCAGTAGTTGGCCTTTCTTGGTGACATCTCAGACAAGCAGTTGGGCAAATTTTTTTGTTGTGATGAGGAGGCATTTCTCGATATCATTAAGCACCTCTTGGGTCAAGAATACCTGGTCTTTGAATATAGGTATAGGACCAACATGGGTATTGTGTCGATGTTGGTGGCCTAGGGGTTAAGTTTTGACACAAAAGCTAAGGTGGAATGGGTTTTAAAAGGTTGTGTGTCGACCCATTCTCTGTATGGTTTAGTTTCTTTAATGGCAAGGGCAATTCTAGGGCAGGGATTGAGGAGTCCCTTTGGGGAGGGAGTGATGTTGGACCGAATTAATATTGAGTATCAACCTTTTCTATTGTGGAGGGATGGTGCGGACCGTATGTTGAAAACTAGTGAAGCTCATGAAGTATGGGAAGACCTTTTGGTCTATGTCTGGCATGTGGAGATTGAAAGGGATATGGCACGTGTAGAAAAGAAGAAACATGACCGCAACATGAAGAGAAAGACAGAGTTTGCAGATGTACCAAGGTCCGCATGTGGCCAGAATGTGGCTTAATTTCCTATGGGTGGTGAAGGATGGTGCGTGTTGGTGAGGACTCGAACAAGTATAAAGTTTTTGCCCTAGTCCTGGTGTTGTAGGGATGTCGGGTGCTCTGTTTCTTCTTGAGCGACGGTTGCCCTATTTTTGTTGGGTCTTTATCTTGTTTATTCTAGTTACTTATTAATGTGTTTAAGTCATTTATGTAGCTGAGGTTGTACAACAGTAACTGTAGGCTTGGTGATCAATATGGAATCATCATTTTGATTTGAAATTGTATGTAGGTAGGATGTTTAGGAAATTGTCATTTTGGTCTTAGGTCAATTATATGTATGTATTTAGGGGGTGACGGGGTGGCAGAGAATGGATATGGAGGTGGTCGCTTGTGTTTTTAGGCTTTTTGTATCTTTTGTATACTGTTTTTCCTATATTAATAAAATATGTAAATTACCAATAAAATAAATGAATAATTTTTTTAAATTTAAATTTAAATGTAAAGATTAAATAATTGTTACCTTATGCATGGCCTACTTTATTTTCTTTGTTGTTTCATTAAGATTGAAAAATCCAAGTCAACTATTGATAGCTATTCATGATATTACAATTTGCGTGCTTGTATGATAGATTTTTTTTAATTTATATGATCTAAAAGATAAATAAATATACTATCTATAGATATATTTTTACCGTCATTGTTTTTTACTTCCATACAACATCAATAAATTATATAATATTAGAAATTAATTTTCCTGTGTTCAAAATATTGTTAAAATTTATAATTCATCAATTGAAATTTCAAACCTTTAAAAATCGATGTAGGAAGATTTTTTTTTAAAACATTGTTTGGTACATGAATATTTTTATTTTTATTTTTATTGATTATTTAAAGAGTTCTAAATTTTGAATAGCCTAAAAATAAATTTATTTTTTTTCAATAAAAGTGGCAGAGCCACTGAACATTTTATTAATAGAAAGCTGAAGAGTACAGAAACCGGATTCAGGTGGGCATACCGGCAAGAAAGAATCTGGAAGAAAACCTCGAGTTGTAGCCCATGAAAGAACCTAAAAACTACCCAACCAACCACCAAAAAATCCCCCCCCCTCTCCTGATACATACGATGAATACAAATAAGGGATGAAACAATTCCCACATAAACTTTGATACAAAAGAAAAGGTTGCCCATAAAGTCTTCACCAACAACAAGATCTTGCAAAACCACAAGACTAGAAGAGAATCCAAGACTATAAAAACTCAGGAATAACCATTAGTACCCTAACCACTGACAACAACATGAGATAAATCAATAAAAATAGTATCCAAAAATGAAACATCTTACCCTCCAAAAAGTGTCACCAGAGTACAGACCTGCAACAAACAATATATGACATCCAGGAAAACTGAAAAGCTAAGACCACATGATGCCAAGGGAGGCATTAGAACCAAGAGATCATCTTAGAAAGAGGGGGAACCAAACCAAACCCTTCAAGGAAACATAACCAAATAACCATATCTGAGCAAAATCAAACTGCTCGTTATGTGATTCGTGAATCAATAGGACGTAATCCCATACGAATATGAGAAGGAATCTCCAAAGATGAAATAATCATATGATTAGCATGAGTATCAATAGCCAAGTTGGTTAAGAAATCAACCACTTTATTAATCTCTCTACAACAATGAGAAATAGTAAATGAGCCAAAGCAATCAAGTTGTTGCAAAATTTTAGATAACAAGTACTGTAGATGCCAAGCATGGCTTTTCCTTTTAGTGACTGCAAAAAAAACAATCATTGAGTTACCTTCAATAACAATGTCTTTTATGCCCAAAGACAAAGCTTGGAATTCGGCATAATTATTTGTTTGAATACCAACCTCATGGCAACCAACCAGAATAATATTAGCCATATGATAAAAAATAACATAACCTATTCCAGCCATGCTAGGATTTCCCCTAGCAGCACCATCATAGTTAAGTTTAAACTTAGAACGAGGAGGTGGATACCATTTAGCATTTTTCCTTTTCAAAGTAGAAAGATCAACATTACAAACAAAACAATGATTAGGTAGAGTCTTAAAAGCATGTTGTCCTAATGAGTAAAAGTGGTTAAACCAACAAGATTCTTATAGATATAAGACAACACAACCTCATAAATTGAAGCCTCTATCTTACCCAAAACTTCTAGAAGAGAGGAAGACTTCTTACGAAAGATCTTATTTTTCCTTTCCAACCAAATATTCCAAATAAGAATTGAAGGAGCCACAACCCACAAGGAAGCAAAAAAAGAGGAGGAAAACAAAGTGGTCCATGATCTAAACTGAGACAGAAGATTTGGACAAATAGTAGAAGCCCACCCCAATCTATTAAAGAGACAATACCAACATTCTGAGGCAAAGTCACAATGCAGAAAAAGATGAGAAGATGATTCTAAGAAGGACCCACAAAACAAGCAAGAAAAAACAGTAGTGATCCCAAGTCTATCCAATCTCATACCACTAAGAACCATGTCATGAACAACCAACCAGGCAAAAACACCAGCTTTAGGAAAACAAGAAATATGCCAAAATATTTTAGAAGGCCAAGGAGGATCCAGAGTAGGAGTTAACAAAGATTTATAACCTTCTCTAACAGAATAAGAACCAGTGGAAGATTTATTTCAGATTATCTCATCATCAAAGTCATGATAAATAATTATTCATTTCTGGATCTCAATAACATATGCAAATTTGAGAGAGATATCTATATCGAGAAAATCAATACATCTCCATTTGGCCATAGAATATGGCCCAGAAAAATCCAACTCAAAATAATCTGCAACATACACACCCCATATCACAACTAAGTGATTAAGAATAGGGGACCAATCTTTGATACTTGTTGAAGTAGGATATCCATTCCACATGTCATCCCATAATCTAGCCTTAGAACCATTATGGATGAGCCAAGAAACATGAGGAAGAATAACATAATGACAATTAACCACAAAATTCCAAATTGAAGAACCTTTAGGAAGGGAAGAGGCAGTGAAAATGCTCTCTCTAGAATGTTAGAGTATTCGGGTATTTATTTGATTAATTAAATATTATTTGTTTAATTATTTAAGTTCCCTTTATCTCTTTTACACTTAAGCTAACTTTAGGTGCATATAATTAATTATTATGTGCAAACTTAGGTTTTCCCTTTTAGGGTTTCTTGACCTATTAAAGGTTGAGTTCTTTCTTTTCTTTGTATGAAGAAGGATTATTATTGAGCTCTCATCTTTTGGAGCATATTTTTCCTATGTATTCTTTCCTTTTGTGATTTGCTTCATTGCTTCTCCTTGTAACAAGTTTTTTAGCTTGCAGAGATTATTTGGGCTCCTGTGGTGTTGTATTTTCTCAACTCCTATATGGTATCAGAGCTTCAGATCTGCAGCTGCCTGTTCTTGTTTTGAGAATTTTTGCTTTGGAAGCAGATCTGGGGTTTCAAGAATTTTTTTATGCACCTAGGGTTTGACCTTTTTTTCTGAGCACTTTGGGCCTAAACGGACCTCACCATCATGCTCAGAAGGCCCGAAAACCCTTATGGTCTTATAAAATTTGACCTATTTTGGTTCCTGAGCCTCTGGGAGCATTTTTTTCTCAGATCCAGGCCGTATGGCCCTGGCACGCAAATCGAGAAATTTTTTATAAAAATAAAATAAAATTTGGCCTTTTTACGGCATGCAAGCTGAAATTTTCTTTTAAAAAAAAAAATTCTTTCAAAAAAAGTGAAAAAAGGGGTTTTTTGTTTCTTTTTAAGAATTTTTTTTTTTTTTTTTTGGTTGAGTTTTGTGGGTACTGCAGGGTATCGGACTGACAGGCCTGTCGGACCTGTCAGTCCGGCCTCTACAGCCCCCGCCGGTGGCCCCTCCGGCCCCCACCGACCTCCCTACATTCCCCGGCGACTGGCGGCCTTGTGGTTTCCGGCCCCCCCGCCACTTTCCGGCCTCGCCGCTGCTGCAGCTACCGGCCCCCGCGCTCAGCCTGGCTCCCCCGGCCACTGCCCAGCTGCCCGTCGGCCCCCGGCCTTCCTGCTCTACCAGCTACTGCTACAACACCACCGACCCAGCTCCTCCCAGCCCGACCTCCTCTGCCGCCGGCCACCTTGGCTCCGCCCGATCCAGACTCCTCCTCCACCGCTCCGCTCGACCCCTCTCCGCCCGGCCCCCTGGCATCGCACGTAGCCTCCCTGTGCCACTCAGCCACCGAGCTCAGCCGCCGGCCACTAGAGCTCCACCCGTCCATCACCAGAGCGCCGCTCCTTGGCCACCTCCACCCAAACAAGCCACCAGACCTCTTTTTTGGCATTTTTTCAGGGGGGGTTTGGTTTTTTGGCCCTATCTTGGGCATACAGAGTCATTTTTTCAAAAATGAATAGGCGTCGGAAAGCTGGTTCCGAGCTTGACCTCATGGAGTTGGTAATTTTTTCCAATTTTTCTATTTGACTATGTTTTTTTCCAGTCAAAGTGAGGTCTAGTTTTTGCACTTCGGGAGCCCTAGAATGAGCATCCGACCTTCGTTTTTTGAAAATTTTATATTTTTGGAAAGTGTGTGTTGTGTACTTTCCAGCCATCTAAGTTTTATTTCCAGATTCTGCTCCATGCATATTTTATTCAGTTTTTTGCTTTTCAGCACTCTGGTGGATATCGTGGTTGTTTCAGGTCCTGGGATCTCTTCTCTGAGTAGGTTGTCTCTATTTTGGCTCACGTTTCTATTTCCAGTCTTCTTATCATTGTAGCTTGTATTTATGCAAACACATTGAGATAAAGTGCCATCATGCATTGTTTACTTGGAATCTTGCATATTTTGTGTCTTGTTGTACATGCACTATTGATCAAGTGCCATGAGGGGGTTGATGTTTGCCTGTTGTTTGCCATCTTCCTTTGTCCAGTGAATGTTCCTTCCACGACATTTGCCTCATGATGATGTGTCTCAGCACCTTTGATGTTCTTGGTTCTTCATCATGCAGTTTTTTTTTGCTGTCCTTTTCAGTGTTCTTGTCCCTCTCCCACTTTCGCATTATGGGGAGGTTTATCCTGTTGGTTCTACTACTTCCATGGTTCGATTGATCAGCTCTTCAGGCTTATGTTTCTCATGCCATCTGTATCTTCGATTTCAGTTGTTTTTGCCTAGTTTGCCTCCTGATTCGAGTAGTGTCATTTGAGGGCACTCATGCAGATTACAGTCTTCTCTACCTAGTCATGTTCTAGTTCAGTGGATGTTCTTTAGATCAGTAGTTATTCTTCGACAGAGTTTGCAGGTTCTTCATGCTTCAGTGATATTCTTTTTCATCTCTTTTTGGAGTAGAGTTTTGTTCCCACGTGGTTTTCTCTATTTCTCTAGTTCATAGAGATTTCATTGTATTTGGGTACCTGATCAGGCCTTGTTGCCGGGACCCATCTTTATTGCTTTCAGTAGCTGTTCTAGGTTATAGCTTCTCCCTAAGTCTAGCTTAAGTGGGGGTGTTAGAGTATTCGGGTATTTACTTGATTAATTAAACATTATTTGTTTAATTATTTAAGTTCCCTTTATCTCTTTTACACTTAAGCTAACTTTAGGTGCATATAATTAATTATTTTAATTAATTATTATGTGCAAACCTAGGTTTTCCCTTTTAGGGTTTCTTGACCTATTAAAGGTTGAGTTCTTTCTTTTCATTGTATGAAGAAGGATTATTATTGAGCTCTCATCTTTTGGAGCATATTTTTCCTGTGTATTCTTTCCTTTTGTGATTTGCTTCATTGCTTCTCCTTGTAATAGGTTTTTCAGCTTGCAGAGATTATTTGGGCTCCTGTGGTGTTGTATTTTCTCAACTCCTATATAGAACCCCTGAGCATATATTTAGCATGCATAATCCTAGCCCAAGGATTCATAGGATCCAGATACAATTTCCAAACAAGCTTATCACCTAGTGCTAGGTTTTGTTTATATAAATTTCTAACACCATCCCCTCCCCCCTCCTTAGGAAGGCAAACTTTATCCCAAGCCAAAAGAGGAATTTTAGATTTGTTACACTTATTATCATTCCATAAAAAAGATCGAGCAATTGAATGAAGCTTATCTATTGTAGACTTTGGAGCTTTAAGAACATGCATTAAATAAATAGGAACAACATTCAAAATAGATTTAATCAAAATAAATTTACTCGAGAGAGATAACCATCTATGATTCTAAGAAAGAATCCGAGAAGATACTGAAGAAACCACCACATGTATAGTATTTACTACATTTTTAATACTATTTTTTTTTTTAATTTCACATATGTTTTGATGATAGAATGTTTAATTTTGTTTTGAAATTTATATATAAAGATTAAATAAGTTGCACATGAATTATTTTAGTTTCTTGGTTATTCACGTTAAAACAACATCCATATTCTCCTAAAATATAGGAATAGTTGTCATTGCCGAAAATTGGGTAAATAAGTTAGTATACGTGTCATTAGAAATAGTCTTATTATGCCTTCAGAAAATGTTGAGATTTCAAATATCACCAATCAAAATGGAGGGAAAGTGGATTTTTATTTAGGGCATTAAAAATGTTCATTTACATAAAGCTAAAACATTAAAGTTGATTGTATGACAGATAAATTGTTTTGATTGGTTCAAATAAAATTATTTAATCACTAGTTAGTTGCTAGTTAAAAACATAGCCTTGCCTATAGTTCCATGTCAAGGCAGGAACTAATAATATTATTTAGAAATAATAATATTATTAATCATTATAATATTAAAAAATATTATTATTTTACTAGTTATATTTGTTTTATTCATAGGAAAAAAATATATTAATAAAAAAGAAGAATACAAATGAGGATGTTTAGTGAACATCATAGATGAGCTTAATCATGTCTATCATTTCCTACCCATCCATGATTTAAGGCTACGTGAAGACTTGCCCCTTGCTTAACCTGAAAGTGTGCTAGCCTTCACACCTAGAGTGTCACCCCAACAAACCACAATAACAACATGAAAATTAGTCACTACCCAAGGAGGTTGATAGCATTGTTAGGAAACCAGTAAACTTAAAATAAACTTTAAAATCAACACCCTTTAATGTCGAAGTTGAAGAGTCTCTCCAACACAATCTAAAATCCACAAACTCACCCCTTACAAAGCATCATCAACTACCTCATTAGCCAATAAATCTGCATTTGTATTGGCTTCTCTATAAACATGGCTGGTAGTGAAAAGCTCAAAGCCCCTTGCAATCTCCCACTCTTCCTTCGAGAGAGCTTGTAACTTTCAATTTGGTGTGGATCCCTTTCTCATAACATTTATAAGTATGCTAAAATCACCTTCCACAACAACCTTTTTGAGATAGATTTCTCTACACTTTCATAATCCCACAATGAGTGCCTTAAATTCTACTTCATTATTTATTCCTCTAGGAAGGGGAGAAATAATTTTACATATTACAAACCTTTCCTACTCTTTGATTAAGGAACCCACACCGGATCTACCAAGGTTGCCCCTTGAAGCACCATCAAAGTTCATTTTCACCCATCCGAACTTCAACACTTGTCATTTGGCTCCCTCTGTAATGTCCTGTTTTTTGCTATCTTAGAAAGTAGAGACAATTATCTAAGTCCAATTTCTTACTTAATCAAATAGTTGCAATAAGAATCGAGTAAAGATGTTTATACAAGATATCAATTGCTAGTTTTGATATCTATATCTACACACACACACACACATGTATTTATATATGTACATATATGTATGTACGTATGTATATATGTATGTACATATATATATGTACACATATGTACGTACATATTGTCGTATGTAAAATTCATCATCAAATCAACTAGAAACAGAGGGAAATCACGAATCCCTATCTAATTAAAGAATTCTAAATAAACCAATGAAAATAACACAATAAAACAATAGGAGTATAAAATCTATCAATAAAAACTCCCTATCCCATGATTTCATATTGCTTCCATTGTTCTTCTTCTCTTCGTGGTATAGTGGCTCTCAGATATCGCGCTGGCAACCTGCAAATGACACAAAAATTCGAAGTTCGTGATTGTTGAAAATGGAGATTGAATGCTCAATTTATAGATTTTGGGTGAGATTGAATGAGAGGTGGAACAAATTGATCAAGAAGTGGAACTCATGTGAGCTCACATGTTGATTGATAGTTGAACTGTTGATTTGGAGGTAGAACTGAATAGATTAAATTGATTAATTAAGTTAACTGATTGAGAAAAAAGCTGATTGAAAGATGAAAGAGAATGATTGGAGGATAATTGAAGAGGATGAAATAGTTAACTGATTGAAAGCTAGTTGAGAGCTTTATTTAGAAAAAGCTAACTAGAAGATAGAAAAAGAATGATTGGAGAGAATTAAAGAAATTATGTAATCAATCAATTAATTAAAATTTAATCAATTAAAATAGATTGAAAAGTTAACCGATTGAAAGCTTTTTGGAAAAAAGAAAAGTGGAAGATAGAAATAGAGATTGAAAAGATAATGATTTAATTAATTAATTAATTGAGTTAATTAATTTAGCTTGTGCTTGCACTTTGACTTTGATTTTCAATTTAATCTTTGCATGAGATTGAATTCAAATATTGAATTTATTTTAAATTCAATTTGTTATTTGAATATATTTAGAAGTTGACTTTGATTTTCAATTTGATTTTTGAAATCATGCACATGTATTTGAAATTAGAAGAATTTGAATTTGAAATTTGAATGAAATTAAATTAGTTAATTAAATAATTTAAAGAAAGTATTTAATTATTTAGAAATGGACTTTAATTAAATAATAGATTATTTAATTAAAGAAATTAAATCACAATTAATTAAATAATAAATTTTAGAAAAGGGTTAATGATTAATTGAAGATAGAGATAGAAATCGAGGCAGGAATTTATTTAAATAATAAAGATTATTTAAATTGAATGATTAAAAATCACAATTAATTAAATAATAAATATTTAATTAACATTAGAAAATAGTTTGAATGATTAAATGAAGATAGAATTGAAATTGGAATAATTAGTAAGATGATGGGGAAATATGAAATTAGAAGAATAAGATTAATTAACTTAATTAAATTATTAAAGAATTATTTAATGTCACGAACCCTATTTTTCCATAATTATTTAATTAGGAAAATAATGTTTATTTTTTGTAAATGAATTGGAAATGAAATGAAATTGGAATTATCAATGAAATAAGATAGGAGGTTGAATGCAATGAAATGATTTATATACAATTGAATGATCAGTAATAATTTTTATTGTAAACTGGGATTGTCATTGCTAATGAGCGATTGAGTGCAAGTGAATGCAGGAACATGTGAACAATGATGAAGGCGAGAACATGGTTCAGGTAGAGTTGTCTTAGCTCTTGTATTTCGTTAGAATAGATGGAATCTCACACACCACATAGTGAAGTTATGCATATACATTTATGTCTGCATTGATGAATGATTTTGAGTCATGAATGAAATTTTGTGAGTAAAGGCAAATGTTATGTTTTATTTGTCTATGAAGAGTGAAAATCTGTTAATAATTTGAACATAAATAATGACTCTATGATTTAACGTCCTTTGTGTAGAAGTATGTAAATTATCGAAACTATATTTAATGTTTGGTTTTCAAAATTATACTATAATTATACATATTTTATATGTATATTAGTTCAATAACTAGGACTCAATCATATACATATATATACGTAGGTAATTATGGTTCATGTGTAATTATATGATTATTTATAAGTTGAATAATTTGGATTTAATGACTTAACGTACCTTATATAGAAAGATTAATTATCTTTTGAATAAGAAAATGCATCTTTATTAATGATCGTTTTGTTTATATTGATACAAGTTTTATACACATGGTAGTTAGATAACTACGATCCCATTGGACATATATATATATATATATATATATATATATATATATATATATATATATATATATATATATATATATATATATATATATATATATATAGGTGAATATTTGAACTATGTTTATACGATTATTATCTTATTATACAAACATGATTATTCATAATAAAGTATTTATGAATATACATATATATAAAACTATGATTATATATTATATCTAAAACCGTTTAAGTTTAGATTTACTTTGAAACTTATAATATAGCCGCTTATTATATATTTATATATATAACAAGAAAGGTGGCGGGTTTGAGATAAACATAGGATAGCGACTATGTCGCATGGTAGTTAAGAGTCGATAGGGTGGCTGACTAGGCACAAAGACCAATGGTTAACACATAACTTAGAGTTTGCATCGACGTGGAGATCATGGCGATCGACTTGGCAGCGAGAGCAATAATCTCTCTTATGACAAACACTTAAGTGTTTGTAATTTCATTTAACTTTGCCGACCCCTCCACCAAGCGAGCAATCTGCCACGAGATACCAGACACTTCTCTAATGGTGACTGCAGACTCATCGATGGATAACTCCCTCACTCCACGTAGATTGGAATTGACTGATAGTTTCCACGGTGATAACATAGAAGAAGTCCACAATCTTAGGCATATAACCGTAGAGAGAAATGCATTAGCAGGCATGTGTGCCATGGTATTGGGAATGCCAACGATAGGAAGAAGATGCATGGTCGACTCATCATAATGTAGAAGAAGAAGACTTCAAATTAACAACCATAACCGAGCCTCTAATTTGGGAGAGATCATAAGGAAAATTAGAATAAATAGAGACATAGGATAGAGAGATGGACACAGAGGGAGAAACACAAAAGACACACGAGAGAGGAAGAATAGAGAGAAAAGATTAGGAAGGATTGGAGAATGGAATATAGAAGAAGATAGGAAGTTAGTGAGAAGCAAGATAGAGGAGAGCAAGAATGAAGAAGACCGACAGAGAGATAAGAGAGAATAGAATAATGGAGATTTTGATGTGCTTACGACCGAGTCGTAAAAGATCAATGATGATCATCTCCGGTATAGTGTCAAATTTAGAGGTTACGCTCGTGAATGAGTGTTAATTACTTTATTTTTAGAAGAACTATTAGAATATAGAAAGGATAAGGACTAGGAATAGAGAGCTCGAGATATAGAAGAGCGTCGAGAAGGAAAGCATTGGAATCCGGACGTATTGCCGACAATTTGAAGTTATCAAAGATCATAATAGACCTGGATTGCGCTTCTTGAGGTAGGCTCAAATCTAGTATGTTTTGTTGAAGAGATTTAAAGGGATAAAGAATGATCTAGATTTAGATTTATGAAATATTTTAATGGAAGAGTTAGAGTCACAATATGAATCAATTTATAATTGTTTAAATTCCGATCATGCAAATAGAGATGCATTAATGATATATTTTATGAAAGTTGGTTGATAAAACTTAGTGAAAGTCTTAGAAATTAGATCCCCCAATCCTCTAGAAATAGAGTAAGAGGATAGAGAGAGAAACTCTGAAATTGAACTATAAAGAAATGAAATATTAGGATTATGACTTATTAAATAGTGAAGTTTATTTTGATATCATAAAGAAAAGACTTACACTTTCAATTTAGATCCTTGCATGAAATGAAAAGATGGTTATCAAATGTCTCATTTAAAAAGCCATATAGATAGGCGTTTTATGAACTTGCATCATATTAGATTGTCGTTATGGTAAATTAGTGAAATTAGTGTGTTAAGTTTTAAATCATGAAAAGTCACATATTAGTATTAAACTAAATATGATGTTTTGAGAAAAGAGGTAAATGAACCAAAACACATGGAAAGATGGAGAGCTTAGAAGATATAAACTTAGATTTCTAAACCATAAGAAATGGAATGCACATTAATGATTACATTATTTAAATGTTTAATAATTGAATAAAAGAATGTGTGCTCATTTTATTCAATTTCTATGTAAAGATTCATACATGTGTTACACCTTCTTAATATTTAATTCTTGTCTTTAAATTGCTTGAAAGATAGAAGGGAAAGATTGTTTTCTTTTAGATATTTGATTATCCATAAAAGATTGTTTCCTGTCAGATAGGATTGGTTGTAATAAAGATTTATTCTATCAATTTCTATTCAAACAAAAGATTGCCTTCTTAGCATTGTATTTTTATCTTGCAAGAAATAGGAAGCTAGAATTGAAAGGCGAAAGATTGTCTTCTGTATAAATTTATTCAAGATTTATGTGAACAAAGCTAGATAGGCTTGTGTTTGTGGAAAGTTACCTTCCTGGACGGGTGTCGAATGTGGATTATAGAGAGAATAGTTGCTTTTCCAACTATCTATTTTTGCTGTGCATGGCATTATACTCGGTCGAGTAATCAAATTGAATTAACCATTGAAATAGATGGAATTATTTTATTTTATGCTCTCTACCATATCCTAGATTGATAATGAATGCTTGTTTCTTAAAAGAATTGTAAAAATGAAAATGCTTGTATCATCTAGGCACGCATCAGATTCCATCTTGCCTTTCAAATTCTTTTGCTAAGCAATTCGTGCAGGGTCAGGTATTCTTGATTGACCAAGAATTTCGGGGAAGCGTAAGCTTCAAGGTTGGGCAGAAAAAGCGCTCGAATCTTGTTCTCGTCTTCATGCTAAAGATTTCACTGGTGATAACTTGGGTTGCAGATCAACGGACGCCTCTCACCCATTACTTTGTATTATTTATTATTGAACTTAAGGCAACTTGAAATGCTTAAGTATTGTATGATTGAGATGCTACTTTTAGCAATTTATTGAATGAAGAATCGTTATCTTTTATAGAAATTCTGTGTTTATTATGATCTAAATGGAATGATCAAATGAAGCTATGGATGGAAAAGTAGAATGAAATAGATTTATTAACTGATTTATGAGTTTATTTAAGAATAAAGAGTATTTCGTCTATATTTGAAGTTAGCACAATTTACGTTTTTACATTTAACTAATTTAGACAAATAATTGGTACATGATTAATGAGACATTTTTTAGGTGTCTACATTTGCCCCTCTTTGAGACAAAGTCGATACGATATTGTTTCAAAGAAAACAAAAATTTTCCTGCCCCAGCATGCCTTGGTAACATTGTATAATGTTAAATATGCACCCCCTCGGAAAAGGTGGTTGAAAAATTCAAAATTTGAGACCATATTTTTTATATCATTATAGTGAGCAATCGTGTGAAGTTTTGTGCAATTTTAAGATCGTTTGAGTATCCTACAAGTTCGTTGAAGTTCACGAGTTGAAATAGAAAAAAACCCTAATTTTGAGCTATAAATAGTGATTTTGGCCTTTCATTTGCTCATTTGCATTGTGTCGAGTGCTTGAAGATCCTTGCGAGTCTTTTGCTTTCCTGCGAGTATTTGATCATCATGGCTGGCTATAGGTCACAAGTGCACTTGTCTGACTAAGTACGTTCTTACCAGAGACCTTCGGGGATTGGCGGCATGGTATGTTTCCAAATTTTTCGCTTAATTTTTTGCCTGTTTTTGTAATATTTTCAAAAAATTTCCAGAGAAGTAATTTTTAGTCATCACGCATACACTTGTCGATTTTCACACATACGCCATAAGTGTTACACAAGCACCTTAAGCGTACCACAAGAGTGTAAGTGTCACGCATAGGTGCTTAGTGTCACGCATTCCTCTATCTGTTTACGCATTAGTGTTAACTTTTATGCATTCATTGTAATTGTCACACATAAGCTTTAATTGTACCGCAAGAGTGTTAAATTCTACACATAAGTGTTAAACATTACGCATTCGTTGTTAATTGAAGATGTTTTTGTCATGCATTTGATCCAATTTTTATCGCGGCATCCGATATCTGACATTTTCAATGTTTTCTTTGTGCAAGAGAATATTGGAGTGTTATATTGCTGACATAGTAGACCTAGTGGACTTGATCTTTGATTCGAGTTACTTGATGAGGAGATTGAACATATTTGACATCTGAGATAATATCATGTTTTACATTTGCCAGAGATTACAACCAACAGGGCCTTGATTACAGTGTTAGTGGAGCAGTGGCATTCAAAGACATGTACCTTCCATCTTCCTACTAGTGAGGCGTCCATTACTTTAGAGGATGTTTGGCATATACTATATATTCCCATCCATGGTGCCAGAGTTGTATATGATCACGATGATGGCGTCGTTGGACTATGTTCACTTTTTGAGTGTGAGGAGAAGGATTTACAAATCAGTGGTCATTATGATATCCCTTGGGCTCGCTTGGACTATGATGATATTACTATAGTATTGTGTAGTATCGTAGGTGGTTTGTTGATTCCTGACAGACGAGGCCATGGATTTCTAGTTGTATGGGGTAGAGTTATCCATGCTATTATTGTTCATCATCGAGTATATGCTTGGGGTCCTTGTCTATTAGCCATGGTTTATTATTAGATGCACATCATTGTATACTTGGGATACCGATCGATCAACTATGGTGTGACATTGCTCCAGACTTGGGCTTGGGAGCACATTTCTATCTAGAGGCCAGCTATTCATGTTGACTTACAACCTAAGGAGACATATGCGTATAGATATACACTTGGTATTAGACATAGGGGTTCAGGTAACACCTTGTACTGGCGATATCAACTTGATATCTTGTAGCATTTTATTTGGAGACCGTATTTAGATTACCCTGGTTGGGCAGATGATGCACATCACTTACCTTTGTGCAGACAACAAAGATATCTTATTGGGAGGACCACTGAGATGCAGATGATTATTGAGATGTCTCTTCCAGGATGGGTACTCAAACAGTTCGAGGAGGTACATGTGACACCTGTTGTTACAATGTACTTTGCTCATGTTTCTCGTGAGGTTTTTGATCAGGGTGTGTGCATACAACCACATGTGGTAGCTACCAAGTTTGATGCTCTTCATGCATTACCATGGGGTTGGAGAGAAGGTGCAGTAGATCTAGGGACTACTCTTGAGTATGATGCATGGTGGGCTAGACATAGGCCTATTCCACTGACTGATCCGACTGTTCTGATCACAATGCAATAGATACGACATCCTAGACAATGACTAAGGATTGACATGGGGGAGAGGAGGGAAGATGCCAAAGGATAGGAGGGCAGAGGAGTAGATGAGGGGGTAGAGGAGGATGTAGACATTGGTGGAGACATTGAGTCTATGAGTAGTGGAGATGACGATGATTCCTCAGAGTCATCGAGCAGCAAGGATGGGGATGATGATGATATGCCGGAGTTGGAGGACGTTCCTGCTGTAGAGGGCGGAGGAGGAGGACAAGGTGGTGATGGAGATGATAATGATGCATAGATTCTCAGAGCATAGATTCAGAGTCTAGAGGACGAGGTTGCTAGACTTAGGCAGCGACAAGATGTTGAGCGATAGGCATTCCACAGACTATGGTGCATTAGAGACTGAGAGAGATCGTCTCTAGAGGGAGAGAGATGACATAGTTAGACGGTCATAGATGGTTCAGGCTGCTTATGATCAGCATTTTGCTCCGGGTACCGATGCACGCAGATAGTCTAACAAACTCTATTATGGTATACATGAGGCTTTTTATTATCGACAGCTCTACCATGAGGCTATACCTGAGGGACAGAGAGCTCTGAGCTTCAGTGAGGTTAGAGGTCATTCTAGTTCTAGTAGGACTTCTACACGTAGGACCAACAGTGGTGGTGTTATGGGTCCACCTCAGCATCCTGGGGCAGGATCTAGCAGGCAGGATCCACCTGGAGATAAAGGCAGTGTGATTTGATACATTGAGATCATGTTATCTGAGCCTTTGGGCCTGTTTTTATGATTATTGTATTCTGACACGTTACCATTTTTGAGTTATATATATGATATGCAGTTTTTTGGCGGCGATCTATTATGCTTTATTTTCCATGTATGTTGTATGATACTATGTGTTATGCGATGCATGTCTATATGATTTTTAAATGATTGTTTATGAATACAATGGTTTCTACATGATTTATGATGTGATGATTAATTAATGGTTTAATGATTGCTACATGATTTGTGAATGATGTTTATGAATGCAATGATTTCTACATAATTTATGAAGGATGTTTATGAATATATGCCATTAACACTATACAAATGCAATTTACACTATACAGATGCAACTTAAAACTATATGGATGCAACTTAAAACTATATGAATACAACTTCTGTTTGTTGTATGATAATGCCAGAATATTCTTTTAACTCAAATGTACCTTGAAGAAATGTTAGTAACATGAAAGAAAGAAGAGATTGATGAAAGAATAATGTTAGATGATAGAAAATAATTTAGAAAGAGATGAGAAATCAACAAACTATCAATAAACAGATGAGATGAGAATGAGAATGATTGATTCACGAACCCGTGTCATTATTTATTATGCAATATATATTCATCACCGAGCCTTATTATTGAGCAATGGAGCTTAGCACATCAGGGTATAAGGAACCAAGATGTAAAGAGATCTCATTGAAGAAATAAACATGTAGCAGACAAGGAGTGAAACCCTTCATTTTGGGAAATACACTAGGGGTCGAGGTATGTGTGGCATTCACAAGCTGAATGCTCCTATCATAGACACCCACTAGAGCAATTTCCCTAGAACTTCATTGGTTCACACCACAAATAACAAACAAAGAAAAAAGATAATGCCCATCATGGCTCCTCTAGTCACTTGTGGACATCCTCGAGTGGCATAGGAACATCATCTGTCACCAAATGATAAAAGATAAAGACTGACCCAGACAAAATTCAGAAGCTATACCGATCTTGTGCCTTCGTTCTCAATTGCTTGTTGTGATAGTTCATAATGTCTGATCTCATAAAGTTGTGGACCCCATTTAAGACTGACCTGTCTGATTTCGAGTGTATCCTCTTCTATTTAAGACAAGATAATGATCACTTGATATGGATATGATACGATTGATAAGACAGTTTGATTAGTTGATTGCAAATGTTTGATTGGATAGTCGTATCCTTTGTTAACTTCATGCGAAGTGTTTGTTGGATATCTGGTATGGTGTTTGATTCTTGCGACACATTTTATTGCAAGTTTTTTGATTTATTTTTTATTGTTTTTTGGATTTTGTGGATCGATATTTGAATGTTTTTGGATTTTTGTGGATTGATATCTGAATGTTTTTGGTTGATTTTTTCAGGACATTATATGTGAATGTTTTTGGTATTTTTTCAGGATCATATTTGAATGTTTTTGTATTTTTAAAAGTTTTTTTTTTATAATCTTTTTGGATTTTTTTGTTTTCCACTGTTTTTTGATTGATTTTTATCAGGATCGTATTTGATTTTTTATGATTTTTTCAAGACTTTATATGGATTATTTTATTTTATTTTTTTTGAATTTTTAGGATTTTTTCAGTTATGCCCCCAACATGCAAACCTGTATGACATGATGATCTGCAAAATGCATGTGGAAACAATGAATTTTTGACATGACCTATGTTAATGCAATATGCATTTCCTATTCGAACAAGGATGACTGTGTTTGTTTAACATTTTGTAATACACCAAGTGAATTGGAGGTACAAAAAAATTAATACATAAGCAATCAATTGATCCTTAAGGTCTCTTGGAACATCCAAATTAACACACTTAGTGACTAGGATTTACAAATGGAGACGCGAACAAATTCCCCATTGGTTCTTGAAACTTTGATCTTCTTTTGCCCATGTGTGTTCAAATGAGTTAATTCCTGCTCTTGTGTTCACTAAAGATCCTTAGCATCCTATATGACTAGCTACATGGATTATTCTAACTTCAAAAGCATCTCGAATAGAGCCTCACTGCCAGCAAGCTTTTAGAGCTTTGATGAGGTTATAGACTGTAATTTCTCAAATATTGCTCCATTGCCAACAGGCATTCATAGCCCTGATGGAGTTACTTGCATGTTCCCATAGTCAAGCTTTTTGTCGCACTTTGTATGCATGATATTTTAGTTATATATCATTGCTCTTTTGCCTTGAGATGGATATTTGGCATAGCACTTTTTTTTTTCTTTTTCTTGCCTTGACTTGTAAGTAATGAAACCTACTTGGGTGTGACAATTACAACAACACTTAAGTTAAATTTTAGATTTTTCACTTGTCATATGATCAACTAGGTGTCTTGAATGAATTAGAGATTTTGTTAATGTGTTTGAGATATAGAAATTGATAGATTTTGGGTTAACAAGTCTAAAATAGTGAAATCACTACCCAACCATAAGTAAAGCATCGTCACAGGGTGATGTTGAAAATGAATGACCTTAGGACCTCAAAGACTTCATGTCCGAATATCTAAGAAAGGAGACAACCCTTATTTTTCTTGAATGCAAATAGATGATAAACTTGGATAGTTGCCTTGTTTTATTGATGCTGATATATGCAAATGCAAATTTTTTGTGAATGCGATGCATTGGAAAAAGAAACTATATGGGATGCAATGCTTTGAATAAAATGAGATGCAATATGGAAAGTAAAACCTAAACTAACCCAACCCTTAGATATAATATCGTTTAAGGTGCATGTTGTTCATAGGGTCAGGGAGTGGATCTCCCTCCATGGTAGCCAAATTGTATGCTCCATTTCCTATAACCCTTGTTATGATAAAAATGACATGTTCTTCTAGGTTCCTTTGGTTCTCCTTGAGAAATAGATCTCCCACTTCAAAATTCCTTGGGCGTAATCATTTATTGTAACTCCTTCTCAATCTGTTCTGGTAACCTTGCAAATGATTTAAAGCAGTTTATCTCTTTTCATCGAGCATTTCAAGCTCTTGTAATCTTACAACCTGATATTCTTCCTCTAATATGATGTGTTTTAAGGAGACTCTTAAAGATGGTAGTTCTATTTCAATAGGTAGCATTGCTTTTGTACCATAGACCAATGAATATGGTGTTGCTCCTGTAGGGGTGCATACTCCTATTCTATAAGCCCAAAGATTGTGATTTAACTGGAGATGCCAGTCTCATCCTGTGTCAGTAACAACTTTCTTAAGGATCTTTAATATTGTCTTGTTTGTTGCCTCTGCTTGTCCATTGCTTAGTAGATAATATGGTGTTGCAAATCTCTGTTGTATTTCAATTTTTTCACACAATTCTCTCAATTCTTGATTTTTGAATGGACGTCCGTTGTCTGTCACTATGCACATTGGAATCCCGTATCGAGAGATAATGTAATTAAGCATGAATTTTGCTATTTTCTTACCAGTGGTGTATGTAAGGGGGATTGCCTCTACCCATTTAGTAAAATACCCAGTAGCCATTAAGATGAATTTGTGCTAATTGGAAGAAGTAGGATTAACTTTACCAACTAGATCCAACCCCCATTATAAAAATGGCCATGGTGATGTAATAGGTTGAAGATACTGTGCCGGTGCATGAATGAGGTCTCCATGCATTTGACATTGTCTACATTTCTGTACATATTTATTGGCATCCTTTTCCATAGTTGGCCAATAGTATCTAGTTCTTAACAATTTATTTGATAGTGGCGGGCCACTTTGATGTGCCCCACAAATTCCATCATGTACCTCCTTTAGGGCAGGTTGTGCTTCTTCTTCATCAAGACATCAAAGAAGGGTTCCATCAAAGCCCTTTCTATACAATGTGTCAGCAATAATAGTGTGTCTAGATGCCTGAGGAATAAGAGTTTTCTTTTGATTTCTAGACAAATCAGGAGACATATACTGAGTATGTAAGTATGGGTATATCTCATTATACCATGGGGATTTAATTCTGATGAGGGAATATCATATGTCGGTATCATCAATTGTTCTACAATAAACTCAAACTGAGTTTCATTATTAGGCATATTTAGTAGAGACCCTACTGTAGCCATGGCATCGGCTGCCTTGTTCCGTATCCTTGGAATCTGTTCAAAAGTGATGTTACTGAAATGTTCTTTGTAATCATCTACCATTTGTTTATAAGGCAACAATTTATCATCTTTTGTACATTATAGTCATCATTGACTTGATTTACAATCAGTTGTGAGTCACCATAGACTTTTAATTATTTTATCCTCCATTGTACAACGGTATGAAGTCCTATGATGAGAGCTTCATATTCAACAATATTGTTCGTATAGGGAAAATTTATTCTGAATGATTTAGGGATAGAATCATCTTGAGGGGTGATGAAAAGAGTCCCAGCTCCAGCTCCATGATTTGTATAGGACACATCAAAGTATAATTTCCACATGGTGGATGCTGTCAATGTAAACATAGATTCATCAGGAAAGTCTATTAGTAGTGGGTGACTATCTTGCAAGGGAGCCTCTGCTAACTGATCTGCTATAATCTTCCCTTTGATTGCATTTCTATCCACATACTCTATATCAAACTCACTTAAAATCATGACTCACTTAGCCAATCTTCCAGTCAATGTTGCTCTGCTTAATAAATATTTGAGTGGATCAAAATGATCGATGAGTTGAACTTTGTGACTTAGCATATAATGTCTAAGTTTCTGAGATGCGAAGATCATTGCTAGACATGCTCGTTCTATAGGAGTGTACTTAAGCTCATATCCAATTAGGGTTCTACTTATATAGTAGATTTCTCTTTCCTTTCCTTGATCATCATGTTGTGCCAACAAGGCTCCTAAAGATGAGTTTGTTGCTGATATATATAATAATAGGGGCTTTCCTTGAGTAGGTGGAACTAATACTGGAGTATTCAAAAGATAATCTTTTAAAGCTTAAAAATCTTCTTGGCATTGTTTTGTCCATTTGAAGGTAACTCCTTTTATGAGTACATACTGAAATGGATAACATTTATCTGTTAGTTGTGCTATGAACCTTCTTATAGACTGTAGTCTCCCTTGTAACCCTCTTAACTGCTTAAGTGTTGATGGCGGTTGCATATCCATGATTGCTTTGACCTTTGCAGGATCTACTTCAGTTCCTCTATTAGACACAATAAATCCTAAAAGTTTGCCTGTTGTTACACCAAACACACACTTTTTGGGGTTTAACTTGACATTGTATTGCTCTAATCGATCAGATATCTTTGCAAGGACTTCAAGGTGACCTTCTCTTGTCTGTGATTTAGCCAGTAGATCATCCACATAGTCTTCCATGATATTGTGGATCATGTCATGAAATAGTGTTGTCATAGCCCTTTGATATGTTGCTCCTACATTCTTAAGATCAAACGACATGACATTTCAATAGTATGTTCCCCATGGACAAGTAAATGTCATCTTATGTTGATCTTCTGGTGTAATCCTGATCTGGTTATATCTTGAGAAACCATCCATTAATGAAAGCATTTCATTCCCAACAGTTAAGTCAACTATCATGTATATGTTAGGTAATGGAAAATCATCCTTAGGACATGCTTTGTTTAGATCTCGAAAGTTGGTACAAATTCTTATGCCCCCAGTGGGCTTAGTCACTGAAACCAGATTGGATATCCATTCTGCATAGTCAATAGGTCGAATGAAGCCCACATCTAGAAGCTTTTGGAGTTCCATTTTGACCAGTAATGTAATCCGTGGATGCATCTTTATTAGCTTTTGTTTGTACAGTTTAATTCCTAGTAGCAATGATAAATGATGTAACACCAATTCTGGATCTAGGTCTGACATATCTGCATAGGACCAAGCAAAATCGATCGGATGTTATTTGAAAAACTATATGAATTTGTCCTTTTCTTCCTGGTTTAATGATTTTTCTAAGTGGATATTATGTACAACTTCTCCTTCTGCTATATTTACTTCTTCATTTTCTTCCATGAGTAAAGTTCAATTCTCTTTTTCAATAGGGAGGTTGTCTAACTCACTCTTGCCATTGCGATCACTTTGATCCATATCTTCTGTCATAGAGGCACTTGCCTCTCCAAAGTATGTTGTTCTATCCAGGTCTACAAGAAATCCTACCTTGTGATCACCTTGTGGAAACCCTTCTCTATCACCAAGGAATTCTGCAATAGCTTCATCATTCTCAAACCAATCTAGAGTTGGTTTTCCTTATCGTCCCCAATCAATCAAATGTGAGTGTATAAGGGGTAATTCATTACTCCCTTCTGTTGTAATGGATTCTGATAACATTTATACCTGTTTATTTGAGTGACCTGATATATTTTCATCATTGATAGGCAATTTATGCTCCTCTATCATGTCTATTGCTTGTGGGATAACATCATGATCAGATAGGAATTCATAGTCGCGAGAATCTGTCACACTTTCTATGTACGTTTTAGTTTCTGAGGTTGTGTCTCTTATCCCTCTTGTTCTTGCATATGATTTTGTTGTAGATTCGCGGGCCTCCTTTGTATGGTGGTCACCCTTCTTAAGCCTGGTATAAGTCATTGTAGTCTTTCCTCGTCTGATTCATTGGGTGGAGCTTGAGTTTTTTCCCTTGGAAAAAGTATTGACAATGACCAAGGATTAGACTCATTTACTAGTGCTAAGGTAGTGTCTATTACCATATTTGCTTGTGCAGATGTTTCATATATTGTATTTCTAGGTGATTCGGTGCTAGGTTCTTGTAGAAGTTGTCTTATATCTTCACCATCTGATTCCATACTAGGAGATGTTGGTGCTTTCTTGCTTGTCTGAGATGAAGAGGGAAACACTCATGTTGACAACTGACTTTGAGGCATGTACTCTGACGATAGCCTTGATCTATTTAGTATGTCTAGTGTACATTGTCTTGCATCTCTTATATTTGGTACATGTTTATATCCCAACCCTTGATTCTTTGGGTTTTCATTCAGTACACCGAGTTATAATCTTCTTTTCTTTTGTAATCCCAAGACTATGGTACCATCATACCCATGTTTTTGTAGCATCTTGAATCCCTTGCCATACTAATCTAAAGGTAACCTAGGTATTGTCATGTCATCTTCTTCTCTGTATATCCAGTGATTGACATCTTCATTCAGAGATTATTCTTGTAAATCTCCCCACCTAATGAAAGAGAATGAATCTGAGTATCTTACTATTTCTTTTCCTTTGTCTTGTTTCATTACTGTGTTTTGAGGCTTCCCAAAAGACCTAGGAGAAAGAGATAATTGTTTTCCCTTTGAGGTACTTGAAATAGAGTATTCCCCACAACCAACATCCTTAATCTACAAACAAGATGTTGCAGGCGCATTCTTTTGTATTTTTATGATCGTTAATGACTCCATTTGTGTAGTGAGGGGTGCTGCTTGATTATTGGGCACCTGATTATCTACACTTGCCTTTAAGTGATTACAGTGTTGGAATGGATTTGGATCACCCTTTATGGTGATTTCAATGCCATTGTACGAGAATTTAACACATTGGTGAAATGTTGATGGTACAACTTGCATGGTATGAATCCATGGGCAGCCCAATAAGATGTTGTACCCTAGTTTTCTGTCCAATACTTGGAAAGTAACCTCTATTGTTATAGGTCCTATTTGCTCTAGTAGCGTAACTACACCTTTTGAAGGACACTCTTCATCATATGCTTTGATGCTTATTCTTTTTGAAGGATCAATATGAAGTTCAGAATATCCCAATGCCTTAACTAGCTTTAATGTACAGATGTTGAGACCAGCTCCTCCATCTATAAGTACTCTTCTGATTCTTCTCTTATGTATGTAAGCTTCTAGATGCACTGGGTCATTATGGAGAAGTCTATCACTTGGAATATCTTGTTTTGTAAACACAATATAGGTACCACTAGCGAAATTCCCCATCATGGATTGGAAGGCATTTTCATATATATCTCTGTAAACTACTGAATCTTGAAGTGCTTTGTCAAGGATAGCTTTATGAGTTGGTGATATATGCAATAGTTCAAAGAGTGATATCTGAGCTAGGGTTTTCTTGAGTTTCTCAACAACATTATAGGTCCCTACTGCTAGTGGTGGGCCTGATGGTACTCCTTGTAAAGATACTTTAGATCTGCGAGTAACTACTACACAGTATTTGTCTTTGGGAGTTATCATGATTGTAGCCACTGTATCATCTCTTGTGAGGGAAATGTCAGCAACATATATTGTGTTATCAAGGTTCATTTCATATCCCTTCCTATAGTCATTATGTGTAAGTCTGACATCCATGATATGTGCTATAAGTTCATCTTCAAACCATCCCGAATGAAACAGTTCTTCATGTCCCCAGTCCACAAGACAAAGATTATTGTCTTCATCATATTTTGGTGCTTCTGACAGCATGCAAATTTGGTTATCATAGTTGTAAGTCTCTTGATATTGCTCACCATTATCAAGTGCTTCTTGTGAATCATCATTTACTACATCTCCTGAGCTAATGGCATGAATAGTATAGTCATATGAGACTTTTGTGTAGTTAGTTGTGTTGTCTTGTGTTCCCGATGTATATGCCTTCCCTTTATCATGTTTGACAAATGGATCCTTAAAGATGGTATGATTCATGTTTGTTGAAGTTCTGTTGGTGTCAATTGTGATGTCACCTTGATCGATCATGTCTTGGATTAAGTTTTTCAATTTATAGCAACTTGCAGTTTTGTGACCTTTAGTACGATGATATTCACAGAAATCACTATCATTCCACCATGTAGGTTTGAAAGGACCTGGTTCATATACTCTTACTTCTGGCAAATTGATCATGTTTGTTTGTATTAACTTTTTGAATGCTGATTCAATAGGTTCCCCTGGAGGTGTGTAATTACTTTTTGGAGCATTTACCCTTGGGAATTTTGTGTTCATAGTTTGTGTAGCATTTAAGTTGGTTGATACAGTGCTATTCTCTGTATGTGGACTAAATAATTGACTTGGGCCTTGTAAAGACAAAATCGGTTGAGTTCTGTTCACTGTACGGGCATCTACAACACCATCGTTGGTCACATTTTTGTTTTTTGACCAAAATTTGGATTTATCATTATTGTTCTTATTGCCATATTTTATGAGACCTTGTTCTACTAGTCCTTTCTCACACTTTAGGGATTTTCAGTGATTTGTTTAAATGTAGTCAAACCTTGCATTTGTATCAGGTACTTGATTTTAGGGATTAAGTTTTTAGTGAACATGTCGACTTGCTCCGTTTTGGGAATAATAGTCTTGCACCTTCTATAGAGAGCTCTCCATCTTTGTATGAAGGACGTGGATGTTTCATTCTCATATTGTTTTGCAGCACATAAGTCCATGAAAGTGACTAGGGTTTCAATGTTATGCGAGAAGTTAGCAATGAAATGTTCAGCTAATTCACCCCAAGATGTGATAGTTGGTGGTAGATGTGAAAACCACTCCAAGGATGAGCCTCCCAGACTTTTAGGAGACAATCTCATTAGATAAGTGTCTTCAGTTGCAACCTCTATACATGCCGTAAAAAAATCTTTGATGTGATCTCTAGGATCACCATTCCCTCGGTATTTGTCAAATTTTGGTGTTTCAAAATGTGGTGGAAAAGGTGGCATGTATAATGTGTGATCAAAAGGATAAGGACGTAAGTACTCCATTGTGTAGCTCTTTTTATTGTTACTGGTTTGCATAGTTTCCATCTGTTGTTGCAGATTTTGTACTTGTTGGGACAAAATATCTGTTTGAGTCAGGGGTACACTTTGCGCATGTATATTTCCCACAAAAGGATTCGTGGTAGTGTAACAAGGAGGTTGTTGAAAGCTACTATAATTATAGTTCTATGTGTTATGGGTTACGCTAGGTACTGTGAAATAAGCGACATGTGAACCCATGTTTGACTGGGTTGTACTTATTGTATTAGCGGAACCTGGGTTTGTATTCTGATGATTGTATGTAGATCCTATGGAATAGGAAACCAGAGGTTGAGTCACACTTGTTGTATGAGAGACTTGTGTTTGAATAGGTGCTGAGACACTTGACATTATCGGTATTGTGTGAGAGGATAAGATAGCCTGTGTTGGTGCAGTAACATTTATTGTTGAGGATGATGCACTTGATTGAGAAGTCGCGTTTGAAATGACATTTGTTTGTATAGATGATGTTGGTGCATTTTGAGGAAAACTTGAGGTCATCGCTTGCATTTGTGTCACATGTGGTATTTGACTGCTATTTGGGCATAAATTATTTCCTAGTGGTAAGATTGTTGTGATATCAAAATCTTCAGGTAATTTGGCCCCATTTTGTAGTAACAATAAGAGATATTTGTCCCTATCATTATGTATAAGAGCATCTAAGATCATAAGGACATGTCGGTCCTATTGAGCTGATTCAATCTCTTCGCATGTTAAATTTTGTTGTAGCTCATGTATTGTGGGAATTGCCTTAAGATTTGACTATTGACTACTTGATATGTCCATGTTCCAAGTTGGATTAACTGATAGGTCGCTGTTTCGGTCCATCTTACTTTTTGCCTTTTGTGACCTTGTGACGGGCATTTAAGACTTCTATATGAGGATGGTTTAGAACCTAATGCAAGATGATAATAATGTAAGACTCTAGACCTAAATATGGAATATGTAACACTAGACCAGACTCTCTATTGGGGATTTGGACGTGAGACTTGTTGAGTATTTCGAGATTTTTGCAACGCAAGTTTTCCAAGTTCTTCTCTTAGAAGTTCTGCAACAATTTCTCTATCAATTCTACGGGCAATTTTATATTCTCTATTTAGCTCATACTCGACTCCTATGTAATGAGGTGCATTTCTCTTTAATTGCTAGGCCAAGTTACCTAAACCGTTAATGATTTCTTGTTGACCGCCGTTTGGCACTAGATTAGGTTACTCGAAGGGGAGCAAACCATCACCTGGGAGACCCATTAAGACACATGCTATGACTTTCTAGGATGATTATGCAAATGATGATGGACTAAGACATATGCATATGAGATCTAATAAGGACCAAATCTAAGTATGTATATGAGGACGATAATAAGGGCGTAAATGAGGACTTATGCAATGTATATGAGGACAATAATAAGGAGGTAAATGATGACTATGCAAAGACTTATGCAACTCCTAAGGACGTATATGAGGATGTAAATGAGGACTATGCAACTTCTAAGGACATATATGAGGATGATAATAAGGATGTAAATGAGGACGATAATAAGGACGTATATGAGGACTATGCAACTTCTAAGGATGTATATGAGGACTATGCAACTTCTAAGGACGTATATGAGGACTATGCAAAGACTTCCTATGGTCACAAGTATGTAATTTTTTTTGAGTTTGTAGGACCGTCTAATGTTTCAAGATAAAATTTGTTTCCAGTAATTTTGCCTGTAGGACAAATTTGTTGTTTTCCAAATATGAGAATAGTTGTTCGAAGACAGGTATAGCTGACTAAACTGTGTTCTGACCAACTCTGAGGTTTCAAAGATACGTAAGGTAGGGCCTAAAATAGCCCAAATACTAACTCAATACTAGTCTGGTACAACAATACATATAAAAGCACAAAATATAATCTTAGGCTAGAAAGTGGACACCATTCAATGAGGCCCCCGTAGCAAAATACTGAAACAAGACGAACAGATAGAGAGTCTAGTAGCACTGGCTCGACTCCATGACACACACTTCTTGGGTCTGCCAGTCTCTCTTACCCCAAAGATCTGAAGATCTTATCACTGAGGGATTTCTGTCTCATAATGCAAGGTACATGAGGGGTATCTATGGGGTACGATCCACACTCCTGGAATCACTGAATGTGGGATTTGGGCTACTAAGTTGGTTCTTATTGTAAATTTTGAGGGGTCCCAATCAAATGACAGATTCTCAGAGCAAGCCACTTAAGACTTTAGTTGAGCTTATCAATGCAGGGAAGGCCCCCACATACGTCTAATTCACTCAACAATCTAGCCGCCTGACCAATATATTTATATAGTGGCTCGAAAAACCCGCTCGAGAGTATTTTGGGAGAGATGATATCCCCAATGCATCCCAATTCGAAGTACCTCTATGGGTTGATGAAATCCCCAGTCAAAGATACCCCTCACTACTAAAATGAAAAAAATTGGGTGTTGTTATCACCTTCTCCCTTTCTTCGAAGACCCCAAAGGCGGGTGGAAAGGTAGTTAATGCAACAATAGGTCCACCCCAAACATGATAAAAAGTTCTTTCGCTTTTAAAAAAATGAAGTATGAGTTATTCTATTGATAAGCCTGATCCACGTTCATTTTAAAACCCAAATTTAGGTGTGAGATACGCATGTGCATGTCAATTTTAAAACACCAAACTGAAGTGTGAAAGCATGCATGTCAATTTTAACCAGGTTTATTTTAAGCCCAAAACTGAAGTGTGATAACATGCATGGCCATTTTTAACCAGGTTTATTTTAAGCCCAAAACTGAAGTGTGATAACATGAGTATTTATGATTTAGAAATAATCCGACCCTCTCTATAAATTCGCCACATGTTGCAGACATATAATCAGTAACCCAAGAAAATCCACAGGAAACAATAACTTAACAATGAAAAATACGAATGCATAGTGATACCTGAGCGATTGCATGATTCTATATGAGCGATTACGTAATAGTGATAGAGCAATTGCGTAATTCTGACAAAGCGAATGCGTGATAATGACAGAACGATTGTGTGATTCTATCTTAGCAAATGCGTGATACACAGACATACCAAACATAAAATAAAATAAAAAAAGCTAATTTTGATCTGGAACCTGCAAAACAGATTGTGATGCCCTAGCAAGATCTCTCATCATCCACTCTATGTTAAGCAAATTGTATTTTACTCTATATGAGAGAACTAGGCTGTTGTATCTATCAATGGCTGGTTGGTCCTCTAGATCTCATATCTGCTTTTCTGCCTTTAGGATTCATTGATAGCGTTCGGCTTGTCTTCTTTGTTCCTTCGTCCTCCTTGCACCTAAAATCTTGAATTGTACCTTATGTGCCACAAGATATCATAATTAAAGAATGTAATAAGTGTAAACCATATTCAGAGTTAACCAATTTCATACAAAATTTAACAAAACAGAAAGCAGGAAACAAGAAAGATTAGATAAACAGAACAGATAAATAACTCTGTCGAATGCATGACAAAATCTGAGTGAATGCGTGACAAGATAAAGGCTATTGCATGATGGGGTCCGCATGAATACGTGATCCTGTGTGATCAATTGCGTGAGTCTGTCTATGCGATTGCGTGATTATGTAAACGTGATTGCGTGATTGTTGAATTCGCTGTGCAATCCGCACAAAACGTGCAAAAAAACTTAAAATTTCGTAGGACCTACAAAAATCACATAGAAAATAGAGAAGGTTAATTAGCTGTTGTTTTATGTCGGGTTCACCAAAATGTTGTATGTAAAATTCATCATCAAATCAACTAGAAACAAAGGGAAATCATGAATTCCTATCTAATTAAAGAATTTTAAATAAACCAATGAAAATAACACAATCAAACAATAGGAGTATAAAATCTATCAATAAAAACTCCCTATCCCATGATTTCATATTGCTTCCATTGTTCTTCTTCTCTTCGTGGTATGGTGGCTCTCAGATATCATGTTGACAACCTGCAAATGACACAAAGATTTGAAGTTCGTGATTGTTGAAAATGGAGATAGAATGCTCAATTTATAGATTTTTGGGTGAGATTGAATGAGAGGTGGAATAGATTGATCAAGAAGTGGAACTCAGTTGAGCTCACATGCTGATTGATAGTTGAACTGCTGATTTGGAGATAGAACTGAATAGATTAAATTGATTAATTAAGTTAACTGATTGAGAAAAAAGATGATTGAAAGATGAAAGAGAATGATTGGAGGATAATTGAAGAGGATGAAATAGTTAACTAATTGGAAGTTGATTGAGAGATTTATTTAGAAAAAGCTAACTAGAAGATAGAAAAATAATGATTGGAGAGAATTAAAGAAATTATGTAATCAATCAATTAATTGAAATAATCAATTAAAATAGATTGAAAAGTTAATTGATTGAAAGCTTTTTGGAAAAAAAACAAAGTGGAAGATAGAAATAGAGATTGGAAAGACAATGATTTAATTAATTAATTAATTGAATAAATTAATTTAGCATGTACTTGCACTTTGACTTTGATTTTCAATTTAATCTTTGCATGAGATTGAATTCAAATATTGAATTTATTTTAAATTCAATTTGTTGTTTGAATATATTTAGAACTTGACTTTGATTTTCAATTTGATTTTTGAAATCATGCACATGTATTTGAAATTAGAAGAAATTAGAAGAATTTGAATTTGAATTTTGAATGAAATTAAATTAGTTAATTAAATAATTAAAAAAAAAGTATTTAATTATTTAGAAATGGACAGAGAGAGTAGGGGAGAGGATAGATATTTTTCAGAACTGTTATTAAGTTTACAGACAACTATATCCTTATCCTTGGCGGAATGCACGAAGATATGTTCAATATGTATGCTTAATATATGAAGCCCGATAATATTCTTATGCATAATTGTAATAATTATATAAATATTAATAAAATATAATAATTATAATTATTATGTTGGAATTCGGGCAAGTTGAGAAGAAGCTTCCTTAACACATTATTATTGATTTCTGCAAGCTTTTTGAAGGCACTCATTAGTTCTAAGTTAATTTATCAGGGCATGCAAAATATAACAAAGGAAGCCCGAGCCAGACTTTGGACAAACCTACAACAGTCCTAACAAAAATCCCGAAACTCTTCACCCTACAAATTTAAGGTTATGATATGTATTTGTCCACTTATTGTCGTCCACTGATTACCAGAGATGCATCAGGAGGAAAGTGCACACTCGTTAACATGGCTAGGGCATCCTGAGACCAACAATCTGCAATCTGGATAATTGCAATTGTGCATAAGGAAATGCAGTGACCAGGAGCTACAATGCCAACAACCATACCTATTTTTTTACCGTTTCAAATCCCAAATCTTAGCAACGTAAGATAACAAGCCAAAACACACTTATCGATCGGGTTTCTTAGCAGTGGAAGATGAGGATTCAGAGGCTTCTGCAGTAAGATCAGAGGTTCGGTTGTAGTGGTTTGTGAATTCCAGGGAAGGTTGGGCTTCTGTGCTTCTTGTCGATTCCTCCATCAATTTCAAATTTGTGGTCTTGCCGGACAAGTAAAAATCTTTGTAATGGTAAGTGCAAATATCTGCACTATTTTATATTACAATCTTGCGATCGGAAATGGCCGATAGAAGGCATTTGGGTTCATGGGTGGATGTGGGCTGGGAAGACCCGCCTCATGTTCCACAGTGGGTCTACACAAACGACAGATGGAAGGACGTGGTGATACAGGTAAACCGAAGCAGAAATAACAAGGTTTTTCAGCCAGTTTCAAATACTTTCAAGGCTTCTTTTGGAATAGACGCAGTGTGGCATGGACGCATAATAACAATGGAAGGAGATTCACTCGAGGGTGTTTTAATAATGGTGCGAATCAAGGGAATTATGAGAAGCAATTGAAGGACTTTTCAAGAAAATGGCCTTTGGATCTGGGCAATCAACGAATGTTTGCTAGGGTTGTTGGCTTGGCAAATAAGGAGACTATGGCTAGGGTTTCTGTTTCTTCACAGCAGGTGGGAAATAAGGTAAATGTGAACCTCAAGGAAGCTAGTCCGAAAAAGGTAAGTAAGATACCTACCGATCCTATTCTGCCGGGGGTTTCTTCATCACAGGTTTGGGCTCCTATCCCTTGTATCGATATTCTGGGTTCCTATGTTGATAAGAAAGAGAATTGTTTGCATATGAATGCTATTTCTGGGAAATTTGGGGTGATCAAATTAGTTTGTTAAAGCTTTATCATAAATTGCAAAAAAGATGGGGGGATATGCATTATTTTCAATTATTGTCTACGAATGCTTTTATTATTGTTCTTGATTCTCCTTCTTTCAGAGATGAGGTATTAAGAACTTCGCATCATTGGTTTGGAAAACATTTAATTTCAATTGCAGCTTGGAAGCCTTTTTTTGTTCCTGCTGGGTCTAGTTCAAAACTTAGTCCTTTCTGGTTTGGTTTACCTAAAATTCCTTTTGAATTTATGGATCCAGATGTTCTTGAGCAAATTGGAAATACTATTGGAAATTTTTTAACATCTAAAATGGACTTTGTGGAGGGGGAGGTTCTGGTAAAAATTTGTGTTCTTATTAACCCTAACAATGTTTGCCCCCGTACTTGTAATATCAAGTCTCATGATGGTATTTGGCACCAGTCAATTGAGAAATTAGAAATGGAGCTTCTTAAGTTTCCTTTACTTTTGGATGCTCCGTTACTTATGGATTTTAAGAAAAACCAGTAGGTTGTTGGCTCTGTCCCTAAATCCCTTAATAAAGATAGTTTGTCAGTGGGAACTTCGTTTGAAGGATGTGGAAATGTCTCTTTGCATAAATTGGTAGAAACAGGTCACATTAATCTTAAAATTAATCCATTGTGTCGTAGTTCTGGGAAACCAAATGATCACACTTTGGGTTCGGTCTCACTTTCGTCTTTTGTAAGGCCCACCCCAACCAAGCTTTGATTAACTTAGTTGACCATGTTTGACCCTACTAATAAATGCTATAATTCAATAGGATGGGCTATGTTAGACAGATAGATTTGGTGGGAAAAGTAATTGAACCAGGTTACAGAATCATTTCACATTGAGGTATACATTTTTATGCATTATGGACTTAGAACTTATAGGATCCCAGGATTTGGATAACATTGACGTATGTTGATGCTTCATTTATATGCGTTATGATATAGAACTCTATATGATTCCAGAATAGGATAAATTTGAGATGACATATGTCATTATTAGATTTGCAGGACTTCACTATGATGATAGGAATAGGATGTATGTTTTATGTATGGATTAAAATTATGAGGATTATGACAACTGCGTATGTGGATTTATTTGGATGTAAGATGTATTGATTTGTTTAAATGTATATGGTATGTAGAGTGTTTGACGTGTATTCTTATTCATGTGTTTAAATGTTATATGAGGTTATTTGGAAGTACTAATGTGTAATTGAGATGTGCAGAAAAATTATCCATGTGACCATGGAAATATTATGGAGAACCAAACCTAGACCTATGTACGTTCGTAAAACCAGGGTTTCTCTATTTGGAGAGACAACACCCCGTTTGTATAGTATTTTATTTGTGAAAGTGGATGTTGCATGTGTGTTAGATTTAATTTATGTATTTGTACAAAACCAACAAGAGACAAAAAAATTCATGTATAATTTCGTAAAAGTATTTTTATTGTGTCACTTGACACATGTGTTGATTTATGTTTTGATTTTGAATTGTCTCTTGGAGGGAGTTGTTTAACCATAGCTTTTTCAATTAATATAATGTGGTTCTATATTGTTCTAGGGTAGAAAATCTTTGGGGTGGTCAACTTAAGTTTGACCCAAAAATTAAATTTAGATGGGTTTAAAAAGGGTTAAATGGACACCTAGGGATAGTTTAATAGGGTTTTCTAAAGCCCATAAGGTATACCTAAGGGTAAGGAGTAATTTTAGGCATGTACCAACTCTCATGTGACCATTTAGACACCCTAAAAAGTGACTTTTCGAAGTTTTGCGAAAATTAAAATTAAAAGGATCATCTAAGTTGTAAACTTTCCTTTTGGATGTGAGATCCCTTCCCATTTTCTCCTACCTTTCCTTTTCCGTTTTAGAAACTTGTGAGAACTCTCACTAGGGTCTTATTAAACAAGAATGAGAGATTTTGTGGGTAATCACCCACTCTCCATTTTTGGAGACAAGATTTTGAAAGAAAGACAGATTTGGTTTTAGAAAAGCTGGCTAAGTGTAGAGAGGCAAGGGTTTGTGGAATTGGGCTGCTCATCTTCAACCAATCTAGCATACCTTTGGGCAGTTGAAGGTTGGTCATATTTTCTCCTTGTATTGTTTTATTTTGCATGTTGTGTTGAAAGGAGTTGCTTGTGTAAAAAGGCTAGTTTCTTGCATGTTTCTCCTTGGATAATTATTGTGTTCTATGTTTTACTTTTTGTATGCATTTTATGTGCTTTGGGAGTAATTAAGGCCTCCTACTCTTGGGAGAGAGGATGGTCTTGTGGGTGGTAGAAGTGACAGCCCTTGAGTGAGAGGCTCTCGTTATGAGAGTGATCACAAGGGATTTTATGTGACCCTTGCTGCATGGCTTGTTTATGCATTTGGGGGTCATAAGGAGGGAAATAAGGCACAAATGCCTTGGGGGGAATAAGGATGTGGGGTTGTTATACTTATGAGGTATTTGGTTTTCCATGAGGTGGCTATATGTTTTACCATACTTGTAGTCTCCTCAGGGTACTTGGTCCACTACCACCCTTGAAAAGACATCACAATGTGTGGTGTAGTGTAACCTTGGTTGGGATTGTGTTTGATATTGTTTTTCCCTTGTCTTTTGTGTTTGCATGTGTGTTACCTATCTAGGGATTGGTTCTCCAAGCTCAGGGGTGGCTACTAGTTAGCCTAGGTTGGGAGGTGAGCACTCCATGGTCATAGGTTTGATTTAAAATGCAGGTTGTCAGAAGAAAAGAATAGGACAAGTGGAAGGTTGCAAGAGTTATTTGTTGTAGGAAATCATTTGTAAATGTAATTAATAATTAAAAAAGTCCTCATTTATTAGAAATGAGAGACCCATTGTAAAGAGACAATAGTATATTTGAAATACGTTTTTAAAAGTTGTAATATTTTAGTATGCTATTTATTGCAGAAAAGAAATGAGTATTCCTAAATTAGTTTTTTTCCAAAGTTCAATTTTTTTTTTATATCTGATGTGTTTATGATAAATTGTATAGCAAGAAATTTATTTTATTCTTATGCATTTAAAATAAAATAAAATAGGAAATGAATAAATTAGATTTGCATGTATTTTGTAGGCTGAAAATAAAACATTTAGTCCTGTTTCTGTAAATGCAATATAGTACATTAAAGCTCTGGAAATTGTCTCTTTCATTTATTGTAGAAATTAAATTCTCAGATAGATAGTTTATCTAGTCTATATAAAAATATATTTTTATAGTTGCTGTATAAAAGTATTTTAATTCAGTCAATTACTTTATGGAGAAGATAAATCTAATATTAACTTAGTACATCTATGATTTCTGTTTTATTAGTTTTTAAACAAAAAAAAAAAAAAAAGAAATTAAATGCACAGTAATGTTATTTCTCCTTATGCATCAAATGTATATAAATATATACTTATTTTTTTTTAATTCATTCCCACACACACACACACACACACACACACACACACACACACACACACACACACACACACACACACACACACACATATTAAAAAATTTAAATAAAACAAAAAAATAAAAATAAAACTTAAATTTTAAAAAAGAAACAAAAAAAGAAAAAAAAAAAAACCAGGTTCATCGACCGAACCCACTGTGTTTAACACAGTGGGACGACGCAGCCGGTAGCCTCCACTGTGGGCGACCACAGTGGTCGGCGCCACTGCGGCCTCCCACAGTGGATGACCCTAAGGCCGACACTATGGGCGACCACAGTGGTCGCCGCCACTGTGGTAACCCATAGTGAGCGGCGCCCCCGGGTACCGCCGCTGCCAACCCTCCAGCCATGGCCGCCGCTCGGCATCCAATGCCCTGCACAGTCAAAACAAAAATAAAGAGAGAATAGAACCCTAGCCCAGTTAGGGCTAGGGTAAAAATATGGAAGGATAATAAAGTATAAAAAAAGTATAGAGGGTTTAGTGTTATAATAATAAAATTAGGGTAGTAAAGAAAAGAGTTAGTATATTATAAAATATGAGGTATTTTATAATATGCATTTTTAGATAGGGTTTGCATGAAGTTTTATATATATATATATATATATATATATAGATTGAAAATATAAGAGAATAAGGTAGATTTTAGAATAAATATTTATTTAAGTGTTTATAATTTGTTTATGTTTTTAATAAACATATGGATTTAATTAAAGAAGAAAATAAAATGGTAAATTTAAAGTACTATGAAGTTTAATCCCTTTAAAATTTTTATGACAAATAGGGTAAGACATTTTGATGAGATTAAACTTTATAGGAAAATTTTCCTTATGAATTTAATCGACTCTTTAAGTTGATTTAGTTTAAACTACAATTTAATTTTTGTTAAATAAAATATACACTTACAAATCTAAGTGCTAGGTCTAATTTAATTAGATCCTAAGATCAAATAATGGACATTGGAGATTTATTGTTACCTATGGTAATTAATTTATTAATTTAGTTTATTGATTTAAATCGATGAGACAATAAAACTATTCAATTAGAATTCCGCATTTAATTTTAATTATTATTTTTATTACTTGAGTTAGTAGATAAAGTTAACTCTAAACATAGTTTAGACAAAACATGTTAGAGCATTTCATATTTGCTAATTTAATGTTTTAAGTTGTGATTTTTAAATTTTTTTTAATCTCGTTCCTGCCCAAAAAAGTTTGGGCATGACATTTTGGTATTAGAGCCCTAGGTTCAAACACTGGTGAACATGGGCTACATTCATAACTTAGTTGAAAACAAACTATGGCTTGAAGTATAACACTTAGGTCGAAAACTTGCGAAATAACAAAGTGAAACATAAATGAAAATTCTTGTAAATCAATAGATCAACATATATCAATTCAAGGGGTTCCAAGGGTCACTAAAAGCCCTGAAATTTGAACTTATTAGTCATAATATTTATGGCTTAAATAAAACCCCAAAGGCTACGAAATTTTCAATTATTTATTTATATGAAGTATTTTTCAGTGTTTAATCATGGAATTTAGCTCTTTAGTACTTATGGGGTACCATTCAATTGAAACCTAAATGTAATAATTGCCCTAATCAAATTAAGCATGAGGAGTTAATTCTACAATAAAATACATCTGATGGTAACTAAAAGAATGCCATCCATCGAGATATGTTCATGACAATGGCAAGTCAAACAAGATAGTTAGACCTAAGATAAAGGCAATAAACAAGATAAATAAGATCGAGATAGTTCAAATTAAGTTTTTAAGCTATTTGAAATTATGATGGTTAAAAAAGATCAAGGCCGCCATTAGAGACATAAAGGAAGAAGAGTTAAAAGGAACTCTTGCAAACCTCAGATAGAAGCATTAACCTATCCTAATGACTAGGTACCTTAAAGAATGTGGTTATGCTAGATTTCTTATTAAGAGCATTTGTTAGACAATGTTTGTAGCAATACAGTGAAGCTAGAGTTGGATAACCTTGAAGGTAAGAACTAAACTGATGAATGGCAAACTCCATGATCAGAAAACCCTAGTAATGCTATAGATGAGTTAAATAAGGAGAAAGGAGGCATGAACTTCTTGGGTTAAAACACATAACTACAATAAACCCTAAGTTCATCCGTGGTTATATAATTGGGGAAACAAGCAAGTAAAACCTCAACTAGTTCCTTTACAGGAGGATAATCTTGGAGAAATTAAATAATGGAAGAGAGAGTAGAGTTGATTTAGGAATCATACAAAAATCCCCATTGAAGTGCAAGGAGTGTAAAAGAATTAGGATCTTATAATCTAGGGATGAGTAACCAATACTCGTTCAGAAAACTAAGAAGAAAAGTGCAACCCAATCATGGTTAGTCGCTAGGTACAAGACAATATGTAACACAATTTAACTACTAGGCACAATCGAAGAAGTTTTGCAAATTATGGCACTCAAATGTAAAAGTATGCGAAAAACATTAAGTATGGATGAAGCAACATGCAGATGGAAATGGCTTATGGAAATATAGTATAACAATAATATAATACCAAAGTTTTAATGAGAATTAGTTGGTAGTGTAAAATACTTTATGAGAACATTGATAAGGAGCCGAATTTTGTGGTTAGCCAAGGGAGAACTTGGAAAGTTATGGGAGTCTTAAGACATTGGTAATTATTGGACCACTTTTAAGTTATACCGTAATTAGGCAACAAGATATTATGCTGATAAGGTGGCTTTTTGTGGATTGAAGGAAATCGAAGGTTGTGATATGCTGGAAATTGGCTAGTAAGTAAATATAAATAAGTAATACAGAATGAGATAACTTCCCTTTTACTAAAATTTAATTAAAAGGATGGGTGTTGGTCACTTTTCGAGTGCACACCCCCTTGATTTCATAGTTGCATAAATGAAGTAGGAGAGAATAAGTCCACTCTTCGAGTTGTTTGAAATAGGTCATGAAATGTGTGGGTAGGAATTGTTGTCAACCGTTATCGATCTTACTTGACAATAATTCCACCCCAAATGTGTTAGTAATTTGACAACAAGCTCCTACCTAATGAAGGCAAGTGAATTTTAGAGGTGAAAATATAAGGAGCTAGCATAAGGTGCTAAGAAAACAAATGATGTCCCTAGTAAAATTATATGATTACATTATACAAATCCTAAGTGGTTCTAAGTAAACAAGCGTCAATTTTGTACCGAACTATCAACCGTGTGTGTAAGACATGGAAGTGTCGATACTCGAGCTACCACATAACATTGAATCAAGGTTAAGCATATTAAGATAATTAATAGAAGCCATATTAATTAAGTTAATAAGGAAGGATGTATTAACAGGACGAAGGAAACTGGATATTTATTAAATAATTGATATTGAACCAAGTAACTTTATAAATGTCTATTTAGTAGAAGATGATCTCATTAAGTACTATTAAACACAACTGAAAGGAAATGGACTTTTGAGTGAAATTATTTTTGCCCTTATAAAATTTATTCGATCGCTTGATAATAGGAGTTATCGTAATCGTTATGTTAGTAATTTTCTTAATCCTATCACCTAGGAGTTTTATCGAGACCTAAGGTTTTGTTGGATTAGCTTGTTAAGCTTTAACCTCTAATTAAGCATAGATTGCATATAATTAAGCATTTTTTTATAAATAAATAAAAAATAGTGCAAGAGGAATGGACGGAGAATGGTAGAGTTAGTGCAATCACCTGTTATAATATAATTAAGGATGTTAATAACCCTATATAGATAGTGGATTATATCGGAAAGTGTTGCTTGAAATAGTAAGCACGTGAAGGTTAAAATGGAAGAAGATTTATTAAAACGAATGCGATCTCTTGCATATAAGAATTTATTTCATAAATCAATAAAGGATTATAAAGAATCTAAGAACCTTAAGAGTCTAACAATCACTTCCTAACACACTCAGGACATGTGATCTTGGGTGAGGTGTTGTGGTTACTCCCTAGGGTACGACCAGTATGGTCATCTTGTTTCGAGTTTTGATTCGTCAGTATTTTCAACTTTCTTTGAAAAGTATATTGTGACCTAGGGGCTAGTACTTTCTTTTATTTATTTTATTTTATTTTATGAAGAGAGGACCACTAAATTTATGTTTCTTTTTATTGGAACTATGGCACTTGCCATGCTTCTAGTTTTAATATTTTTCAATTGCCGGCAATTTTCTTCTTTTGAAGGGACTTGGTAAAAGTAATTTTTATTTTGACCTTTTAAAGTGTCAAATGGTCATTTTGATGGTTGATATAGCTAGCCCTAGTGATGTGATTTGTGTAATGTCTATCATGTTCGTTGAACCACTGATAGTGTGTCAAGGGAGAATACCGCAAGGAGTGAAATTAGGCACAAAGAATTAACAAAGAACATATTTTATTAAATTAAGATAAAGGAGGAAGATCCTCCTAAATAAAATTAATTGAGAGTAACCTGAAAGAGGAAAAATTTATAACAATAGTGTGATCTAGACCTAATGAATTGCGAAAGTAATGTTTGTCGACTGGTAAATTTAGCAGGTGTATGGAGATGATTGCATGGATGATATCTAAAATAAGTTTTAATAGTTTCCATCACTCCCTTGGAATGGGATTGTTATGTACCTTAATGTTTGAGAATTGCGAATAATGTACCCTATGAAACTTAAACCTTGGAGCCTAGAAATATAAAAACATTTTAATCCTTGATGGTAGAAAACTACCCTATATAGGGACCGATTTGAAGAGCCTAAATTTGATTATGCCTGGTTACCTAAGAAAGTTGGAAGAAATTATGCACCTAGGATTGTTTAGCGAATAGTTTATTAACACCCTAATGAGGTGCCTTGATGTAGAATAAGTAGATTCATTTTGGTTAAGTGTGATGTCAATTTTCTTAAGTAACATGCATGGACGAGAATACAGTAGGATAAACATGCTTTAAAATAAAATCTAAACAAAGTAGGACTCCTAGAAAATTCAATATGTGTAACCTTGATTGTGGGAGTTGATGTGTGTTATTGTTATGTTTTGGTTGGCACATTAATGTAAGTTGTTGAAAGATAGAACTTTGTAAACACCTACCCGAGATCGAAGGGAAATGTAATAAAAATACTAAGAATTTAACCTTGTGAAGATAGTAAGTTAATTACAATAATAAGTTGGTTTTGGTATTTCACCTTTCCAGTAGGCAAGATCACATTTTCAGTAACTTCTTGAAATTATGGGAAATGTTATGTCCCTACATCGTAATTCTACTCATGCAACTTCTAGGAGTAAGTCAAACTCTAGGGGAGGAGGATGTAAGGCCCACCCCAACCAAGCTTTGATTAACTTAGTTGACCATGTTTGACCCTACTAATAAATGCTATAATTCAATAGGATGGGCTATGTTAGACAGATAGATTTGGTGGGAAAAGTAATTGAACCAGGTTACAAAATCATTTCACCTTGAGGTGTACATTTTTATGCATTATGGACTTAGAAATTATAGGATCCTAGGATTTGGATAACATTGACGTATGTTGATGCTTCATTTATATGCGTTATGATATAAAACTCTATATGATTCCAGAATAGGATAAATTTGAGATGATATATGTCATTATTGGATTTGCAGGACTTCACTATGATGATAGAAATATGATGTATGTTTTATGTATGGATTAAAATTATGAGGATTATGACAACTGCATATGTGGATTTATTTGGATGTAAGATGTATTGATTTGTTTAAATGTATATGGTATGTAGAGTGTTTGACGTGTATTCTTATTCATGTGTTTAAATGTTATATGAGGTTATTTGGAAGTACTAATGTGTAATTGAGATGCGCAGGAAAATTATCCATGTGACCATGGAAATATTATGGAGAACCAAACCTAGACCTATGTACGTTTGTAAAACCGGGGCTTGTCTATTTGGAGAGACAACACCCCGTTTGTATAGTATTTTATTTGTGAAAGTGGATGTTGCATGTGTGTTAGATTTAATTTATGTATTTGTATAAATCCAACAAGAGACAAAAATTTCATGTATAATTTCGTAAAAGTATTTTTATTGTGTCACTTGACATGTGTTGATTTATGTTTTGATTTTGAATTGTCTCTTGGAGGGAGTTGTTTAACCATAGCTTTTCAATTAATATAATGTGGTTCTATATTGTTCTAGGGTAGAAAATATTTGGGGTGG